>NC_081861.1:58267686-58604836 GCF_963259705.1 Myotis daubentonii
GATTATAAGAGAGGGTTTCGCTTGCCAGCAAAAGTTACTGGCGTGCCATGTTTGGCACGCATGCCAAGGGTTGCCCACCACTGCCCTAGGCCTAAAATGTTGCTGCCTAAGGGTAAAAGTAATAATGGATTTGGCACCTTTCCAGTTCTAAAGGAAAGAAAGTAAATTATCTTAGTATATACAGTTGAACTTGATTTTAAAGTTTAAACATGCAGCTTACAGTAATCAAAATAGTATGGTATTGGTGTAAATATGGACATATAGCTCAATAAAACAGATTAGAGAACACAGAAACAGACACATTTACACGGTTAGTTGAATTGATGTTCCACAATTTTTTAAATATGTTTTCATTGATTTCAGAGAGAGGGAGAGATATAGAAACATCAATGATGAAAGAGAATCATTGATTAGTTTCCTCCTGCATGCCCCCTACTGGGGATTGAGCCTGCAGCCCCGGCATGTGCTCTGACCAGGAATCTAATCCATGAAATCCTGGTTCATAGGTTAACACTCAACCACTGAGCCACACAGGCCAGGCTTCCACAGAATTTTTAAAGTAATTTTAAAAGATAGTCTTTTCAACAAGTGGTGTGAGAACAATTGAATATCCATATGCAAAATAAAACAAAACCTTGACCTTCACTTCACATATTATGAAAAAATTCATCTCAAAATGGATCATAGACCTAAATGTAGAATACAAAATCCAAAATTCTTAGAAAAGACATAGAAAAAAATATTTGTGACTTTGGGTTAAACAAAATGTTCTTAGACATAACATCAAAAGCATAATCCATTAAAATTGATAAATTTTATCATCAACATTAAAACTATTGTTCTGTTTAACAGCAAAACACACTGTTAAAATATTAAAAGAGACTACCTACATGGTCTGGGAGGAGATATTGAAAATCATATATGTGTCTAATATGGGATTTATATCCAGAATACACAAAGAATTCTCAAAATTCCATAGTAAGAACACAAACAGCCCAATGTTAAAATGGGCAAAATATTTGAACCAGACACTTTACCAAATAAGATATACAAAGGGAAAATAAACAAATGAAAAGATGTTCAACATCATTATCATTAGAAAAATGCAATGTAAAAATCACAATGCAATCGCACTTACTTACCCTCTAGAATAACTATACTCAAAGGGCTACCAATGTAAAATCTTGGAGAGGATATGGAACAACTTGAACCATTATATATTGCTAGTGGGAATGTAAAATGGTGCAGCTGCTGTGGAAAACAATTTGGCAGTTTTTTTAAATGTCAAATATAGAGTTACCATATGAAACGGAAATTATTCTCTTAGATATATACACAAGAGAAATGAAAACATATATCTACACAAAAACCTGTACACAAATTATTAGAGTAACTTTATTCACAATAGCCAGAAGTAGAAACACAAATGTTCATCAATTGAGAAATAGATAAATAAACGTGGTATATTTATGTAATGGGATATTATTTGGTAATAAAAAAGAATGAATTACCAATACATGCTAAACCTGTGGTATATTTATGTAATGAGAACATTGTTTCACTAGCTTGTGAAGCCAAAATATTCTGATTAGTACAATCTGAAAGCGATGAGGGTATAATCTCAGAAAAAAGAATAAATTAACTGGGACTTGACCAAAAGAGGAATAATTTAACTGGTAGATAGGGTAAAATAGTGTCAAACTCGCTTTATAAATGTTAAAAACTAGGAGTAACTATGAAATATAAAGATTAATTGTACCTAATGGCATTACCAACACAAAGAAAATCAGATTTCTAAACAATGCCACCTATCTAGCAAGGTATTTAAAACAGGAGAGCCTCCTGCTTGAATATCTGTAGGAAAGCAAAGAGTAACAGGGTTAAGGCATAAAAAATAAAACAAAATCTACCCAAAAATGTCATGGCCAAAGATGCCAAAGGCAAAAATTTCAGAAAAATGCAGCTATAGAATCTTGAAGAAAAGTCACATCAGTTGGTGATAATGGCATCCATTCTGACAATACTGATACAATACAGGCATGAGTTATTAGATCATATCATATTCCTGGGTATCAATAATGACCACTAATAAGAAAGCACATTGGATAGTTTTTTTTTAAAGGCATGAACTGAAAAAAAAAGCTAAACCTTGTTTTTGCATTAAATTATTAAATTATTAAATCATTCTCTGACCTAGTTTGATGAGATAGATAAGGGTCCTATAGCCAATTTTTTAAAAAACAACTGAAAGAAGGAGTATTATTCTGGTAGATGGAGCTTCATTAAGGTAAAATTACAACACAAATAAAGGGATTGGAAATAAGGTTTCCCTCTGAAAGCTAAACAAGTGAGAGTCAGTCCAGAGATTGTGAAGAGTAGGCTGTAGGACCCAATCAAAAGACTGTCCGGCTAGTTATAACTCAGAATACCACACACCCAACATGCCAGTCAAGGTTGAGTGGGGACCACCAGCTAGATGAAGGGGAAGAAAAAGCATGTTCTGGGCAGAAGGGTCAACATGTCTCAAAACTAGGAGGTAAGAGAGGGCATGATGCACTCAGAGAACATTAAAAAGGGAAAAGTTCAGTATGACCAAAGCAGTGAAGGAGGATTAGGTGGGGACAGGGCTGTGCAAGGCTTGGTTATTTGTATTTATCCCCAATGCAGTGGGAAGCCAACCACTGAGGTGTTTTAAGTCGGATGTGAAGTAACTCAGATTTGAGGGAGGGTCTGTTGGAGCCATTCCTACCTCCTCCCTGCAGCAGAGGCAGGCATACAAGTTAGGAGGCTGCTGCAGAAGTGGCGATCAGCAGGAGTGGGCTGATGAGAGGCATTTTGAGGTAAGCGAATGGCATGAGGGGGTGAGGCAGATGTGGAGTTTGGTTTGGGCAACTGAGTGGGTTGTTAGTGCACTTCACTGAGAGTGACACCCCTTCTCCTTGGGAAGAGAAGGCAGAAGAGGAATAAGAGGATGTGGAGGAACAGTTGGAAAAGGATGTAGAGGAGCTCAGGTTGAGAAAAGTTGAGCTTTAGGAACCTGTGAGTTGTCCAAATGGAGCTCTTCAGTGTCCAGTTGATCACATGGATCTGGAGTTCCATATGGAAGTCTACATTGGGAAATAAAGATGTGGGTATCTTCAGCTACAGACCCTGAGTGTGAATTACTTGGCTAAGTAAGCCAGAACATGAAAATGGACAAGGAAGTGGAAAAAAGGAGAAAACAGAAGCCAAATGTATAATAACATAATGTGGAAAAGAAGAAGGACTTTTTAAAATATATTTTTATTGATTTCAGAGAGAGGAAGGAAGGAGACAGAGATAGAAACAGCAATGATTATAGAGAATCAACAATCAGCTGCCTCCTGCACACCTCCTACTGGGGATGGAGCCCACAACTCAGGCATGTGCCCTGACCTGGAATTGAACCGTGACCTCCTGGTTCATAGGTCGATGTTCAACCATTGAGCCACACTGGTCAGGCAAGAAGGAGGACTTTTGTAATATCTCAAAGTCAATATCATTTCTTCCCTTACTATGTTTTCCTAGTTATTGTGTGTTTGTGTTTCTGGAAGTGGAATGGGAGGGGGGGTGTCATCCTTTTATTCTTCTTTTATTATTTGGGGGTTCTTAGTGTTCCCCCTTTTCTTTTTGTTTTCTTTCTCCCATATTTCAGGCTGCTTGTGCAGCTGTCTACCAAAGCCTGTCTGTGGGGAATTCCTACACATTTACATTACGATGCAGTATAAACTAGTGTGGAAAAGCATGGGTTTGAGGGACAGTTTAGACTCTATTTCCACTAATTTCTAGCTGTGTACAGATTAGCAAGTTGCTTAACTTTATTGAATCTCTATTTTCTCATCTCTAAACTAATACCTAGCCCCAATGAGATTTTGTAAAAATTGAAATAGATAACACAGAACACTTTCATCACTATGATAATAATAATAATTATCATTATCATAGTCATATCAATGTCATTTCTTCTCTGGGACAGTATTGAACGTGTCATCTTAGGGCTTTTATGCCAGGCATCAGGAGGAATTAGGAGAACCTGAGGAGCATACTATATTCATGATCTATAATAAACTTTGTACTTTCTAGATGAGGAGGCAGCAACAGCACTAGTTTGAGCCTGATGGGGCAGTAAAGGGTATTAATTCTGATAGTACGAGATAAGGGTTCCCTTTCCCAAGATACTATCTAATTTGCTACAACAAATGACATGGAAAGTTCTCACATTCCAGCAGATTGGTTTGGAGTCCAGAATCCTTATTGATGAGATTTTTGATTGTATGGTCAACCAATAAACCAATTCTAGACTCATCCTCTAAAATAAAACTAAGAAGGTGAAACACATTTTCCTGGACTTCAGATCCCTGGAGGGTCTGGAAGGGGGCTCTAGACCCAAGTAACAGAAACACACTTCACTTAATACTCAGGATTGTCCTGCTAACCTAATGGTTCACAGGACACCCTACTATAAAGCAGTATTTTGCATTTCAAAGAAGTGCACATTTTTTCAAAATTTCCTTCTAAAAACATTTGTTTCTCAATGAGAAAAATGGAATTAAGTTCTGGAAAATATGAGACTTGCAATAGCAGGGTTGTATTTGTTACAGGAATTTCAATAATAAAGGTTTTTTAGAGCTATAACTTACAGCCATAAAACAGAGGCTTCAGTGAACAAATTCAGGGTTTGATTACATAGAGCATTTGCTCAGGAGTAGTGGCTCTATCACCCTCAGAGCAGGGCCGATCAGGGGGTTGGGGTGCCGCCACTTTCACACTCAGGGCAGGGCCGATGGGGACGTTATGGCTCTACCCCATCACACACAGAGCAGGGCCCATGGTGGGGGAGGGTTGGGGCACCGTACCCTGTCATACACAGAGCCGCAGGGCAATCAGGGGGTTGGGGAGCTACCCCCTATCAGGCACAGAGCAGGGCTGATCAGGGGGGGTTGGGGCGCCTTCCCCTGTCACGAACAGAGCAGGGCAGATAAGGAGGTTGTGGCCCTGCCCCCTGTCACACACAGAGCCGCAGGGCGATCAGGGGGTTTGGGCGCTGCCCCCTGTCACGCTGATCCCAGTGCTGGGAGGCCTCTCGGCTCCGCTGATCCCGGTGCTGGGAGGCATATTACCCTTTTACTATATAGGATAGAGGCCTGGTGCACGTATGGGGGCCGGCTGGTTTGCCCTGAAGGGTGTCCTGGATCAGGGTGGGGGTCCCCACTGGGGTGCCTGGCCAGCCTGGATGAGAGGATGATGGCTGTTTGCAGCTGGTCACACCCCCTTCAGGGTGGGGGTCCCCACTGGGGTGCCTGGCCAGTCTGGGTGAGGGGCTGAGGGCCATTTTCAGGCTGGCGGGTGACGGAAGCTCCCAACCTGTCCTTTTTTTCTTTTTTTTTTTATTCTGGGCCGGCTTTAGCTCTGAGGCTTGGCTCCAGCTCTGAGGCCTCGACTGCTGAAAGCAGGTATCTGGTTTGTTTGGGTTCTATAATTGTAACACTGTTGCGGTCCTGCTCACTCCAGCTCTTGAGATCCCGGCTGACTGAAAGCAGGGATCTGCGTTTGTTCTATAATTGAAACAATGTTGCGGTCCTGCTGGCTGAAGCCCGGCTGGCTGAAAGCAGGTTTCTGGGGTTTTGTTTAGCTTCTATATTTGTAACAATGTTTCAAACTGCAAGCTCAGAGGCCAGCAGCGGCAGATGGGGAACGTCACTGGCTTCCTCCGTCACTGAAGCAAGCAAGCCTCCCGTTTGCTTCAAGCTACCTGGCTGCCAGCCACCATCTTGGTTGGCAGTTAATTTGCATATCGCCCTGATTAGCCAATGGGAAGGGTAGCGGAGGTACGCCTAATTACCATGTTTCTCTATTATTAGATAGGATAGTAGAGGCCTGGTGCATGGATTCATGCACTGGTGGGGTTCCTCAGCCTGGCCTGTACCCTTTCACAATCCAGGACCCCTCAGGGGATATTGGACTGCCGGTTTCGGCTGAAGAGGTGTAGTAGTGCATGAAGTGGCAGGTGGCCAGGGAGGAGCCCAAGCCCCAGCTGTGCCTGCTGCCACTGCTGGTGCTTGTCAGTGCTGCTGCAGAAGCAGGAGAGGCTCACACCACCACAGCTGCGCTCACCAGCCGTGAGCCTGGTTTCTGGCTGAGTGGCGCTCTCACTGTGGGAGCACATTGACCACCAGGGGGCAGCTCCTGGGTTGAGTGTCTTCCCCCTGGTGGTCAGTGCATATCATAGCTACCAGTCGAGCGGTTGAGCAGTCGATCAGCTTTTATATATATAGATTCTCCTTAGTTTCCTTTGCCTTAGGTGATGTATCTGTACACATATTGTTTTGAGAGATGTCTGAGACTTTGCTGCCTATAGTTTCTTCTGGGATTTCTGTGGTTTCATGACTTACATTTAAGTCTTTTATCCATTTTGAGTTTATTTTCGTGCATGGTGTAAGTTGGTGGTCTAGTTTTATTTATTTATTTTTTTTTGCATGTATCTGTCCAATTTTACTAACACCATTTATCAAAGAGACTCTCTTGGCTCCATTATATTCTCTTGCCTCCTTTGTCAAATTTTAATTAAGAATTATGGCTTGGGTAAATTTCTGGGTTCTCTGATCTGTTCCATTGATCTATATGCCTGTTCTTGTGCCAGTACCAGGCTGTTTTGATTATGGTGGCTTTGTAGTATAACTTGAATTCTGGTATTGTGATTCCTCTAACTTGGTCTTTCTTTCTCAAATTGCTGCAGCTATTTGGGGTCTATTTTGGTTTCATATAAATTTTTGGAGTATTTATCCTAGCTCTGTAAAACATGCCAATGGTATTTTAATAGGGATTGCATTGAATCTGTAGATTGTCTTGGGTAGTATGGGAATTTTAATGATGTTGATTCTACCAATCCATGAACACAGTATACTCTTCCACTTGTTTATATCTTCTTCTATCTCTTTTTTCAATGTCCTGTAGTTTTCTGAGTACAGGTCTTTTGCCTCCTTGGTTAAGTTTATTCCTAAGTACCTGTGGCTAGGACTTCCAGTACTATGTTGAATAAGAATGATGAAAGCGGACATTCCTGTCTTGTTCCTGTTCTTAGGGGAAATGCTTTTAGTTTTTGCCCATTGAGTATGATGTCAGCTGTAGGTTTGTTAAATATGGCCTTTATCTGTTGAGATATGATCCCTCTATTCCCACTTTGCTGAGAGTTTTTATCAAAAATGGGTATTGGGTTTTGTCGAATGTTTTTTCTGTGTTTATTGATATAATCATGTGATTTTTGTCTTTCATTTTGTTTATGTGACGTATCATGTTCATTTATTTGTGAATGTTGTACCACCCTTGCATCCCTAGAATAAATCAACTTGGTCATGGTGTATGATCTTTTTAATATATTGCTGGATGCAATTTGCTAATCTTTTGTTGAGGATTTAGTTCATCAGGGATATTGGCCTGTACTTCTCTTTGTATTGTGTTTATCTGGTTTTGGAATTAGGATAATGCTGGCCTCATAAAAAGAGTTTGGAAGTGTTCCTTCCTCTAGGGCAGCGGTTCTCAACCTGTGGGTCGCGACCTCTTCGGGGGTTGAATGACCCTTTCACAGGGGTCGCCTAAGATCATCGGAAAACACATATATAATTACATATTGTTTTGTGATTAATCACTATGCTTTAATTATGTTCAATTTGTAACAATGAAAATACATCCTGCATATCAGATATTTACATTACGATTCATAACAGTAGCAAAATTAGTTGTCAAGTAGCAACAAAAATAATTTTATGGTTGGGGGTCACCACAACATGAGGAACTGTATTAAAGGGTCGTGGCATTAGGAAGTTTGAGAATCACTGCTCTAGGGTTTTCTGAAATAATTTTAGGAGTGTAGTTCTTAGTTCTTCTTTGAATGTTTGGTAAAACTCCCCTGTAAACCTGTCTGGACCTGGGCTTTTGTTTACTGGGAGTTTTTTATTACTACATCTTTTCATCAGTTGTTGGCCTATTCAGGTTTTCTGAATCTTCCTGATTCAGTTTTCAAAGATTGTACTTTTCTAGAAATTTATCCATTTCATCCACATTGTCCAGCTTGTTAGCATATAGTTATTCATAGTATTTTCTTACAATCCTTTGTATTTCTGTTATGTTGGTGGCTACTTCTCCACTTCTGGTGCAGATTTTATTGATTTGGGTCCTCTCTCTTTGCTTCTTGATGAGTCTGGCTAAAGGTTTATCAATTTTGTTTATCCTTTCAAAGAACCAGCTCTTGGTTTCATTGATTTTTTTTTTTAGTCTCTATGTTATTTATTTCTGCTCTAATCTTTATTATCTCCTTCTACTTACTCTAGGCTTTTCTTGTGTTCTCTTTCTAGTTCGTTAAGTTGTAGTGTTAAATAGTTTATTGTTAATTTTTCCTGTTTTTTGAAGTATGTCTTTAGTGCTATGAACTTCCCTCTCAGGACTGCTTTTGCTGTGTCCCAGAGATTTTGGGTTGTTGTGTGTTCATTTTCATTTATTTTCAGGAAGTTTTTGGTCTCTTTCTTGGTCTCATTGATAACCCATTCATTGTTTAATAACGTGCTATTTAGCCTCCATGTTTTTAAAAGTTTTGGGGTGTTTTTACGGTAGTTGATTTCTAATTTCATTCCCCTGTGATCTGAGAAGATATTTGATATGATTTCAATCTTCTTGAACTTGTAGAGACTTGTTTTGTGTCCTAACATATGGTTTATCTTTGTGAATGATCCATGTGCACTTGAGAAGAACGTATATTCTGCTGCTTTGGGGTGAAATCCTACATAATAAATAGGTAATATTCAAATTGACTGTCACTCCCTCACACAAGATGGCCACCCCCATGTGGTCACAAGATGGCTGTCACAAGATGGCCAGCAGGGGCGGGCAGGGGAGGGCAGTTAGGGGTGACCAGAACAGCAGGGGAGGGCAGTTGGGAGGGACCAGGCCTGCAGGGGAGGGCAGTTGGGGGCAACCAGGCCTGCAGGGAAGGGCAGTTGGGGGTGACCGGGCTGGCAGGGGAGGGCAGTTGGGGGTGATTGGGCCTGCAGGGGAGCAGTTAGGCATTGATCAGGCCGGCAGGGGAATGGCTAGGGGGTAATCAGACTGGCAGGCAGAAGGGGTTAGGGGCAGGCAGGCAGGCAGGCGAGCGGTTGGGAGCCAGCAGTCCCAGATTGTGAGAGGGATGTGTGGTATTGGGCCTAAACCGGCAGTTAGACATCCCCCAATGGGTCTCAGATTGGAGAGGGTGAAGGCTGGGCTGAGGGACAACCCCCATAGTGCACGAATTTCATGCACCAGGTCTCTAGTGTTCTATAAGTGTCAATTAAATCCATCTGATCCAGTGTGTCCTTTAGAGTCACTGTTTTCTTGTTAAATTTTTGTCTGGAAGATCTATCCAGTGAAGTCAGTGGTGTGTTAAAGTCCCCTACTATGACTGTATTGTTATTGAGCTCTCTGTTAAAGTCCTCTAGAAGAATAAATATATATTTCGGTGCTCCTATATTGGGTTCATATATGTTTACCAGGGTTATGTCCTCTTGCTGGATCTATCCCTTTAGTATTATATGGTGACATTTGTTTTCTCTTGTGATGGCCTTAATTTTAAAGTCTATTTTGTTGGATATGAGTATTTCTACTCCAGTTTCTTTTTCTTTTCCATTTACATGGAAAAAAAATTTCCATCCCTTCATTTTCATTCTGTGTGTGTCTTTTGTTCTGAGGTGGGTATCTTGTAGACAGCATATAGTTGAGTCATGTTTTTGTATCCATTCAGCTACCTTATGCTTCTTGATTAGAGCATTTAATCCATTTATATTTAGGGTTATTATTGATAGGTACTTATTTGTTGCTATTTTAATTCTGTATACCTAGGTTTCTCTGTTTCTTCTTATTATGACAGCAGTCCCTTTAGCTTTATTGTAATGCTATCTTGGTGGTGATGTACTCCTTTAACTTTTGGTTTTTTTTTGTTGTTTTTTTTTTTTTGGTCTGGGATGCTCTTTATTTGACCATCTATTTTGAATGATAGCCTTGCTGGATATAGTAATCTTGGTCTCAGATCTTTGCTTTCCATTACCTTGAATACTTCATGCCATTCCCTTCTGGTCTGTAAAATTTCTGATGAGAAATCATGTGTCAGCCGAACTCCTTTGTAGGTAACAGTTTTCTTTTCTCTTGCTGCCTTTAAGATTCTCTGTCTTTAATTTATGGCATTTTAATTATGATGTGCCTGAGTGTGGGCCTGTTTGGGTTCTTCTTCTTTGGGGTTCTCTGTGCCTCCTGGACTTCACATTGTCCCACAACTCCCTTAAGCTGTCCTCCTATTTTTTAATTGTTTTTTTTTTCATTCTCTGATTGATTCTTTCAACCCTGTCTTCTAATTTACTTATTTGATCCTCAGTTTCCCCTAATATGCTGTGAATTCCTTCCAATGTGTTCTTTATTTGTGTTATGTCATTCTTTATTTCTGACTGTTTTTTTCATGGTTACTATATCTTTTTTCATGCCGTTGAGCATCTTTATTATCATTACTCTGAACTCTCTTTCAGATAAATTTCTTATCTCTGTTTCATTTATCACTTCTTCTGTAGAATTCTCTTGTTCTTTCATTTGGGGTTTATTTCTTTGTCTCCTCATTTTGGCTACCTGTTTGGGTTTGTGAGTATGTATTAGATAGATCTGCTACGCCTCTCAATCTCTAGTGCAGGACAGTGTCAACCACTGTTTCTGATTAATTAGATCAAAGACTCAAAGCCTCCAGAGAGTGCCTCTGCCTACAGACTGATAGGATTCCAACTTGAAATTGCTCCCAGGCAATCATCCTCAGGTGTGGAGAGAGGTGTTATTTTCCAACAGGGTGGGGCAGTTCCTTCTGCCTGGAGGCTAATTGTTCTTCTCAGTCTCTTAAGTGGCCTCAGGGCAAGGTGTTTTCCAATAGGGTGGGTCAACTGTCTTTCCCCCAGGCAAGGCAGATGTCTATGTGGGAAAGATGTCCTCCACTGCATGAGGGAATGACTCAGCCCAGGAAACAGGAGGTCTCTGCCTTCTGAGCTCTAATTCTCGAGTCCCCAATCCTGGCTTCTGCTTCCCTCTGCTGGAGCATAAGTTGGGTGGCTCCACAGGGAATTTTGTGTATTGCCCCTTTAAGAGGGTGCCTGAATTTTCAACCATCTCTCCCTGGCAGATAGCTACCCTGCTGCTTTTCACAGCCAGATGTTACATGGGTAACCTTCTCAGTTGTAGTGCTTTCTGCTGGGGGGCCTAGCTTGGGGATTAGATCCCAGAGTTCTCAGTAGCAGCCCCCCACAGCTGAGATATCTCTCTGGAACTTCAAGTTGTTGTCTGTGGGCATTCAGCCAACCCTTTTGTGCCACTGCCCCTCCTACCAGTCTCTATGCAGTCTCCACTTTTTGTCCTCGGGTATCGGGGTTCTCTCCTGTGAGTCTTCCATTGATTATTCTGGAAGTTTTTTCTGTATTTTAGTTGTAATTCCAGTTTGTTCCTGGGAGCACGTCCATGCAGCATCCACTTACTCTGCCACCATTTTTAATCTCTGGTCAGTCCATTTTAGGGCTAACAAGGTCTCTTTGCCTGGACACCTTACCATCTTTGCTTGGGTCATCTTAGATTGTCCAGGTGAACAATACCTGCCCTTCCTTCAGCAACTTCTCTACTAGTTTTAAGTAATTTGGAAGAGCATTATATAGCAGTCAATTTAACACCGGTAGAAACCTGTTCTAAATGAGTCAGAGCCACCCATCCTATATCTAAATATCCCTCAACCTTTGTACCAACCTCTAATCTCATTGCAGTTTTTACGAGGTGCTAAACTGTTTGCCCCTTCAAAATGTATACATTGAATGAACAAATTTGATTCTTTGTCAGGTTAGAGAGAGAAAACTAGCCCCTGAGGGAGACTCCTTCTGAGACAACCTTTGGGAGATTAGAGAAGAACAAGTACTCTCATTTTTTTGTTTGTTTGTTTATGGAGAAGCTGGGCATTTCCTGATAGACTGAACATCAGCTAGTAATGCTGAAGTTAAGGCCTGGCAAGAGGAGCACATAGACAGGAAATACATTTTCATTGCAAGAATGCAGATTGGTTATTTATAGTAGAGGTTGTGGACCTTATTGATGCCCTGTCCAGAGTCCATTTACTGGGCACGTACATATATCCCCTACCTGCTCTGAGCATTGACTGCTGAAGATTTGTAGTTGCACCCTTCCCCTACCCCCAGTGCCACCTCACCCATACATCTTGGCTTGCAGGTAGTGAATATAAAAGCCTGGCTCCTTTGTTTCCTGGATCTATATCACTGTAGTGCTTTTCATGTCCCAGGGCTGCTCTGGGCTCAGGTTTAGGCTACACTTCAGCCAAACTACATCTGTGCCTAGTTTCTGCCCTGATCTTATGCTGCTCTCTTTCCTCCCATACAGGTTTCATCTAAGAATACTCTTTCAGTAAACCATTTTCTCAAGCATCCCCATCTCAGCCTCTCTTTCTAGGGAACAGAGACACAAGGGTATCAATTTACATTTCCTCTCTATGTCTATCTGTGTTCTCCACTTTTCCTTTCTCAGTCAAATCAACTCAATACTTCCTTGCCTCAGAGAAAATTTGTGACAGGACTTTCCAGATTTTGTCCCCCCAAGCCCTAAATCCATTGTTAACAATGGAGTTTTGGAAGTGAATGATTTCCCTCACACTAAAGAGACATCCCCACTCCCACTGGAAGAGAAAAGAGGGAGGTCTTTGAGTCCCTTGAGTATATGGGACCTCTAGCCTACTACCTGACAGCCCAGAGGAAAGATTAGGACCTCAATGTTGATAGACATATGATGCACCTGGAAGGCTGGATCTAACCAAGGCTCCCAGCCTCACCAAATTCTTGTGTACTCTGTGCCAGGCATGGCACAGAAGCTGCTTAACTGGCCCACCTGGGAACTTGGATGATGGAACAGCTGTAACTAGTATGGAAAGATATCCCTTCAGGGAATCTGCAGATCTCTTCGTAGCTCCTGCTGGGTAGCCTCAGGCAGAGGCTAAATTAGCACCTCCTTAGATCCAAGAGCCAGTGTACCCAGTGGTCAGAGTGGGACCATCCAGATTACAACTCCTCAGATCCATAAGGGACACACTCAGGGGGCAGACTCAGTGAGCACCAAAGCCCCACTGAAGCAAGTCTTGCCCCAGAAGGGTGTCTCCAGCACAGAAGTTCTCCCACCATAGACACAGCTGATTCTCACAGCCAATTGGCCTGAAGGTCAATTCCCCCCAGTGACACATACAACAATCAAGGCTTAACTACAAGACTGTGCACACAGCCCACAAAGGGGTGCACCAAGAGTGTCCACCTCAGGTAATTGGGGAGGCTGAGCCACTGGGCCCTATAGGACAACTAGCACACAAAGCCACTCTACCAATGCAGGGAAGCATAAAAAATGCGGAGACAAAGAAACAGGTCACAAATGACAGAAATGGAGGAAAGCAAATGACTGGATATAGAGTTCAAAACCACACTTTTAAGGTTTTTCAAGAACTTTCTAGAAACCGCCGATAAATTTAGTGAGACCCTGGAGGATATAAAAAAAGACCAACTAGAAATTAAGCATACACTGACTGAAATAAAGAATAATATACAGAGATCCGACAGCAGACTAGAGGATCGCAAGAATCAAGTCAAAGATTTGAAATACGGAGAAGCAAAAAATCAATAAAGGGTCCCAGGTTTGATACTGGTCAAGGGCATGTACCTTGGTTGCAGGCACACCCCCAGTAGGGGGTGTGCAAGAGGCAGCTGATTGATGTTTCCCTCTCATCAATGTTTCTAACTCTCTATCCCTCTCCCTTCCTCTCTGTAAAAAATCAATAAAATATATTTAAAAATATACATATTTTTAAAAAGGCATAACCCACAGTGGATCCTGAAAAAAAAATCCAGAATAACATACACAGTATAATTGCAGTAATGTTCAACATACACATCCACAGTCCTCCAAGGAAAGACAAGAAATGGCAATTATTGGTGGCTTGTTTTTATCTTCTTCCTTACAGTTTTTGGTATTTTCTAAACTTTCTTGTAGTCAGGAATAATGTCTTTTGAATCATCTGGCCCTTTCTTGTTCTGCTCTCCACCCCAGCACAGTTGGTATATGTAATACCAAGTGCCAGCTGGGATCACCAGTCTCACTACCATCAAGCCCAGATTCTGAGAATGGCCCATTCTGCAGGCGTATCTTTGGCTGGTGAAATTGCAGTCAAGCTGGATCTAGGGGCTAGGAGGGTGTTGGGGATGAGGGAAGTAGGAAATGAGTCCTTGGACTTCTCCTTCTTTTGCATGGACAACCCCCATACATGTACATGGACAGGCAGACATGGACAGACCAATGCCAGAATCAGACAAGAACAAATAGAAGACAATGGGGACTTAGTGCTCTGGTAGATGCACCAACACCCGAAAGTGAGTCCAAACCCCAGAACTTTCCCTGTTCCAGGTCCATATTGTCAGGCCTATATCTCACCTGCCGGTCCCCCATCACTCAAGCTCCCCAATAACTGCTTCCTCCCCTCCACTTTCTCAAGTCACTAACACATATCACTTCTCATTTCTGCTGGCACTGCCCTACCTTTACAAGGCACAAAATTAAAAAGAGGTGGAGTTCAGTGTCCTGGTGGAGAAACAGATAAGTGCCTCCAAACTAGAAATTGTACTGCTACCCTCCCCCTCACCCAGGACTCTCCACTCAACATCCACCCTTACACCAACCCACGTTTCCTCCTCACCCTCCTCTTCTTTTCATGCCCAGTCACACCACCTCCAAGGAAATAGGGAGCTGGTTACCTGAGTGGGTTGACTTCAATATCAGAACCAAGACTTTGGCACAGACTAGTAGATAAGCTCCTGGTCACCTGAGGTCTTGTCACTGGTGAGTTCAGATCCCAAATTTCTGCTCCCTTTATGAAACCTGTATGGAAATAAAGAGAGCAGATAGGACCATGTGACCCATCCCTCCCTCCCTTTTCCCCTACCACAGCAGTTCTCAACCTGTGGGTCGCGACCCCTTTGGGGGTTGAACGACCCTTTCACAGGGGTCGCCTAAGATCATCGGAAAACACATATATAATTACATATTGTTTTGTGATTAATCACTATGCTTTAATTATGTTCAATTTGTAACAATGAAAATACATCCTGCATATCAGATATCTACATTACGATTCATAACAGTAGCAAAATGACAGTTATGAAGTAGCAACAAATATAATTTTATGGTTGGGGGTCACCACAACATGAGGAACTGTATTAAAGGGTCGTGGCATTAGGAAGGTTGAGAACCACTGCCCTACCACTTTGCAAATCAATGTCACTGTTTTAGTCTTTACACAGCCAACAAACCAGTTGTCTTTCTCTGACAGGGGCAGCACCTTCTCCTGAGCTATTGACCAATTCTACTGCTTCTCTGGGGAGATTGTTCCATCCTTTTCTATGTTCTCTCCACCTGTGTTTTCTGTGTTTTTTTTTTTTTTTTTTTGGAATCACTAGTTTTACCTCTGCTGTCCTGACAAATATCTGAAAATGGGAATGGGGAAGGGGTGTCAGGAAAGGAAGCAGAAGAGTAGTAATGAGTTTATTGTTTTCTTGTTTCCAATATTCTGTTCCCTTTTAACATAAATATGAATTATTTTTATTATTAGAAGATATTATAGAAATGTTTTCATTTAAGAAAAAAGATCCACTTTTTTAAGAAAGGCATGTAACCATTCTAACAGGTGTGAGGTAGTATCTCATTGTGGGTTTGATTGGCATTTCCCTTATAACTGGTGATGTTGAGCATCTTTTCATAGATCTGTGCCCATCTGTGTGTCTTCCTTGGAAAAGTATGTATTTTTGTATGACTTATTTATATATTTTGGATATTGCCCCCTTATAGGAAGTATCGTTTGGGAACATCTTCTCCCATTAAATTGGTTGCCTTTTTGTTTTGTTGGTTTCTTTTGCTGCACAGAAGCTTATTAACTTGATGTATTCCCATTTATTTATTGTTTTACTTCCCTTGCCTTTATGGTTAAATTTTTAGAAACCCCACTGAGACTAAGGTCCATAAGTTTAGTCCCTATGTTTTCTTCTATGTATTTCATTGTTTTAGGTGTTATATTTAAGTCTTTGATCCATTTTGAGTTAACTTTCATGATTCGTGTCAGATAGCAATCTACTTTCTTTTCTTTCTTTCTTTCTTTCTTTCTTTCTTTCTTTCTTTCTTTCTTACTTTTTTTTTTTTTGCAGGCAGCTTTCCAGTATTCCAAACACCATTTAATTTATTGAAAAAACTTTCCTTTCTCCAGTGTGTTTTTGGCTCCTTTGCTTAAAATTAGTTGCCTATCTATGTGTGAGTTTATTTCTGGGCTCTCAATTCTGTTCCATTGCTCTGTTTTTCTGCCAATACCATATATTATCAATAAGACATGAAATAACAAGTGTTGGAGAAGATGTGGAGAAAAGGGAACCCTTGTACACTGGTGGTGGGAATGTAAATTGGTATAACCAATATAGAAAACAGTATGGAGGTTCCTAAAAAAATTTAAAATAGAGCTACCATATAACCCAGCAATGAGAAATTAGAAAACATTTATTTGTAAAGAAACATGTAACCTTATGTTTATTGCAGCATTATTCACAATAGGCAAGACATGGAAACAACCTACGTGTCCTTTGATGGACAGCTGGATAAAGAAGATGTGATACATACATACAGTGGAATACTACTCAACCATAGAAAGATTAAGTATTGTTATTTGTGAAAACATGGATGGATCTTGAGAATATTATGCTAAGTGAAATAAGTCATGTAGAAAAGGACAGACAAGAACTGTATGATTTCACTCATGCATGGAATATAAAACAAAAAGCAGCAAATGAACAACAAACAAAACAAAAACTCATAGATACAGAAAACAGAATGATGTTTACTAAAGGAGCTCAGGAGAGGGCAAAGAGGGTAAAAGGGGTAAAATATATAGTGATGAAAGGAGACTAGATTTCAGGTGGTGAGCACACAATAAAGTATACAGATGATATATTATAAATATGTACACCTAAAATTTACATAATGTTATTACCAGTTAACTTAATATATGTAATAATTTTTTTTTCTTACCCTTTTCTGCGGGCCTTTATTTTTTTTTATTTTTTTTATTGCTTACAGTATTACAAAGGGTATTACATATGTGTCCCTTTTTTCTCCCGCCCTTGACAATCCCCTGGCCTCCCCTACCCCTCAGTGTCTTATGTCCATTGGTTATGCTTATATGCATGCATACAAGTCCTTTGGTTGATCTCTTACCCCCCTCCCTCCTGCCCCCCACCCCTCCCCGGCCTTCCTGCTGCAGTTTAACAATCTGTTTGAGGCAGCTCTGCCTCTGTATCTATTATTGTTCAAAAGTTTATAATGGTCTCTATTATCCATGAATGAGTGAGATATGTAATAAATTTTTAAATGTAAAAAGCCATGTATCATAAACAACCATTCTCTCTGCATAATGAGTTTTACACATGCCACTCAAAGCAATTTGAATCTCTTCCACATCTCATCACATAACAAGACCCTAATTTAACTAATTACTTGTCTGAAAGTTTGCCAATGTGATATTATGACATAACTAACTAGGCTTTAATTCTGGAATGCAAGAGAGTGGTTCAGTGTTTGAAAACCTTCCTTTCATTTATTCAACACATTTATTGACTATTTACTACATGCAGTGCATTATTCTTGATGCTGTGGTTACAGCAGTGAATAAAACAGACCTAAATCTCTAATCTTTTGGTCTTTACATTATAGTGAGAGAGGCAAACAATAAAAAGATAAAATATATATTATATTGTTAGTGGTACATACTAAAAAGAAAAAAATTAAAGGCAGGAAAAGATATGAAAAGTTGAGATGGGTTGAGCTTTTAGATGGAGTGACCAGGGAAAGAATCACTAGAAACATGACCTTTTGAGTAAAGACTTGAAGTCAGTGAGAAATCTAAGTATGGTGATTTCTGGGGGAAGACTATTCCAGGTGGGAGGACAAGCAAATACGAACGTTTTGTGAAGGCATACAATCTAATATGTTCCAGGAACATCCAGGAGGTCAGGATGGCTGAGCTAGAGAGAGATCAATAAAAGATGAGGCAGCCCTAACCGGTTTGGCTTAGTGGATAGAGCCAAGGCCTGCGGACTGAAGGGTCCAGGTTCGTTTCCGGTGAAGGGCATGTACCTGGGTTGCGGGCACATCCCCAGTAGGGGGCGTGCAGGAGGCAGCTGAATCAATGTTTCTCATCGATGTTTCTAACTCTCTATCCCTCTCCCTTCCTCTCTGTAAAAAATCAATTATATATATATATATATATATATATATATATATATATATATATATAAAAGATGAGGCAGATTTCGCTTAGCATAATGCTCTCTAGTTCCATCCATGGTGTTGCAAATGGTAAGAATTCCTTCTTTTTTTACAGCAGTGTAGAATTCCATAAAGATGAGGCAGAGAGGTAATAAGGTTGTAGAGAGAAAGACCTTGTGAATTTGAGTAAAAACATTTGCATTTACTTTAAATGAGAAGAGGGGAAGGAGTTTAAATTCAGAGGATGTGTTGAGAATAGACCAGTGGTTCTCAACCTTCTGGCCCTTTAAATACAGTTCCTCATGTTGTGACTCAACCATGAAATTATTTTTGTTGCTACTTCATAACTGTAATGTTGCTACTGTTATGAATCGTAACGTAAATATCTGATATGCAGGATGGTCTTAGGCGACCCCTGTGAAAGCGTCATCCGACCACCAAAGGGGCCGCGACCCACAAGCTGAGACCCACTGGAATAGAATATAGGGAAACTAACGTGACAGGGAGGCTGGTCTATTTATACCATTCATTACAACAACAAACTGAAGGAGAAACTTACCCATTTCTAATTTAAAAATAAAACAACTACTAGCATAATACAAAAAGAATGAAACTTAATTTATGCAATAAAGAATTATATATAATTTAATGAATTATTACTGGTTAAATTAAATTAGATATTTAAAAATCCTTAACCTGATGAAGAACATATCAAAGACTCTTCTGACCTGCCATATTCCTCACTCCTTGTGAGCCTACAGAACTTACAATCTGCCTCCACTCAGTGAAATTATTTTTTTGTACCACTTTTTTTTTCACAGTATTGGCAAACATAAATGAAATTAGCCTTGAAAAAAGAGAGAATATATCAGAAACAGCAAAATTTATGCTAAATGATGAAACAAAAGAAGCATTTCAACTTCCTTCAAAAATAAGATAAGGTGGTGCTCAAGCACCACCATTACTCAACATAGTTCTGGAGGCTCTAGTCAATGTAACACACAAAGAAAAGAAAAAAAGGTATAAATATTGTAAGGAAGAAATGAAAAAAATCATAATTTGTAGATTGTTTGAGGTATGTATACATACCTCAAAAACTAAAGGTATCACCTGAAAATTATTGGAATTAATAAGGCAGATTTTTAAAAATTGGCAGATATAAAATAAATATATAATGGTATATAACATTTTCCTGAAATGGGAAATTACCTATCAGAAGCTAAAATTGGAGAAAGGAATAGCATGTCAGCAATAAAGACTACTAAATACTTAGGAAAAACCTAAAAAGTAATAGGAATTAGCTAAAGAAACTTAGGAAATTTGATTAACAAACATAGAAATAGATCTGAGCAAAATGAAGACATATCTTATTCATGGAGGGGACCTCTCAATTTAAGATGTCAACGTTCCTCAAATTAATTTGCATATTTCTGCAATTACAATACAAATTCCAAATACTTATTATTTGCTTGTTACTCAATTTGGAACTTGATTAATAAGCATAAATGCACTTACCAATATGTTCATAAAAAGAAAGAAATTGTTAGTAGTGGTTGGGAGTGGAAAATATATTACTTCATATTTCCTTATTGTTCTGAATATTTTAACCACTAATACATATTACTATTATTATCGGAAAAACACACACAAGAGATTCCTAATCTGAACTATTCTATATAACACAGATTCTCTAGGTCATTGTATTGATTCTCTATATCTGTGGTAGTAGTCACAGACCTCTTGAGACTTCTGTTTTTGGAAAGTAAATGCACACATACACTCAATAGCAAAATCTTGCATAGAATTTCACATGACCACAGAGGTGGCCAGTTGAGAATGCCTACTCTAGGTTAATCAGGTGGTCAGTGGGGAGAGTCCTTTGGGGCACTGCATATATTTAGTTGTGGGGTCACCAAAGTGGGTGTGGGCTGCAGGTCATGACCCTGTAGCAAAGCTAGGTTCTCCATGAGTGCCCTGCAGTGAAGAGGCCAGAGGTGAGAGGAGGCTGCATCTCTCAGGCCAGGTGGTAGCAGCAGACAGTATAAAGAGCAATGTTAACTCTTGCACGTTGAATGAGAGCAGCGCAGGCAGGCCTAGGTGCTTCCCCCAGCAATCACTTCTCCAGGTTTTATGGAAACCCACAGCTGCAGGGGTAGGTGGGAACAACAATCCCTCCTATGCATTCCTGAGTTACCTGTGTGGGAATTTAGGGGAGAGAAGGATGGAAGAAGCCAACGACATTTACTCAGTTTGGTCACCTGAGTAAAGGTGGCATTTATCATCTTGGTCATCTGTTTATGTATACCTCTGAGTTAGCAACAGTCAGGTGCCTGACTGCAGGGGATGAGGAGCTCTGGCAGATAGGAGTGGGTAGAGAGGGAGCACCTTCCCTTGTCCCCTTGAAGATTTGACCATCTCTGCATCCCTCACATCAGTCATTTCCTTGGCCTGACAGCGCTTCCTTTTGCCTAGAGCTGAATCACAAAACTGTAAACTAATCCAAGGACAGGCGTTCAAAACTGTCATGGTTACAGCCACCAAATTACAGGAGGTTCACACAGAAGTCAGCAGTGGTTTGGGAACATTAAATAAATGTGCCCTCTAACAACAAGAGAGGATCATTTATTTGTCCAACATAAAAGGTGTCCCAGAAAGAGAAAAAGACGGATATTATTTGTCCAACGTAAGATCAGACAACTGAACACCTCTCCATGGGCCAATTTACAGATCATATGGAAACATGTTTATCAGAGAAATTCCATTTTTAAATGTTTAAATACATTAACGTGTTTTGAAAACTATATCCCATGTGGCCAGTAGAATTCATTTTCTATGTGGTAAAAATGAACCAATATTAATGGTGCCTTCCAATATTAGTATGAAATCTTTTTTATAAAACACCCACACTTTTTTGTTGCTGCTTCCCACACCGAACTCTTGTACTTACTATTATAATGAAGGGTGGTGATAGCTTTAAAAACAAAACCAAGGAATGTTACAGAAATATAGCCCCACTCCCACCTCCTGTCTCCTTTCCTATACTCTGACCCTTACCTATACTGGAGTAGGGGCCCAACTACAGGGGAAATGATGGGCACCAGGTGACCAGGAATTGGAGGTGGAGCCAGGGAAGAGTGTCCAGTTGCCTAAAAGAGAATGAGACAATTCCCCAACAACAACAGAAAAAGGTTAAAATTGTCAATAACCCCAGAAGATACATCTCCCTCCCCCGTAGCCAGAGAAAGGCAAATTCTAACACATGGAAAGGGGACTACTTTTGGCTTCTGGGACTACAAAGACAAAAAAAAGAAATGAGTGACAGGACCTAATGTGTTAGGGTGAAGTGAGGGTGGGGGTAAAGGAGGAGGCTCGTTCTTTGGGTGGGAGTGGAAACTGGAGACTCAAGCTTACTGGCGACGCAGCCCTCACGTGACTAAGAGCTGACGTGGGCAAAGGTACTTAAAGCCCTGATCGCTGTCCTCCGTCCTCCTCTGGGTACCAACTCTATTTCGCTGCGCACTGCCGTGCGCTTAACCCAGGCGAGGAGGAGGAGAACATTCCCCCAGATCCGGGCAGGTGGGTGTGAGGGTGGGCATGACCTGGCACTCCTGAAAAGGGTAGTCCCGAGATGCGGGAGTTTGAGGCCACGGGCACCACCGCCTCGCCTGCTCCTGGCCGGCTTTCCAGACCCCCGCACTCAGATGCATTTCATTTTGGTGGGCGGGGAGTAGGGGAAGGGGGACATAAAGACTGATATACTTGGGGAGAATCCGCTTACTTCCTCTCCCAACCAATGTGTTTTGGTTTTGGTTTTGACACCCATGCCCTGCACCCCACATCCCATCTTGTTTTGAGAGGAGCAGGGAAGGGAAATAAACGTGGCAGCGCAATAAGGCCTTGGAGAGGTTGGGAGAAGGTAACCGGAGGGATAGGCTTTGTGGAAACAATCTGGCAGGTTCACTCCCACGCTCACTTTGCAGATACCTTCCCCCACCCCAGCATCATCCCTGAACCCTCCCCTTCTCCCTCAGCCCCCGCAGGCTGTGTGTCCTTTGGGGGTGCTGGGAATGGGTGTGCCAGCCTCTGTAGGGGAGATGGAGGGTTTGGCTCCGGGCTTCACAGGAGGGGGGGGCCCTGAAAGAATCTGGTATTAAACCACGGTGCTAACTCCCAGGCTGCTTTCCAGACACCTCCGGCCCACACAGTCCTTCATCTCCGTTTCTGCAGTCCTGGAAAAGAAGTCTGATTACCCTGGCAGGAGAAATGGCGGTTAGCCTGGTATTTGGAGGGGCGGGGGGGGGGGGGGGCGGATCCCAGATGGAGCGGAGAAACTGGAAAATCACTACCCTCCGACACTGGGGCTCCTGTTCTGCAGGTTAATGCTAGGCCTGGGGGGCTGGGAACTGAAGGACGAATGGTCACAGGGGAGGGACAAGATTGCTTGTCAGTAATGCCTGGTCCCATGTCCCATCCAGCTCTCACTGCATTCTCGCCCCGCCCCCTCCTAACGCAGCCCTGGAGAAGGGGTGTGGCAGTCTGTCCGGGAGAAATGGCAAACAGGGGGGCGGGGCAAAGGGAAGGAGGGGTTGAGTACGTGGGGAGACTACGCAGGAGTTGGAGATTGGGGTGCTAAGGGGGGAGGTAAGAAGAATTGAGAAAATTGGGAGGTGGACCCATTTGTCATTCTCTTTTGTAACTGCTAAAAGGCAATTGTGGGAACGCATCCTGGGTTTGTTATATTCACCATGCTCCAATGTCGACTGTATATTTCTGCTCTGCAGTCTGCCCTTAAGATGAAGCTCTAACTGAACGGAAGGAGTTAGAAACAGTCCTGAATCTTTCAGGTTAGTGTGGGAATGAAAACTGTGGGAACCCCTGGTGTAGGTGTGGCAGAAATCAGAGCAGATCTGTGACCAGAGGAACCTCTTCCCCCATCTTCTTCTTTACAAGACAGCTTTCCCTGGTCCTGTCCTTTCAGTAAAGAGAAAGGGGTGTGGCATCTGCCTTAATTAATGGTTAGCGAAGGAAGGGATATGGGTGGAGAGAAGAGGCCTGTGAGAGAGAAACTTGGCCCACAGAGGGTCAAATTAGAAAAGGAAGTAGAATCCAGCTACCAAAGACCCCAAAACACCCTTTCTGTGATCTCTTCACAGGTCTGTCTGCCTTTTGGGCCCTACAGAACTATAAGCCTGTTGGAAAAGGACAAGGACAAACTACTCCTTCTCACAGCAGATTGGTATGTGAATGAGCACCATTTGGAGACCTGTGGGGTCGTGGGGAGAGTATCAGTGCAGAATCTGGGATCTCTGAGTTACCTACTCTCATCCAGCTTTAGTGATGTCAGTACTGCCTCGTTCCCCATTTAGGTGCTGGGAAAGTGTGTGTTTTGGCATTGGGCAGGGCAGGCTAGGGGTGAACATGTAGAAAATGTTGGATAACCAGAGTATTGAATCAGCAAACACAGGCCTGGACACCTGTATCTGAGTACTAGCCAACCCACCAAGCATTATGTCCCCCAAACTCTACTTAAAGTTAGGCCAGGTTAGGCACAAAGTGAGCCAGAGCCCTAAGCCTCATTTCTATCCTTAACCTCAGGTCCTGCTTGGCTTGCAACCTCTGCAGAACTTGTGAGCCTTGCCCTGACGGGCACACATCCTGCTTGGGCAAGCCAGCTCCACGCCCTGATCAGAGAATCATTTGAGCTGCACCATGAGCCGAGTTCGGGATGCTGGCTGTGTAGCTGCTGGGATAGTGATCGGGGCAAGTGCCTGGTACTGTGTCTACAAATACACCAGGAGAAGAAACCAGATGAAGAAGAGACTGGCTAAGCCCAAGACCAGGGCTCTGGCAGGGACTGGAGCCAAGGCTAGATCCGGATTAAGGGCTGGATTCACAATTGACCTTGGGCCAGGATTCCATCCTCCAACTCAAGTCCGCACTGGGGCAGAGGACAAGGCCCAAGATGAAGCCTCTGCCCTGTACATAGCTGCAGCTGAGGTAGTGGCCCCGGCTGCATTCAGTGCTGAGGCTCAGAGTGGGGCTGGAAGTCAGGCCCTGGAAACAGAAGGGGTCTGGGTTGGGCCTCAGTCTGAATCAGTAGTTGGGGCGGAAGTGGCTTCTACAATGGCACCACCTCAAGGGGAGGCAGAGGCCCTCATAACTGCAGAGGTCCCCACAATGGCAGGGGCTCCCAAAATGACAGACACCCCTGGCACAACAGAAGTTCCTCGAATGCCTGCGGTGCCTCCCAGGACTCCAGCACCTACTGAGGCAGCAGAGGCTCCTGTACTTGCTGCACTTTCTGAGGCTGTAGAGGCTCTGGGGACCTCAGGGTCCCCTAAAACAGGGGCAGCCACCAAGAAAGCAACTCCTGGGTCTCAGACTGGGGCTATACCTAAAGCCGGGTCAGTGACTGGAGCTGTACCCAAAGGTGGAGCCAAGGGTGGAACCAGGTCCGGGACTGGAGGCAAGGGCAAAGGCAAGAAAAACAGCAAGGTTGAAGTAGACCAATTGGGGCTGGGATTCCGCCCTGGGGATGGAGCTGCAGCAGCTGCTGCAGCCTCCGCTAATGGGGGACAGGTCTTCCTGGCAGAGGTCCCTGATTCTGAGGAAGGGGAATCTGGGTGGACTGACACAGAGTCAGAGTCAGACTCTGACCCTGAGACCCAGCAAAGAGGAAGGGGGAGGAGACCCGTTCCCATGCAGAAGCGCCCCTTTCCTTATGATATTGATGAGATTCTGGGTGTCCGCGATCTCAGGAAAGTACTTGCTTTGCTTCAGAAATCGGATGATCCTTTCATCCAGCAGGTAGCTTTGCTCACTCTGAGCAACAATGCCAATTATTCATGCAATCAAGACACAATTCGCAAATTGGGAGGCCTCCCAATTATTGCAAATATGATCAACAAAACCGATCCCCACATTAAGGAAAAAGCCTTAATGGCCATGAATAACCTGAGTGAGAATTATGAAAATCAGGGCCGGCTTCAGGTATACATGAATAAAGTGATGGATGATATCATGGCCTCAAACCTGAACTCAGCAGTACAGGTAGTTGGACTAAAATTTTTAACAAATATGACTATTACTAATGACTACCAGCACCTGCTTGTCAATTCTATTGCAAACTTTTTTCGTTTGTTGTCTCAGGGAGGTGGAAAAATCAAGATTGAGATTTTGAAAATACTTTCAAATTTTGCTGAAAATCCAGATATGTTAAAAAAGCTGCTCAGTACCCAAGTGCCATCATCATTTAGTTCCCTCTATAATTCTTATGTGGAATCAGAAATTCTTATTAATGCTCTTACTCTATTTGAGATTATCTATGACAATCTCAGAGCAGAAGTATTCAACTACAGAGAATTCAATAAAGGTTCCCTTTTTTACTTATGCACTACATCTGGGGTGTGCGTTAAGAAAATTCGAGCTTTAGCAGATCACCATGACCTCTTGGTGAAAGTGAAAGTTATAAAACTAGTTGATAAATTCTGATTGGCTATGTGCTCTCAAAAGACTTGAAGACATTTCTTGGTTTTGCAGTCTGGAAGCAATGAAAATTGAAAGTTACTGCTTCTCTATTTGCTCATATAGTAAAGTGATCCTTTCAGCTGCCAGTTTTGAATAATGTATCATCCAGAGTGATATTATCTGTGACAGTCTCCAGCTTTAAGCTGAACCATTTGATGAATACCAAATAAATAGTCCTCTTGTACTGAAAACACACTTGTGACTAATTATGCTGCTTGAATGGAAATATTTTTATTGGTTCCTCTGTGAATTGACAGTGAACTTGTCCATTATTAATAGCCTACACTTCTATCATTTGTTTTTATTTGAATCTATCCACCAAAGACTTCATTTGTGTAACATCAATAAAGTTGTATGTTTTGGCTAACAAAAAAATTGTTCTCGTGCTTCCATTTAAAATCTAACTGGAGAGATAAGGTGCATAAATACAAAAGGATTGCTAACAGTATCTAAGCACATGCCCATTGTGAAATATGCTGTCTGGCTAAATGAAGCAGAAGTTGCTAGAAAGCTTCAAAGAAGAAAGGCACACTTAAGCTGGGCCCTGGAGAACAGCATGAGAAAACAGAAGGGCATCCAGGAAGTGGGAAATAGCTTGAATAAAGGTACAGAGGTGAGAAATCTGTTTCTGTGATAGTAGGTAACCAGATTGACTGGAATGGAAGCTGTAGGTAGAGCAGTAATAAGAGAAAAGGTGGAAATGTAGGATGAGAAAAGCTTGGGGAAGATTCTGACCCCAAGTTGAGATATTTAAATATTATCCTGTCATATTCTGAGAGTTACTGGATATTTTTGACAAAAAGAAAAATAATCTGGTGACAATGTGCAAAATAGATTGAAGCTGGGCTGGAATTAGATGTGGAGACTGGAAACAAGAACATTTGTTAGGAACTTATGATAAATCAGGCATGAGATGATGAAGAGTAAAATAGAGTGGTGACTATAGAAATGGGTAGGGAATGATGGTAATAAGAGACTCTTACCAAAGAAATACCAAGATCTGCTATCTTATTTGACTGTAGGTTGGCAAAGGAAGGATTGTATAATCTGGTGCAGGTCCTAACAGAGAAAATTATCTTTCTTGGGCAATTCTGGTGACCAAGTAATGCTGAAGTGAGTTATCATTATTAATGTTGAGAAAAAGCAGTGTGACAGATAGAATGACTTTGGATGCAAAGAGTGTTTTTCCCCTTTGGGTTAGAGGTCTAGGGCTGCCTTCTTTTAGAAGAGGAGCATGTGGTGAGACTTTTATGGAAATTCTACTCGCACTCCTGAGTTCACTTAAAAGCAGATCCATCTTCCTTCTTCTCCTCACTGGCCCACTGAAACAATGAAAGAAGAAAATGGAAAAGGTCCCAGAAATTTAAAAAACCCAGACCACTTTCTTGCCACTCATTACAAAATCCTCATTTGTGTTCAAGTGTGTGGTTGGCTCTGGCAGGGATAGAGATAGGGACTCTGGGGAATTGGGCACATAGAAAAGAGACAGATTTGCTTTATATAGTGGTACAACTTATCTGGAAGACCATTTGGTAATCTTCATAAGAAGTTTTAAAGATGTACATGCCTTTCAACTAAGCATTGCACTGGTAGGATTTTTCCTAAAGAAATAATCAAATAATTGTACACGGAAGAATATATAAAGATGTTCATTTGAGCACTGTTTCTAAGAGAGAAAAATTACAAGAAACTTAAATGTCTAACACTATGGAATTGTCTAAATAATAAGTGGTATGCCCACACAATAAAATATTATGCAACTATTAAAAACTGCTGTACTTCTATAATTTGGAATGAAAAGACATTTGTTTGCCAATTGTAAGAGTCTGTGGATGGATTCACAGGCAAGTTTTACCAAACATTCAAAGGAGAGCTGCACCTAAATCTTCAAACTATTCCAAAAAAACCCAAGAGGAAGGAAAACTTCCAAACTCTTTTTATGAGGCCAGCATTATCTTAATTCCAAAACCAGATAAAGACACTAAAAAGAAAGAGAATTACAGGCCAATATCCCTGATGAACATAGATGCTAAAATTCTCTACAAAATATTAGCAAATCAAATCCAGCAATATATTTTAAAAAATCATACACCATAACCAAGTGAGATTTATTCCAGGATGCAAGGCTGGTACAATATTCACAAATTAATAAACATGATACATGACATAAATAAATTGAAAGACAAAAATCACACGATCATATCAATAGACACAGAAAAAGCATTCGACAAAATCCAACACCCATCTATAATAATAAAAGCGTAATATGCTAATTAGACCAGACATCCTTTCAGATGAAGGCCGGGCTGTGAGGGAAGCCCGGTTCCCGGGTGCCAGAGGGAAGTCACTGCTGGCAGGGGGGAAGGAAGGCCTACTCTTGCACAAATTTTGTGCATCGGGCCTCTAGTTTTTGCTAAAAAAAACTCAGCAAAGTGGGAACAGAGGGAGCACATTTCAACATGATAAAGGTCATATATGACAAACCTACAGCAAACATCATACTCAATGGGCGAAAACTAAAAGCATTTCCCCTAAGAACAGGAACAAGACAGAGATGTTCACTTTCACCACTCTTATTCAACATAGTACTGGAAGTCCTAGCCACAGCAATCAGACAAGAAGAAATAAAAAGCATCCAAATTGGAAAGAATGAAGTAAAACTCTCATTATTTGCAAAAGACATTATATTGTACATAGAAAACCCCAAAGCCTTAGCCGGTATGGCTCAGTGGATAGAGCATCGGCCTGGGGACTGAAGAGTCCTGAGTTTGATTCCTGTCAAGGGCACATGCCCAGGCTGCTGGCTTGATCACCAGTATGAGGTGTGCAGGAGGCAGTAGTCAATGATTCTCTCTCATCATTAATGATTCTATCTCTTTCTCCCTCTCCCTTCCTCTCTGAAATCAATAAAAATATTTTTTTAAAAAGAAAACCCTAAAGACTCCACCGAAAAACTAATAGCTTTAATAAATGAATTTGGCAATGTAGCAGGATACAAAATCAACACCCCAAAATCAACAGCTTTTTTATACACTAATAATGAATTCACAGAAAGAAAAACTAGGCAAATAATTCCATTTACCACTGCAAAAAAAAAAATTAATATACTTAGGAATAAACTTAACCAAAGAGGTAAAACTCTGAAAACTACAGGACGTTGAAAAAAGAGATAGAAGATATAAACAAGTGGAAGAATATACCATGTTCATGGATTGATAGAATCAACATCATTAAAATGTCCATACTACCCAAAGCAATCTACAGATTCAATGCAATCCCTATTAAAATACCAATGGCATACTTCACAAATATACAACAAATACTCCAAAAAATGTATATGGAACCAAAAAAGACCCCAAATAGCTGCAGCAATCTTGAAAAAGAAGAAAAAAGTTGGAGGAATCACAATACCAAATATCAAGTTACACTACAAAGCCACTGTAATCAAAACAGCCTGATACTGGCACAAGAACAGGCATATAGATCAATGGAACAGAACAGAGAATCCAGAAATCAACCCAAGCCAATACACTCAATTAATATTTGACAAAGGAGGCAAGAGTATAAGATGGATTCAAGACAGTCTCTTCAATAAATGGTGTTAGTAAAATTGGACAGATAGCCCTAACCAGTTTGGCTCAGTGAATAGAGCTTTGGCCTGCAGATTAAAGGGTTCCAGGTTCAATTCCGGTCAAGGACATGTACCTTGGTTATGGGCACATCCCCAGTAGGGGGTATACAGGAGGCAGCTGATCAATGTTTCTCTCTCATCGATGTTTCTAACTTTCTATCCCTCTCCCTTCCTCTCTGTAAAAATATCAATAAAATATATTTTTTAAAAAAAACAAATTTTAAAAATTGGACAGATACATGCAAAAAATATGAAACTAGACCACCAACTTACACCATACACAAAAATAAACTCAAAATGGATAAAAGACAAATGTAAGTCATGAAACCATAAAAATCCTAGAAGAAACTATAGGCAGCATAATCTCAGACATCTCTCATAGCAATATGTTTATTGCTATGAGAGATACACCTCCTAGGGCTGTGATCAGCAAACTGTGGCTCGCGAGCCACATGCGGCTCTTTGGCCCCTTGAGTGTGGCTCTTCCTAAGCCTTAGGAGTGCTCTAATTAATTTAATAACAATGTACCTACCTATATAGTTTAAGTTTAAAAAATTTGGCTCGCAAAAGAAATTTCAATCGTACTGTTGATATTTGGCTCTGTTGACTAATGAGTTTACCGACCACTGTCCTAGGGCAAAGGAAACTAAAGAGAAAATAAACAAATGGGACTACATCAAAATTAAAAGCTTCTACACAGCAAAAGAAACCATCAACAAAACAAAAAGAGAACCCACTGCATGGGAGAACATATTTGGCAATGATACATCTGAAAAAGGGTTAATATCCAAAATATATAAGGAACTCATACAATTTAACAAAAGGAATACAAACAATTCAATTAAAAAATGGGCAAGGACCTTAGCAGGTTTGGCTCAGTGGATAGAGTGTTGGCCTGAGGACTGAAGGGTCCCGGGTTTGATTCCAGTCAAGGGCATGTACCTCAGTTGCAGGCTCCTCCCCAGCCCAGGTCCTGGTTGGGGTACAACAGGAGGCAACCAATCGAAGTGTTTTTCTCACATTGATATTTCTCTCTGTCTTTTCCTCTCTCTTCCACTCTCTCTAAAAGTCAATGAAAAAATATCCTCGGGTGAGGATTTTTTTAAAAGTGGGCAAAGGACCTAAGTAGACATACGGATGGCCAAGAGGCATATGAAAAAAATGCTCAAAGTCCCTGATCATCACAGAGATTCAAATTAAAACAACAATGAGCTATCACCTCACACCTTTCAGATGGCTACCATCAACAAATCAACAAATGACAAGTGCTGGTGAGGATGTGGAGAAAAGAGTGTCCTAGTACACTGCTGGTGGGAATGCAGACTGATGCAGCCATTATGGAAAACAGCATGGAGTTTCCTCAGGAAATTAAATATGGAACTGCCATTTGATCCAGTGATTCCACTTCTAGGAATACATCCTAAGAAACCCGAAACACCAATCAGAAAGAATGTATGCACCCCTATGTTCATAGCAGCACAGTTCACCATAGCTAAGATCTGGAAACAGCCTAAGTGCCCATCAGTAGATGAATGGATTAGAAAACTGTGGTACATCTACACGATGGAATACCATGCTGCTGTAAAAAAGAAGGAACTCTTACCATTTGCAACAGCATGGATGGAACTGGAGAGCATTATGCTAAGTGAAATAAGCCAGTCAATGAAGGAAAAATACCACATGATCTCACTCATTCATGGATAACAGAGACCATTATAAACTTTTGAACAATAATAGATACAGAGGCAGAGCTGCCTCAAACAGATTGTCAAACTGCAGCGGGAAGGCCGGGGAGGGTTGGGGGGCAGGAGGGGGGGGTAAGAGATCAACTGAAGGACTTGTATGCATGCATATAAGCATAACCAATGGACATAAGACACTGGGGGGTAGGGGAGGCTAGGGGACTGTCAAGGGCGGGGGGGAAAAAAGGACACATATGTAATACCCTTTGTAATACTTTAAGCAATAGATGAGTGAATAAAAAAAACTGTGGTACGTTTATATCATGGAATACTATGCAGAAGCAAAAAAGAAGGATCTCTTACCCTTTGAGACAGCATGGAGGGACTGGAAAGTATCATGCTAAGTGAAATAAGTCAGTCAGAGAAAGACAAGTATCACATGATAGCACTCATATGTGGAATCTAAGTAACAAAATAAACTGGTAAATGGAGTGGATCCAGAGACATGTAAGCATGGAACAGAGTGAGGAATCTCAGAGGGAAGGCAGGGAGGGTAGGTGGGTAGGAGGTAAACAACCAAAGACCTAGTATGAACATATGCATAACCCATGGATACAGATAATAGGGTGGAGAAGGCCTGGGGAGTGGGAAGGGGCAGGCTGGAAGGGGTCAATGGAGGGGAAAAAGGGACATATGCAATACTTTCAACAATAAAGATTAATTTTAAATCAATCAATCAATCAATCCATGTGTTTGGAAAGTTTAGAACATGTTTCCAAATAATTCATGGGTTAAAAATATAGACTCATGGAAACTTTAAAATATTGAGAATTGAATAATAATTAAAATATTAAAGATCAAAATTTGTGGGATTCAGTGAAGACAGTACTTAAAGGAAAACTTATGGCCTTAAATTTATATGTTATATGATATGTCCAGAATAGGCAAATCTATGGAGACAGAAAGTAGAATCATGGAGGATGGAGGGGCAGTGGAGGGGAGATGGAGAGTGATAGCTAATGGATACAGGGTTTCTTTTGGGCGTGATAAAATATTTTAAGGTTGATTGTAGTATTCATAGCACCATGCTGTGAATATACTAAAAAATATTTAATAGTATATTTTAAATAGGTAAGTTGTTTAGTATATGAATTGTCTCTCAATAAAGCTGTTATTTTTAAATCTTATGTTAGAATAAAATAAAGGCAAAATATGAATAAGCTAAGCATCCTAATTAAGAAGTTATAAAAAGACCAACAGAATAAACCTAATAACAGAAGAATGAAAAAGACAAGAGCAGAAATAGATGAAATAGAAAGCAAAAATACATTATATAGTATCAACAAAGCCAAATGATGGTCCTTCCAATGGCATCAGAAAAAAAGGCAAATCTTGGTAAGAGTAATCAAGAAAGAGCAGTGTAAATAAACAATATTAGCAATGAACAAAAAAGCATAATAATTAATAAACAGATATTTTAAAGATATGAAGATACTATGGTTAACTTTATGACAGTGAATTTGAAAACATGGATGAAATCATGGATGGATTCCTTGAAAAACAGAACTTACCAAAATTGACTCAAAATAAAAACCCAAAGGGTCTTATAATGATTGAGGAAATTAAATCAGTTTAAAAGTCCTCGGCCACCCAAATAGGCTCCGATTGAAAAGATAATCCCAGTCTTATACAAATAACAAAAATCAATATTATTAAAAACATTTTATGGAACTAGAGATAACCTTTTTATCAAAACCAGACAAAGTATTTTTTGGGGAAAAAAAAGCTATACATAAGCCTCACTTATAAACATAGATGTGAAAATTTTAAGCAAAATACCAGCAAGTAGAATCCAGCAATATATAAAAAACTAGGGGCCCGGTGCACGAAATTCGTGCACTGGGTGTGTGTGGGGGGGAGTGTCCCTCAGCCCAGCCTGCCCCCTCTCACATACTGGGAGCCCTCAGGTGTTAACCCCCATCACCCTCCAATTGCAGGATCGGCCCCTTGCCCAGGCCTGATGCCTCTGGCTGAGGCATCCGGCCCGGGCAGCGGGGACCCGCAGCTGCAGCGGCCCCGCGATTGTGGGCTCCGCTTTAGGCCCAGGCAAGGGACCCCTAGCTCCTGGGACTGCCAGCTTCGACCGTGCCCAGCTCCCATCGCTGGCTCCACCCCTACTTCCTGCTATCACTGGCCAGGGCGGAAAAGGCGCCTGATTCTCTGATCATGGCTGGGGGGCAGGGCAAAGGCGGCCCCAGGGCCGCCTTTGCCCTGCCCCCCAGCTCTTAGCTCCCCCCTGGGTTTCCGATCACTGTCAGTGGCAGGGGGCTTCTTCCTGCTTTCCCTTTCACCTCCCTGCATTGTGCCTACATATGCAAATTAACCGCCATCTTGTTGGCAGTTAACTGCCAATCTTAGTTGGTAGTTAATTTGCATATAGCCCTGATTAGCCAATGAAAAGGGTAGCTCGTACACCAATTACCATTTTTCTCTTTTATTAGTGTTGATATGGCATGATCAATGTTGGAATGTATAATTGCCTTAACATTTAAAGAAATCTATCAAAGCTTGATTGACACATTCTAGCATTTATATGGAAGTATTAAGAATCAGAAAGAGCTGTGTCAATTTTGAAAAAAATAAGTATAAAGAGAAGAGACTAATTCTACCAGATAGTAAGATACCCTACAAAACAATATATAGTAGTCAGGGTAGCAATAGGCTATGCTGCAGTACCCAATAAACCCCAAACTTTTAGTAAAGTAAAACAAGTTTTATTTCTTGATTACATAAAAGTTCATGAGTTGTTGGGCAGCTCTTCAGTCTTCTATGCAGTTACTCAGTGATTCAGGCTTCTTCTATCTATCTTGTGGCTCCTCCATCTCAATATGTGGCCTTCAAGCTGCTTTGTCTTAGAAGTCATCAACATTACTTTTCCTTATAGTACCGTCTTCAGATCTAGTCACATGGCCCCAATCTACATGAAAGGCAGGCTAGGGAAGTAGAGAAGTACAAAGATCATTTGGTGAGTACTAGCTGCACCTGCCATATCATGCTAACAAAAGTAATATGGAATAAATACATAAATGAAAAGTCTTAGATACAAAGACTTTACTTAATGTAGCAACTTAATATACTATAAAATTGGCACCACAAACAAATGGAGAAAAGATGAACTATTTAGTATATGGTTTGGGAAGAAGGGCTCACCATTTGAAGAAAAATAAAAATGGACCCCTGCCTACCACCAAATACAAATCTGAACTCCAGAGGACAAAAAAACAAACAAAACTAAATATGAAAACTAAAATTATGAAGTTAATAAAAGATAATATAGGAGCCCTGGCCAGTGTTGCTCAGTTGGTTGAGCATAGTCCCATTCACCAAAAGGTGACCGGTTCAATTCTGGGTCAGGACACATGCCTGGGTTGTGGGTTCGATCCCAAGTAGAGGCCATGCTGGAGGCAGCCTATCGATGTTTCTCTCTCAGCAATGTTTCTATATCTCTCCCTCTCCTTTTTCTCTCTCTAAAATCAATAAAACATATTTTTTAAAAAGATAATATAGGAGAATATCTTTGTGACTTAGAATTGAATAACCATTTCTTAACTAAACCTTAGAAGTACATGCCTAAGGCAAAAAAAGATTAATAGTTTTGATTACATAAAAATAAGAATTTCTATTAAATGAAGGACACTATAAGCAATTTAATAGATGACAGAAAAATCATATTTGCAGTATCTTAGACTAGCAAAGGATTAATATCTAACATATGTAAAGTACTCTTGTAAATCCAAAAAGACAGGAATACACCACCATAAATTGACAAAATATATGAAAAGTGTACTCAGAAAGAAAACCAAAATGCTTAGGAATACATGAAGAGATGCTCAAACTCATTATTAATAAGATAATTGCTAATTAAAGGACAATTACAAATACATTTACACTTATTTGGCTGGCAATTAGAAAGCTGGGGCATGTCAATTGTTAATGACAGTGCAAGATATAGAAATTCCAACATACACAGTTGATTACATTTTACTCTGAAGCTTCTATTCCAAAAAGCAACCTAACAGTACTTAATTAAATTAATTATACATGTGCCCTATGGCCCAACAATCCCATTTATTTTGTATATATTCCAGAAAGCTTCTCACACAAGTCCATAAGGGGACATGAATGAAGACTTTCATCACAGTGTTTAGGTAGTAGGGAGTTGGAATTCAGTCTAGATTCTGTTTCTAGGAAAATGAATAAGTAAATTAGAGTCAGTAAACCACTATTATATATCATACAACAGCTAGAAACTAAAGACTAGATGTACAGAGTAACATGTAACTTTTTTTAAAAATACCACTAAATGGAAAATAAACAGAATGAGAACCACAGCACCATACTTAAACTAAGTCATGCATAAAAATAATATAAAGTTTAAAAGAACTCAGACAAACAAAAATATACATATCAAATATATTATTTTTTCTTTTTTATTGATTAAGTTATTACATATGTGTCCTTATCCCTACATTACCCCCCACCCCCCCACTCATGCCCTCACCCCCCTGTTGTCTGTGTCCATTGGTTAGGCCTATATGCTGACATATAAGTCCTTTGGTTGATCTCTCCCCCTTACCCCCACCCTCCCCTACCTTCCCTCTGAGGTTTGATGGTGTGATTAATGCTTCTCTGTCTCTGGATCTGTTTTTGTTCATCAGTTTATGTTGTTCATTATATTCCACAAATGACTGAGATCATGTGATATTTACCTTTCTCTGACTGGCTTATTTCACTTAGCATAATGCTCTCCAGTTCCATCCATGCTGTTGCAAATGGTAAGAACTCCTTCTTTTTTACCACAGCTTAGTATTCCATTGTGTAGATGTGCCACAGTTTTTTAATCCACTCATCTTTTGATGGGCACTTAGGCTGTTTCCAAATCTTAGCTATGGTGAATTGTGCTTCTATGAACATAGGGGTGCATATATCCTTTCTAATTGGTGTTTCTAGTTTCTTGGGCATATCAAATATATTAGAACAGCTGCCTGTGGGGAGGAAAAAATTGAGGAATAGAGACGAAAGAAAATAAAGTATTGGAAAACAGTATGGAGTGTCCTCGAAAAATTAAAAATGGAACTGCCATTTGACCCAGTGATCCCACTTCTAGGAATATATCTTAAGAATCCCAAAACACCAATCAGAAAGAATATATGTACCCCTATGCTCATAGCAGCACAATTTATAGTAACTAGGATTTGGAAACAGTCTAAGTGTCCATCAGTAGATGAGTAGATTATAAAAAGCTGTGGTACATTTACACCACGAAATACTATGCAGCTATAAAAAAAGAAGAATCTCTTACCCTTTGAGACAGAATGGAGTGACCTGGAGAGTATTATGCTAAGCGAAATAAGCCAGTCAGAGAAATACAAGTATCATATGATCTCACTCATATGTGGAATCTAGTGAACAAAATAAACTAATGAACAAAATGGATCCAGAGACATAAAAGCATGAAACAGACTGATGAATCTCAGAGGGAAGAGGGTGGAAAGAGATCAATGAAATAACTTATATGCATATATGCATAACCCATGGACACAGGTAATTGTGTTGTGAAGGCCTGGGGAGGGGATTGGGAGCAGGGTGGAGGGGGTTAATGGGGAGGGGGAAGGGATATCTGTAATACTTTCAACAATAAAGATAATTTTTAAAAGGAAATAAAGTAGTAAATAAATGAATAAAGAAAAGAAGAAAAGGATTTTATTAGACCAATGTAGATGTTATGATATGAAGGAAGGAATATGGTTAGTGTAATAATCATCATTACCTAACTGGCTAAAACTGTTATTAGAAAAGACTCAAAAATAATAAGACTTTATTTATTTTTATTGAATTTATTGGGGTGACATTGGTTACTAGGATCATATAGGTTTCAAGTGTGGATTTCTATGTTATAAGATTTGTATATTGGACTGTGTGCCCACCACCCAAAGTCAAACCATCTTTTGTCACTATATATTAGAGAAAATAGTATGATTTTACAAAAATTATTTCTCACTCACAAAAGAGTCTCAAGTTAATGTCCCAGCTCAGGAGGGAGGTTCTGCTTCATAGGATCCAGGTTCATTTTATCTTGCACTCCTCTCTCCTCTAGGTACTTAGTGTTCTCTCCATTTGGCTGGTGCATAAGAAAAGAGAGAGCACAGATCAAGCATGAAGACGTTTTATGAAGAGTTATGAGGCCAAGGCAGCTGAGAGTGTGAGGGATGCAGAGACATTCTGATCCTTCCTGTCTTGCCAAGATGGAGGGAAGGTGCTGTCTTCTGATCCCCTCCCATATTCCAGAGCCCCTCATTCTTTTCAGTCAGGCATCTGACTCTGTTGCTCACTCCAAATATATATATATATATATATATATATATATATATATATATATATATATATATGAACTAGAGGCCTGATGCATGAAATTCGTGCAAGAGTAGGCCTTCCTTCCCCTGGCTGCCAGCACTGGCTTCCCTCTGGCACCCAGGACCTGGGCTTCCCTCTGGCCACCGGCAGGCACCAGGGACCCAGGCTTCCCTCGCAGCCCTGGCTTCATCTGGAAGGACGTCTAGCCTAATTAGCATATTATGCTTTTATTATTATACATATGTGACTAAGGTGGTGACCTGAGTAAATACCTTTGGCCACTTACCTCCCTCTCCCAAATTCCCATAGAGATAACTCAGCTCCAGCACAGATGGGAGCACTGGTCTCACCAATGAAAACCAAAATGGGATTCCTCCTAGACCCCTGAAGCTGAAGGTATCCATGAAGACTGGAGAAGTTTTGCTCTGAGGAAGAGCCCCCCCACACACACTTGATTCTTCTCTGTTTTTATTCATGGTGTCTCCCTGGACCATGTCTGCTGCCTCCGATCTGGTCTGAGGAGTGCAGCCTGCTAGGTCTCTTATCTCCATTTTCCAGGGAACTCAGAAGGAGCCTAGCCTGACTACAGAGTTGTTGCCTGCCAGTCCACCTCCTCCCTGTTGGCCCCTCAGCCAGGATTAGTCCAGTATCCAAGAAACTCACACCCACTGACTGTGCTGATTGCCCTAGACCAGTTGTTTTCTGGCCAAGTTCAAAGACAACTGAAAGTATATATAAGGTTGTGTATTGTGAATGAAGGGATGCCATGTATGTGGGTTTTTCAGGAGAGAGAAACTATAATTAGCAACACATTCTTAATGGGAAGTGTGACCCTCAAATATATTAGAAATCACTGGCCCAGAAGGTCTATGCTCATATTTGTTCTAAATAGGATAATTTATTGTCTTTTAATAATGAAATTAATAGTCATGAAAAGGAACCAAAATGGCAGTGCAGGTAAACACCTGTACTGGCTGCCTCCCACAACCACATCAAAATTATAACTAAAACTACAGAACAACCATCATTCAAAACTGCCTGAAAACTAGCTGAATGAAAGTTCTAATGCTAAGTGAAATAAGCCAGTCAATAAAGGAAAAATACCACATGATCTCACTCATTCATGGACAATAGAGACCATTATAAACTTTTGAACAATAATAGATACAGAGGCGGAGCTGCCTCAAACAGATTGTCAAACTGCAGTGGGAAGGCCGGGGAGGGTTGGGGGGCAGGAGGTAGGGGGGTAAGAGGACTTGTGTGCATGCATATAAGCATAACCAATGGACATAAGACACTGGGGAATAGGGGAGGCTAGGGGGACTGTCTAGGGCGGGGGGATAAAATGGACACATATGTAATACCCTTTGTAATACTTTAAGCAATAAAAAAAATAAAATAAAAAAAATTAAAAAAGGAAGTTCTACAACTAGAGAAGTAAAGAAGAAAGCACACTGAGACTGGTAGGAAGGGCAGAGGCTCGGAGGTACGGAATGGACTGGTCTGGCATCCATGTGTGGCTCCTGTGAGAAGCAGAGAATCCCAGTCCCACACCAAACCCTCAGCCCAGGGCTCCAGAGCTGGAAAGAAAAGTCCCCCCATAACTTCAGTCTGTAAAAATCAGCTGGGGTTGTTGCTGAGTGACACAGAGGCTGCTGGAGACCCAGGTGTCCTTCTTAAAGGGTCCACTCATGAACTTAAACAGTCTCACTTCCTCTGAGCTCCAGCACCGGGTGGCGGGTTTGGGGGAATCCAAGGACATACCGGGGGAGGAACTGGACTCTCTGGCATTGGGGAAGGAACTCAGGGGTGGCTTCCTCCCAGACATGGGTGCTCCCAGAAGTCATTTCCGGTGCTGGGACCTTCCTTATCACAGAGCTGATTGGCAGCCATACTTGAGTTTCCATAGGCTTGGCCCTCACTATTCACTCCACCCTGGTGATTCCCTGAGACCCTACCCCATCCAATTTGCAGCCCCACTCAAGCTGTTTTGCAGCTATTTTTCCATATGAATGACCTGTCCTTGCTCAGGCTTCAGGCTTTGTGAAAACCTCTTAAACAAGCAGCAGCTGCAGTCACTGTGCCCAAAACCTATCAATAAAAGACCCAAGACTCAGAACTAGCACCAACTTGCCTTGCTTCACAACTGGACCTCAACTGGGCACTTCCTACCCCAACATAAGTAGCAGCCATCTGTAGCTCCTGCCAGGTGGCCCCAAGCAGTAGCTGACTTTACACCTCCCAGGAAGCACCAGAGCCAGTGCACCTGGTAGACAGCTTCAAAACATACTAGATTACAACTCTACATACCCATAATTGCCACATTCAAGGGGCAGACCCAGTGAGCACCAACGCCACACTGAAGCAAGTCTTGCTCCACAGGGGTGTCTCCTGCACAGCAGCTCCTCCACTGTACTTGCAGCTGGTCCTCACAGTCAGTTGGCCTGGGGGTCAATCCCTCCCAGTGATGCCAAGAGCAAGCAAGGCTCAACTACAACAGGACAGTGCACACAGCCCACACAGGGGTGCACCTAGATTGTCCAGTTCAGGTGACTGGGGAAACTGAGCCACTGGGCCTTACAAAACACCTAATATACAAGACCAATCTACCAATTCCAGGAGACATAGTAGCTCTTCCTAATACGTAGAAACAAACACACAGAAGCAGCCAAAATGCTAAGACAAAGAAACATGATAGAAAAGAACATGTTACAAAAGAAATGGAAGCAAGCAAACTACTGGATACAGAGTTCAAAACAATGGTTATAAGGTTACTCAAGGATCTTAATGAGAGCTTCAAGGAACTTAATGACAATGTCAAAGGACTTAGTGAAACTTTCAAGGATCTTAGTGAGAATGTCAAAGAATTGAAAAAGGACTAGTCAGAAATTAAACATACACTAACTGAAATCAAGAATAATTTACAGGATTCAACAATACAGTAGAGGATTCTGAGAATCAAATCAACTATTTGGAATATGATGAAGCAAAAAACAATCAGAACAGCAAAAAGAAAAAAAGAATAAAAAAATATGAAGATGGTGTAAGGAGTCTCTGGGCCAACTTCAAATGTATCAATATTTGCATTATGGGGGTGCCAGAAGGAGAAGAGAGAGAGCAAGATACTGAAAACCTATTTGAAGAAATAATGACAGAAAACTTCCCCTACCTGGTGAAAGAAATAGACTTACAAGTCCAGGAAGTACATAGAGTCCCAAACAAGAGGAACCCTGCTGAGACTGACAAGTAGACCCTGAGCAATGGATGAATGATTACTCTGACACACATTTCTGTGAAAGAGAGGGCTAAGGGACTGCTTGGCTAAAGTAATCAGATACTCCCATTCATCTGCCTCCTTAGGCTTTTATCATAACAACAGCTGAATTAAACTTAACTATTAGATACTATCATCAGGGTAAGTATCCTTGAGAAGACACATGCATCTGTAGTGTCCTTTAAGCAAAGACATCTAAAGAATAAAGATTCCAGAGAAACACCCAGGGGCTCAGACTTGTTTGGAAAAGTCAAGGCAGGGGCTGCTGCCTTTGGCAAGGTACCCCTAGAGGTCTCCGACCTTTTGGAGAATCCTCCTTACAGACTTTCCAACCAAGTCTCATGCTTCCCCACAAAACCCAAAGAGGCCCACACCAAGATACATGATAATTAAATGCCAAGGGTTAAAGACAAAAAGGAAATTTTAAAAGCAACAAGAGAAAAACAGTTAGTTACCTATAAGGGAGTGCCCATATGACTGTCAGCTGATTTATCAACAGAAACTTTTCAGGCCAGAAGGGAGTGGCAAGAAATATTCAAAGTGATGAATAGCAAGGACCTACAACAAAGATTACTCTACCCAGCAAAGCTATCATTTAGAATTGAAGGTCAGATAAAGAGCTTCCCAAACAAGAAAAAGCTAAAGGAGTTCATCACCACCAAACCAGTATTACATGAAATGTTGAAGGGTATTCTTTAAGAAGAGAAAGAATAAGAACAAAAGAAAAAATATGAACAATAAAATTGCAATAAGTACATATCTATCAACAATTGAATCTAAAAATCAAAATAAATGAACAAAAAATCTAATGAAGAAAACAAACTGATTAATAAAATAGAATCAGTGGCATGGAAACATGGAACAGACTGATGAATCTCAGAGGGAAGGGGGGAGTGGGGAGTAGGAAGAGATTAACCAAAGATGTTATACGTATATATGCATTGCCTATGGACACAGACCATAGGGTGGTGAAGGATTGGGGCAGGGTGGGAACCTGGTGGAGGGGGTAATGGGGGGGAAACCTGTAATACTCTCAACAATAAAGATTTAAAAAGAAATTAATACAGTCATTGCAAAAATATTAAAATAACACAGAAATGTATTCATTTAATAAGTACTTATTGAGTGCTTGTGCAAGGTACTGAGAATATAATGATGAGAAAACAAACTAGAGTTTTGCATTAATGAAGCTCACAGATTAGTGAGAGATAATCAAATAACCACACAAGTGTATGTATAATTCCAATACAAGAGTATATAGCAGAAGAACAAGACACACTTTGAGGGGGTAGATAGGAGACAGGAAAATATTCCCTAAGCAAAATATGAGCTGAAATAAGTAAAAGTATAGTTAACGAGGCAAAGAAAACAGAACATATGTCTTTTACTCTTGCCTACAGAATGTCATGGCTAATACAGTGTGGTATGTACTTCCAATTGTTTTACTATCCATATACAAGCATGTATGTGTGTGTATTTATATGTAATTAGAATAATCTTAGTCTACAAACTCAAGTGTGTAAGATTCAACTTTTATTTTCTATAGCAATACTCATAATTTCCATTTTGTCTTTTCATTCCATAGGTCTGACTGAAACAGTATCATTTTAAGACCTACTGTTTTTTCCATGGTTGTGTCTAACTAAGTTCAAGGATGCTTACAGAATGCCTTACAGTTGTTGGAAGGAAGGAGCCCATGTTATTCTAGCAATATTGTTCTACATAATTCACCACTCTCATTCTGTCCTTGCAGCCCCTTCAGATATGGCAGCTCACTATTTGCTTCTGTGTCATCCTTGAATAATCGACTTTCTCTGCTGCTTCCCTGCCATTGCTATTCTGGGATACAGAAAGCTTGGTAGCATCCTATATTATCTGGCTTGAAGTAATATAAAGCAGCAGATGCATTTCCCCCACTCCCCAGATGTTTCTTGAAAGGTATGGCACAAGTCACCTACACAACCTAACAAACCTATCTGAGGAACTTTAAGTCAACAACAGAGTGAACTAATTTGGAAAGTTTCCCCCTTACCAATTGAAATTCACAGAAATGATAGAATGTACACTCCCCTCCCCTTTAAAATCTATACTAATAAAAGGGTAATATGCTAATTAGGGTGGACATCTTTAGGACATCCATCCGTACAAAGCCACAGCAGCTGCGAGGCCTGGGGATTGGGCCTAAGCCATCAGTAGGACATCCCCTGAGGGCTCCAGGACTGTGAGAGGGGGCAGGCCAGGCTGAGGGAGTCCCCCCCCCCCCCCGCACCACAGTGCACAAATTTTCATACACTGGGCCTCTAATAGTAATATAGTCAAGCTCATAATCATAAAATGGAAATCCTCAACAAACAAGGAATAAACAACCTTCCTTGAGCGGGAGATAAAGACAAACAGATGGATATTGGCTCTAAGGATTAGGAACCAGGGTTTTAATCTCACATGGTGACAGTGTTACCAGAAGAGAGACCTGCCTGGAGCAGTTCTGCCTTGGGCTGACCTTCTCTTAACTTCCTTCAGGAAGATTTCACTACATGAGTCCAGGTGATTTTGAGAGTACGTTTATTACAGTTGGGACAGTGAAACAAGGAAGGGTTTAGAATAGAAGAAGCAATAGGAGAGAGTCTGGGTGTGGCTGCTTTGGCTCTCTAGAAACTTTATGAGAAAGAAGTGAGTGTGGGCAGGGCTTCTTTGGCTCACTGAGAAGTCACAGAAAAGGGGGCCTTAGAGACAGATTCAAGGAGTTAGCTCAGAATGAGATGTCACTTCCCATTGCTCCCCTGGTTGCAAGTCTCCTAGGGATCTCTTAGAGTTTAGGAGAGGCAAGCCTGTGGGGAATGAAGAAGGGGAAGGGAAAGGTACAGGCATACTCCTGGGAGAGAGAGGGCACACCCTTTGTTTTGAGGGTTTTTAAAGGCTGAGAGTTTAAGGGAGGTCTTAAGGGAGGATCTTAATAGAGTATTCATCAGCTAATGCTGATGTGCCCAAATGAGATTTATTCCCTTAACTTTATCTGCCCTTGGGTGTGGTTGGCAAATGGTACTAACTGTATTTCTACTATCTCCCTGAGTAGGGTGATTTAAGTAATTTACCCTCTGGTTGGGGAGGAGAAATATAAACAATTCACTCTTTGGGTAGGGAAGATAAGATTTTGTGATTTACTAGACGGCTATAAACTGCTTGGCCATTTAACTGTCTCAGTTTCCCTAAACCACTTGTACTGGCTTACTAGCCTGTCTCAACTGGAGGCAATGCCTCTAGGCAGTGGAAGATGGGAAGCTGGTACTGAGCTCCTGTCTAAATTCTGACCCCCACAGAAGCACAGCCAGTACACAAAACAATGACTAGAAAACCTTTTCTCACAGCAAAGATATATGACAAGAAAATGTGTTCTTTATGTGAGGTGAGTAAAACAATCAGATCCCAAGTCAGTTCCACCCATAGGCCTAAGGTTGAATTCACAGTTCTTACATGTTAGTGAACCCAAAGTACATAAACTAACCTAAAATTAATCTGGAATTGGTGAAAGTTGCATGGCCCAGCAGAGGTAAACTGCAAAGCAAGGAAATAAGACATTCAAAGATAGATCTAAAAAAATCATTGTAACAGCACAGGAACTTCATTTCTTTAATACAACTTTTTCTGTAATTCAACCTAGATTTGTCTTGTCTAATAGCACCATGACATACTGCATGTCTAGTCTCTTAATCATTAAGCACTTAGGACATCAGGTTCTGGTCAGCATCACACTGTCTTCAGAAAAAGCCTCAGCCTGTTCTTGTGCCAGTACCAGGCAGTTTTGAGTCCAGTGGCTTTGTATAACTTGGTATCTGGTATTGTGATTCCTCCAACTTTGTTCCTCTTTCTCAAGATTGCTGCAGCTATTCAGGGTCTTTTTCAGTTCCATATAAATTTTTGGAGTGTTTGTTCTAAGTCTGTGAAATATGCCATTGGTATTTTAATAGCGGTCGCATTAAATTAATATATTGCTTTAGGTAGTATGGACATTTTAATGATGTTGATTCTATCAATCCATGAACATGGTATATTCTTCCATTTGTTTATATCTTCCTGTCTCTTTTTTCAACGTCCTGTAGTTTTCAGAGTATAGGTCTTTTACCTCCTTGGTTAAGTTTATTCCTAAGTATCTTAATTTCTTTGTTGCAATGGTAAATGGGATTTTTTTTTTTTTAGTTTCTCTTTCTGAGAGTTCACTATTGGTGTAAAACAATGCTGTAGATTTTTGGATGTTAATTTTGTATCCTGCTACGTTTCCGAATTCATTTATTAAATCTAGTAGGTTGGGTTTTTTTTATGGAGTCTCTAGGACAGTGATGGCGAACCTTTTGAGCTCGGCATGTCAACATTTTGAAAAACCCTAACTTAACTCTGGTGCCGTGTCACATATAGAAATTTTTTTGATATTTGCAACCATAGTAAAACAAATATTTATATTTTTGATATTTATTTTATATATTTGAATGCCATTTAACAAAGAAAAATCAACCAAAAAAATGAGTTCACGTGTCACCTCTGACACGTGTGTCATAGGTTCGCCATCACTGCTCTAGGGTTTCCTATAGAGATCAATGGAACAGAACAAAAAAAAACACACAAGAAAACAAAAAATAACAGAAATCGACCCAAGCCACTATGCTCAATTAATATTTGACAAAGAAGGCAAGAACATAGATTGGAGCAGAGACAGTCCCTTTAATAAATGGTGTTGGGAATATTGGACAGATACATTCAAAAAAATGAAACTGGACCACCAACTTACATCATACACAAGAATAAACTCAAAATGGATAAAAGACTTAAATATAAGATGGAAAATCATAAAAATCCTAGAAGAAACCATAGACACCAAAATCTCAAACGTCTCTTGTAGCATTATGTTTACCTATACATCTCCTAAAACAATGGAAAGTAAGGAGAAAATAAACAAATGGGACAACATGAAAATAAAAAGCTTCTGCACTGCCAAATAAACCATCATCAAAATAACAAAAGAGCCCACTACATGGGAGAACACATTTGCCAATGATACATCTGTTCAGGGGTTCATCTCCAAAATATATCCTAAATAGAAATTTCTTCAAAGTGGACATACAGAAAGCCAAGAGACATATGGAAAAATGCTCAAAGTCACTAAACATCTGAGAGATGCAAATCAAAACAACAATGAGATATCACTTCACACCTGTCAGAATGGCTATCATAAACAAATCAACCAATGACAAGTGTTGGAGAGTTTGTGGAGAAAAAGGAACCCTAGTACACTGTTGGTGAGAATGCAGACTGGTATAGCCACTGGAAAACAGTATGGAGTTTCCACAAAAAATTAAAAATGGAACTCCCATTTGACCCAGTGATCCCACTTCTAGGAATATATCCCAAGAAACCTGAAACACTCATCAGAAAGAATAGATGCACCCCATGTTCATAGCAGCGCATTTACAATAGCTAAGACTTGGAAACAGCCTAATTGTCCATCAGCAGATGAGTAGATAAAAAATTATGGTACATTTAAACAATGGAATACTATGTGGAAATAAAAAAGAAAGAACTTCTTTTCCATGTGCAACAGCATGGATGAACCTGTAGAGTATCATGCTGAGTGAAATAAGCCAGTCAGAGAAAGATAAGTATCACATGAGCTCACTCATATGTGGAATCTAATGAACCAAATAAACTGATGATCAAAAATAGATCGAGTCACAGAAGCATGAACAGACTGTTGAACCTCAGAGGGAAGGCAGGGGAGAGTGAGTGGGAAGAGATCAACCACTGAACTTGTATCCATATATGCATAACCCGTGAACGCAGACCATTGGGTGGTGAGGACTTGGGGGAGGAGGGAGGACTGGAACGGGCCCATGAAAACAGAATGACCCTAACATGATAACCCTTATAAAACTAAGCAGAATGATGCCACAGCTGATATGATGCCACAGCTGATATCAGGACTTAATACAATGTTCAACTACTTGCTACCCTGGCCCCAAATAATCAGTAGAGCCCACAACACCAACTCCATTACTCACCATGATTAATGAATTTTCCTGTAGGTAATCTCTCCTAAGAGCCATCAGGGAGCCAGGTCTTAGAGCACTAGCTCACTGTTGTCTACCAACTTGGCACAATATCCTTAAATAAACCTTTACTTTCTGTGCTGCAAAAAAAAAAAAAAATCACCCAGAATGCAGCACAAAAAGGTGAAGTGGTATAAATATGCATAAGTTAGAAAACATGGCAGAAAAAATAGAAAGTATCAGAATATGCCTGGAAAAAGTTCCATAAATAGAGCCTAGAGCAGGGGTGGGCAAACTTTTTGACTCGAGGGCCACAGTGGGTTCTTAAACTGGACCGGAGGGCCGGAACAAAAGCATGGATGGAGTGTTTGTGTGAACTAATATAAATTCAAAGTAAACATCATTACATGAAAGGGTACGGTCTTTTGTTTGTTTGTTTGTTTTATTCATTTCAAATGGGCCGTAGTTTGCCCATGGCTGGCCTAGAGAGAATTCAGAAAAGGCAATATTTGAAGAGATTGTGGCACAGATTTTCAACAACTGAAGCAACATATGAATTCTCTTACTGAACACAATCATAACTAGAGCATCACAATCAGTGTAGAGCATAACTTTATCTAGCATGATATTTTCATGTGTTTGAGTTTTGGGAAATCACAAAGCCCTTGCATGGCCTTTTTTCTGAAGAAAAGAATGGAGAAAATGAGAAAGTAAGAAATATTGTGGAAAAGAAAATCAAGAGCCTCTGTTTATATCTAAAACATAAAATTATATATGCATATATGTAAATGTGTATATGTTTATAATCTCCAGTGCAATATTAAATCTCTATTTTAAGAATAAATATGAAATCATCTTCAAGAAAGCAGCATTCTCTTTCCAGGATTCCAGTGAAAGAATACATTGAATGTTCAATAGTTTTTGGTGTCTATCACCCCATTCTTTAGTAAATATTTGTATCATTTTGTTCTTTTTGACTATTCAAAAGTTTCCCTTAGAGTCATAAGCAGGATGAGCCCACTGGGAAATGATGTCTATCAGCTCTTGTCAAAGTTACAATTTCTACACAGCTTATTTGCTTGTACCTTGTTCTCTACTATGGAAAACAGAATGGAGTTTCCACAGAAAAATTAAAAATGGAACTCCCATTTGACCCAGTCATCCCACTTCTAGGAATATATCCTAAGAAACCTGAAACATTCATTAGAAAGAATATATGCACCCCTATGTTCACGGTAGCACATTTACAATAACTAAACTTTAAGCTACAAGTAAGGTAATCAACATATCCTATCTAATAAAAGAGAAACATGGTAATTAGCCATACCTCCACTGCCCTTCCCATTGGCTAATCAGGGCAATATGCAAATTAACTGCCAGCCAAGATGGCAGCCGGCAGCCAGGCAGCTTGAAGAGAACATGAGGCTTGCTTGCTTCAGTGACGGAGGACTCCAACGTTCCCCGCCTGCCTTGCCAGCCTCTGAGCTTGCAGTTTGAAACATTGTTACAAATATAGAAGCTAAACAAAACCCCAGAAACCTGCTTTCAGCCAGCCAGGATCTCAGAGCTGGAGTTGAAACAGTGTTTCGATTATAGAACCCAAACAAACCAGATACCTGCTTTCAGCAGCAGAGGCCTAAGAGCTGGAGCCAAGCCTCAAAGCTAAAGCTGGCCCAGAATAAAAAAAAAAAAAAAAGAAAGGAAAAAAGGAGCAGTTGGGAGCTTCAGTCAACCGCCAGCCTGAAAACAGCCCTCAGCCCCTCACCCAGACTGGCCAGGCACCCCAGTGGGGACCCCCACCCTGAAGGGTGTGTGACCAGCTGCAAACAGCCATCATCCTCTCATCCAGGCTGGCCAGGCACCCCAGTGGGGACCCCCAACCTGATCCAGGACACCCTTCAGGGCAAACCAACTGGCCCCAACCCGTGCACCAGGCCTCTATCCTATATAGTAAAAGGGTAATATGCCTCCCAGCACCAGGATCAGCAGAGCTGAGAGGCCTCCCGGCACTGGGATCAGCGTGACAGGGGGCAGTGCCCAAACCCCCTGATCTCCCTGCGGCTCTGTGTGTGACAAGGGGTGGGGCCACAACTTCCCTATCCGCCCTTTTCTGTTCATGACAGGGGAAGGCGCCCCAGCCCCTGATCAGCCCTGCTCTGTGCCTGATAGGGGCGAGCTCCTCAACCCCCTAATTGCCCTGCGGCTCTGTGTGTGACAGGCTGTGGTGCCCCAACCCCCTGATCGGCCCTGCTCTGTGTGTGACAGGGTGCGGCGCCCCAACCCCCCCCACGGGCCCTGCTCTGTGTGTGACGGAGTAGAGCCATAACCTCCCCATCGGCCCTGCCCTGAGTGTGACAGGGTGCGGCTCCCGATCCCCCTGATCCGCCCTGCTGTGTGTGTGACAGGGGGCAGTTCCCCAACTCCCCTATTGGCCCTACTCTGTGAGTGACAGGGGGAGCTCTTCAACCCCCTGATCGGCCCTGCTATGTGCGTGACAGAGGGGAGCTCCCCAACCCCCTGATCGACCCTGCTCTGTGCGTGACAGGGTATGGAGCCCCAACCCCACTGATGGGCCCTGCTCTGTGAGTGACAGGGGGCAGCACCCCAACTCCCCAATCGGCCCTGCTCTGAGCCCGACCAGGGGCTGCACCTAGGGATTGGGCCTGCCCTCTGCCACCCGGGAGCAGGCCTAAGCCAGCAGGTTGTTATCTCCCAAGGGGTCCCAGACTGCGAGAGAGCACAGGCCGGGCTGAGGTACCCCTTCTCCCTCCACGAGTGCACAAATTTTTGTGCACCGGGCCTCTAGTAACACAATAAAATAATGGTAGCTGGAGCACTGAATTATAGGTAACAGTCTGAAGATATTTTCTGAAAAATCTTAAATCTACTACGTAGGTAGACATCACTAGGTATGTCTAAGAAACAATGTGTGAAGAAAATGCCGATATAGTGAAGAATAACACAGAATCATAATACTGATTTCAATCAAATATGTCCAAGGAGATCTCCCAAAAGACCTTCCTTGGAGTTTTATAGTCTCCAAATTTCTCCAGTCCCTTTTATTATCTCCATATGTGACTATTCATATCATTGTGCACTTCAAAATTTAAATTATTTCCCACTGAAATAAAACTATTGAAAGTGTCAGATATAATCTTTAGCAAAATAAGTAATAAAAGCACTGAAAAGAATACAATTGAAACAGGAAAAATAATTTCTGGAATTGAAAAACATGTTTTCAAATTTTAAAAATCAGATTAAATGAAAAAGGGAATACAGCCTAAAGAAGACAGAATTTCTAGGCACATCCTCTTGTGTTAACAAAATAAAATTAGAAATAAGTAATAAAAGATCATTATAAAAGGTAACTGCATGATAATACAGCACCGTTCACCAAAACAACCCCTGGATCAAAAAGGAAACCTAAAATAAAATTATAAGCTATAAGGAAAGGGAAAAAAGAGTACAAATTATATCAAAGCCCATGGGACATGTCTAGGGTAGTACTCAGAGAAAAATAAATGGTCATAATTGCCATTATTACTCAAGAAGACCATAAATAAAGAAAATAGCATTTTTCTTGAAGAATTAGAAAAATATGATGGAACAAATTCAAAGATAGAAGAAATTAGTAAAGTTAAAAATAGTGACGAAGAAAAAAAATTGCAGAAGTGATAAATAAAAAGCTGGTTCTTTTAATAGTTCCATAAAATAAAGAGACTTTTCATGAGTATAACTAAGTAAAACATAGAGAAAGTAAAAGTATACAAACTATGAATAATAAAGGGTTGAACTACATAAATAGATGTGATTAAAATAATTATAATTTACATACAAATCTATGACATCACATTTTAAAATTTAAAGGTAATGAATGGTTTCCTAATGGAATAGAAGTTACCAACATTAACTCAAAAAATATAAAATTTGACTGGTCAAATTACTAGAGATAAGATTAAAATATGTGATTATAGATTTCCCACCAAAAAAGGAACCAAGCCTTGCTGTCCTTGAAGCATGTCCATGTCCCTCCTATTCTCAGGCTTGTATTTTTGCTCTCTTTCTCCTAAACTCTAAGGGGCCCCACAAGAAGCTTGCAACCAGGGGAGCAACAGGCAATGGCAGTTCGGCAGTTCATCCTGGGCTAACCCCTTGAACCTGTCTCCAAGGCCCTCTTTTCTTTCACTTTTCAATGAGCTAAAAGCAGCCCCACCTTGGCCCATTTCTGTCACTGTGACTTTCACTTCTCAGTGAGTCCAAGCAGCCCCGTGTGGCTCACTTCCTTCCTATAACATTTCTAGAAGGTCAAAGCAGCACCACCTATGCTCTCTCCTGTTGCTTCTTCTATCCTAAGCCCAACCTTTGTTTCACTATCCCCAGTTTTAATAAATGTAATCTAAAAACAAAATAAAAAGAAACCAGAATCAAATGGTTTTGCAGTTCAGTTTTATCGAACCTTTAAGGAAGAGATGGCAATTATTTAAACTCTACCAGAAAAGAGAAAAACAAATTGAAAGTCAAGTAATGAATTTTATAAAGCTAGCCAACCTAAGACCAAAACATGTTAAATATAGTGCATAAAAATAACTATAAAATATTAATAATAAGTATAAAATCAAAATAAAGTATTAGCAAATTGTAAAACATATAAACAAATAGAACCCAGAAATTTGGCAAGAAAAAGCTATACTATGACCTAGTAAGGACTGATCCACAAAGACAAAAGTAGTCAAAATAAGGAATTCTATCAAGATAATTCATTTCTTAAAAAAAATTAAAGGGAAAGAGTACATTTCTGTCAATAGATATTGAAAAGCCATTAAGGAAAAAAAATCAGAAGTTTTATCTAATGGATACAAACAGGAATAAAATGGAATGACTTGAATATCAAAAGGGCTTTTTAAACAATCAAGAGCAGTCCTCATTCTAACCATGAAATGCCAAAGTCACTTCCACTAAAACCGGGAACAAGTCAAGGTCACCCACAATCCCCATTTTTTTATTCAACAGTATTTTTTTTTTGGAGATTAAAGTTATTGCAATAAGGTAAGAAAATAAATAATTAGTGTAAATTGGGGAAAGTTAAAATTAATTTGTATTTACAATTGATATGATTGTATTTGTCTGAAACAGAAAGAACTGTTTAAAAATTACAGTCAATAAGCAAATTAGAAGAGGTGGTGAGACATAAGACAAACACACAAAAATTAATAGCTTTTCTCTATTCCAGAGAGTTTTAGGGAGTATTGCACTATAGGGACTATGTATTAGCATTCTTTCTTTTGGCTTAAAAGGACATATATTACTGATGAAAGTAGTATCATCTATCATAATCACCTCTATATAGAATCTTTTCACCAATTGCTACTTCAAGCAATTGTTTCAGTTTTGATATTTTGCTGATATTTATTTCATTATTTTTTAAATTTATCTTTATTGTTGAAAATAATACAGATATATCTTTTTCCCCCATTGACCCTTCTAGCCCACCCTTTCACCTCACCCCAAACCTTCAACAGACTATTGTCTGTGTCCATGGGTTATGCATATATGCATATAAATTCTTTGGTTAATCTCTTCCACCCACCCACCCACCCACCCCTGCCTTCCCTCTGAGATTCATCAGTCCATTATATTACTTTTTCAATTTGTACCTATGTGTGTTTTATAAATTTATTTTTTTATTGCTTAAAGTATTACAAAGGGTATTACATGTGTCCTTTTTAATTGTTTTATAAATTTAAATTCATATATCTTCCAATTTTTTGATAATATTATTTTATCTTGTAGGTGTCCACCAAAATGTCTTAATTTATAGTGCTCAAACCTTCTAGAACTGATAGTTCATTTCATGTGTCAAAAAGATCATTTTCTTAACTCTGGTTCCAAGGCACACATTACAATATATACTAACTCTTCTGCTTGGAAGATTGAATTAGCTGGCAGATTTTCAAACTCTCAAAAATACACTGATTAGCTCATGCATTGTCATGCATCCCAGAACAACATTAAGATTGCTTTGAGCACAAATTGTTATATTTTTATAGCCCAAAATGCATTATATTTATCCTTTTGATGTTTTAAATGTCTTCATAATAGACACATAGCAGAATGAATTAGTCTCAGAACCCAATACTATTAATTCCATCTTAAATAAAACTGGTTCTGTTACATAGGACTTCACCAAGAATCCTCAGTGCATCATGCCTCAAAGATAGCAAAAAGAGCAATGTTTTCATTTATAGAGAAGAATAACATTTTGTAAGTAACCTATGACTAACAGTGTATGAAGAGGTCTTGCAAAAGTGGAGGAAAAGATGGCTTATTCAATGTCTGGATCTGGGGCGGGGGGGGGTAAAATTCATAACACACATAAAAGTATATGAGAGAGAGAGAGAGAGAGAGAGAGAGAGAGAGAGAGAGAGAGTTTTAAAGCTTGAATAAAATTATATTAAATCCCTGGGCTAGGAAAAGGCTCCCTGGGTATGTCCCAAAACCTGGAAAACCCAAAGAGAAAGGGTAATATTACTACCAAAAAATATAAATCATTAACACGGAAAGACACAATGTACAAAATTAAATGAGGTAAGATATTCATAGAAAGGTACACACAATATATTTTAAGTGAAATAAAAGTTGTAAAATGAAACTATATATGGACTATAAGTTTATTTTATGATAAAAATTTGACTATATGTATATCATTTATGTATGCATAGAACACATTACACTGGTAAACAGTAAGTGAACGTAAAAATGAGTGAGAAGAGGACAGTTTTATGTTTTAATTTATATGTTTATGTTTTCATTTTTTAATAGGAATGAGTTACTTCTATGGTTTAAGATTACACAATAAAGAAGATTAAAATAGAGTTCATTGTGGAAAATAACCTCTCAGGAGGCTGGTAACTTGCAAATCCTTCTCAAACTGGTAGTCATATGCCCACCAATGCATAGGCTAAAATATGGCCTTCCTCCTCAGACCCTTTCTAAGTTTAAACAAATATATCTAGGACTTCTATCAATAGTTTAAAAATAGGTGAAAAGCTATCCCAGAGTGTTACTGATATCTTTTTTTAAAATATATATTTTATTGATTTTTTACAGAGAGGAAGGGAGAAGGATAGAGAGTTAGAAACATCGATGAGAGAGAAACATCGATCAGCTGCCTCCTGCACACTCCCTACTGGGGATGTGCCCACAACCAAGGTACATGCCCTTGACCAGAATTGAACCTGGGACCCTTGAGTCTGCAGGCCAACGCTCTATCCATTGAGCCAAACCAGTTAGGGCATGTTACTGATATCTTAATATGCCCCCAATTATAACCACATCCACCTAAAAAAATGTGACTATGTGTGACATATATTTATATACATTCACAAGCTATAACATTTACAACATAAAGGTTTAACCCTTATACAAGAATAAAATCAATCAGAATTTATTAAACTTTCATAAGTCACATAGTATAATTTTAATACTTCAAATTTTTGGCTACAGATTACATAGACAAGCTTAAGAAGAGGTGATAATTGATAAGGATGTATGATAACTGATTATAAAGAATCATTCTGCAAATTAGTTTGAATGAATTTAAGATTTATAAAATATTTAAAATATTGACTATTTTTATTTGTCTTGCCTAGATACCATCCTTTCTAATATCAAAAAAAGAATCCACTCAACTTAGTTTAAATGATGGAAGAAAGTAAAATTAAAAGTTTTTTATGGATCTATTTCAAACTAAGCAAGTGACAATTCATTTTGCTTGGGTTTCAAAAATTTTAATAACAAGTTATCATTATTCATCAAACAAAAAAAAAATCCAGAAAAGGGGAGACTAATCAACAGTTAAAGGAGAATTCATTGCAAATACTAGAGATTTCCACTGCTGTAGAAGTATACATCCCTCAAACTCTGAATGAAAGCTAATTGATGGGGTGGGGGGACATCCAATACTTTCAACAATAAAGGTCAATTAAAAAAAGAAAGCTAATTGATAACACATGTTAATAGTCATAAAACAACCATCCACTGATGCTCTGCCTTTGGTGAAGGGGCATCTAGGCAGACAAATGTATAATTGTGTCTAGTGAGAAATGTTCTCTAGCTCTTGAATACAAGTATTTTATTTTAGCAACAAGCTAATTCCCACGGCAGATACACCAGGCTCTCCTACTTTGATGGCATTAATATCTAGCTAAGTCAGCTTGCTCTGATTTCCCAAGCATTAAATAAACAACTTTCTGATGATAATTTTGTTTCTGATATAGACTTATCTCAAGAAGAGAATGTTCTGAGCAGCAAATACTAACATTCAGGTCTACATGGTAATTGTTTTTTATAATATATATTATCATTCTTTTTTTTTTATTTTCAAAAAGAAATTCCACCCTACTAGTATTTGATAAAATGTTACATCCTCTGTAAACTTTGAAATGCTCAATAAACAGAAGGCTTTATACCTAAACAAAGATGCTTTTATTACACCTGCGCTTTCATTTTTAAAAATGTAAATGGTCAACAAGGCCAGAGAGTTATACTTAGCCCACTATCAATGGTGGATTGAATTACAAGTGCATGAACTTGTCAGATATAGTTACCCTTCTAATAAAGCTTCTTTCTCTCCCCCTTCCTTCCCCCTATGTCATCCCTATCTCCAAATACAGCATCGCCCAGCCTTTAAAATAAGGCCTGAGACCCAATAGAAAGGATCAAGTGTGGAAGTATTCTATTCTGAAAGTAAATATCCACTATTCTTCCTAACACCACCCCCTAAAGACAGGGCATACCAGGGGCCAGTATCCTAGTTCTGCACCCCTGGATGGCAGCAAGATGATTCTGGTGTAAAGGCAAGGAAGAGTCACAGTTTAAACAGAGAAACCAAAGGAAACCTTCACCCTAGGATGTGATTTAAAATGAGTATAAAAAGATAGCAACAAATCAACAAATGACAAGTGCTGGACAGAACGTGGAGTTATGGAGACCCTAGTACACTGCTGGTGGGAATGCAGACTGGTGCAGCCACTATGGAAAATATTATGGAGTTTCCTAAAAAAAAGAAAAAAATGGTACTGCCATTTGACCCAGTGATCCACTTCTAGGAATATATTCTAGGAATCCCAATACACCAATCAGAAAGACTATAAGCACCCCTATGTTTATAACAGTGCTATTTACAATAGCTAAGATCTGGAAACAGCCCAAGTGCCCATGAGTAGATGAGTGGATTAAAATAAAAAAAACTGTTGTACATTTGCACAATGGAACGCTATGCAGCTATAAAAAAGAAGGTCTCTTACCCTTTGAGACAGCATGGAGGGACCTGGAGAGTATCATGCTAAGCAAAATAAGCCAGTCAGAGAAAGACAAGTATCACATGACCTCACTCATATGTGGAATCCAATGAACAAAATAAACTGATGAACAAAATAGATCCAGGAACAAGCATGGAACAAAATAGACCCAGAGACAAGCATGGAACAAAATAGATCCAGAAACAGATTGACAAATCTCAGATGGAAGGTGGGGGTGGGGTGGGGGGTGGGAAGAAATTAACCAAAGAGCTTATATGCATACTAGGAACTGTGGGCCACGAGGCTGCAGAAGGCACAGGGGTGGGTCTCGATCCATCATCCACGACCCTGTCCAGCCCATCCTGTCACAGCCCTGGTCCCCTGTCTGCTGCAGCCCTGCCCCTGCCACTGCCCTCCCACATGCTGATGGCCCCCGCTCACACCCACTGACGAGGTGGAGCATTGGGGCTGGTGCCAGCAGCAGGTGCAAACAGCAGCTGCTGCCCCAATCACCCCTCAGGAGCAGGGGGAGGTAGAGAAGCCCTCAGGGATGATCAGGGCCAGCAGCTCGCACCCACTGATGGCGCCAAGTGATTGGGATTGGCGCCAGGCCCTGGCAACGGGTGTGAGCGGCAGCTCCAGTGCTGGCTGCGAGTGCAAGCAGGGCCGGCACTGGCAGTGGCTGCCAGTGCCGGGCTGGACCACGGCATGCAGGAACAAAGAATTTTCAGTAACCACCAGAGGCTCCTCCCGATGACAGTGACTAGTGCCCTGCCTGGTTTGGCACCCCCACTCACCTGCTCCACCATCCAACCACATCCAATGCCCGTCATGTTCCATACCCGCTCCCTGGTAGTCAGCGCACGTCATAGCAACCCACTGTTCAGTTGTTCAGTCGTTCCGGTTGTTCCGCCGTTTGGTCTATTTGCATATTAACCTTTTATTATATAGGCTATCCATAACCCCTGGACACAGAAAACAGTGTGGAGAAGCCCTGGGAGGGGGGAATGGGTGCAGGGTGGAGAGGTCAGTGGGGTGAAAAAACAGGACATCTATAATACTTTCAACAATAAAAGTAAATTTAAAAAAATAAAATAAAACTGCTTTCAGAAAAAAAGATAGCATTGAAAATAATCCTTCTTAGAGAATCCAAGAAAGAAACATCTATGTGAGAGAGACCCAGGATACATTGATTGGTTGCCTCCCTCACCCACCCTGACCAGAGCAGGGGATTGAACTTGCAACCCAGGTACTTGCCCTTGACCAGAAATCAAACCCTCAACCCTTCGGTGCACAGGCCAACACTCTAACCACTGAACATACTGGCCAGGGCTTGGAATGTTTTATTTTAAGGCAAGTAAAACATGAATTAAAAAAAAAAAAAAACCTAGTTTCCTGAGCCAAGCAATAATATGTTTAGGGCGTCAATTTATAAAGAACTATATACTCCATCTTTGTAAAGTCGACTTTGAACACATTTGACTGAAATAGACCCACTTAAATTTATACAACTATTACATGAGGACAAAACCCAAATAGAAATATATTCTGAGTTTCTAATCTCCTTGGTTTCCCAGGAGTTGCCACCCTCGCTAAAGAGAGAACACTACCTCCTCCCTGCTCCCATAAGCTGCCACGATCATGGCCACAATCCTAGAATTGTGCCATTCACAAAATGATGAGTGGCAATATCCCATGTGAAAACATCAGGACATGTTCATTTGGCTTGGCTGGCCTTGTGGTCTGCCTAAATCAGGCAGTCACATATGTATTTCACACAGCACTTCTTAAAGTCTGAGTGATTTTGTTCTAAATAATACAGTACCAGGTATGGGACATCAAAGTACATACAGGGCACACAGAGCTGTGCCATGCTAAGACTAATTCCTTCTCAGTCTCTGTTCAACAAGGGTTCCAAAAACTCTTCTCATTCAGTGTCACCCAGAGTCGTCATATCACCACAGCAAACACCATTATCATTCTGTATTAAGTGTCCCCTGGTGCATGACCTAGTGTCATGGGAATTAAATGCTCACTCCAAAAGACAGAAACACAAAGAGACTACTTCCAATTATCCAAGAAGGAGGAAATAAAGAGAAGGAAAAAGAATGGGAAGAAAGAAGAGGAGACAAAAGACCTGCAAGAACAGATGGGCGCTGGTCAGGCCTGTGCCCCTGCCTCATGGTGGCTTTTTTTACTTAAAGTTAACCTCATTTTCACCCAGGGCAAGAAAGTCATTCAGTACCCCAAGTTCAGCATGGTTTAATTTAAATATTTCTTAAATCTTTAAGCTACATAAGGGGGCAAGTTTGTTCTCATTGTTTCCATTTTCTCAAGTAACTCCAATGAATATAATTTAGGAGAAAAATAGAAAAACCTTAAATCAGGCTCTGGAAATTTATCTACAGTGTTGTTCAATTTTATGTATAGAGTATATTGGTATATGGATAGCAAAAGTTTCTGGAAGTATATATACTCAGTTTCAATTCTGTGCTTCTCTTCCCAGCTGCCACAGTCCCTTACATCATTCTTTGTGCAGCCCTCCACTCTTACATTCTGCACCTTCTCTCTGGGGATCCACTCCCATGTCTTCATCCTCTGGTGGTTTCTAAATCTTTATTTGCAGCCTTGTCTTCTTCTCTGAGAGCTTGACCAATACTTTAAAACGATAATGGGTGTCTCCACATGGATGTAGCACAGTTACCTCAAACTCAATTTTAACGGATTAGCCTTCCCCTCCCAAATCTTTTTCTCCTACCTAATAATAGAGCAAGGAAAGTGTTACTTTGCTTTTTCCTCACCCCACACTTAAAGCTGGTGTACAATGGATCTCCACATGTGCATAATTTGGTAGAGTCATCATGCCCAAAAACTTTAAGCCAACCAATCACTCGGTTTTTGTTTAATCCATAAAACATTAGAGTAAGTATATGGAAGCCTGGGGCTAAAACCAGATCATAACTAAACAAAGGATTTTACCCTTTCCTGGTCTCATATATAAGACAACATAACATCGCCAAACTGACTAAGAATATATTATGAAAGCTGGTAAAATCATGTCTAAGGAAACACTTTAAGTCCTTAGAAATAAGAACTTAAAAATAAGAACTATTCCTTTGATAAATTATTCTAACAGTTGCCTTGCAGGAATGACAGAACTCTACACAGTAGTCAATAAATGTTAACCTTTATTGTTGTTATTATTTTTTAAATGACACTGACATGTGGCAGAATGCCCCCAGCAAAACAAAGGTCAACCAAAAAGAAAAAAACAACAAAAAACTATTAACCCTGCATTCTAGGAAATTAAAAGTGCTTGCTTTTCTTAATTAACTGCTATGTGCCAGAACATTCTAGGTATTTTGCATGTATTACTTCATTTAATCCTCCTGACAAGCCTCATCGTCACCACTCATCTATCATTTCAGAGAGGAAACTTCAACCTATCTCATGTTTAATCTAATTTTTCCACTCAGTACATGCTCTAATCACCTGCTTTATTCCCAACACTTTCCTTTTTCAAAAATTTCCCAAAAAATCAATATTCATTTTAGATAAGTAAGAGCACATCGATGATTAAAACATAAAAAGTAAAAAGGTAAAAGATCACTCATTGTCCTCCCACCCAAAGATAACCTCTGTTGATATTTGGGTGTCTATAATTCAGAGTTTTAGTGTCTACTTAAACATATGTTTTATTATTCTCAAAGAAATGAAATCATACTATGAATACTACTACCTAACCTGCCTTTCTCACTTAACAATGCATGATGAATATCTTTTCCTGGCAATATGGATTTAAATCAACATATTTATCATATACCATGTGAACATTCCTTAATTTATTTAAACAATCCAATGTGCTAGACACTTGTTTCCAATATTTACTATTTTAGACAGTGCTAGGATGCATAGCCTTGTTCATGTAGCCTTTGGTCAATTTTTCAATTATTTTCTTAGGACAAAGGGCTTACATATTTTAAGGCTTATATGTGTTATCAAATGGCCTTCCACAAACCTTGTGCCAGTATAAATTCATTCCTACCACCAGGGTTTGAAAGTATCTGTTTTGCCACACCCTAGTTTCTCACTGTCATAAGGAGAACATTCCTACCTCCATGCCTATCTCACATCAGTGCCCTCTCACTTCCATCTCATTCAGGACTCTTTTTAAATGGTCATTTCCTCCATAAATCCGTAGTTGACTACTGTACCCCACAGTAGCCTTTGCTTCCTCTGTGCTCTGAGAATGAATATTTGACAATGAGTCCAGAAAGTCTCAGTTATTTTGTTTGTATGTTTCTAATCTCTCTAACAAGATTATAAATAAAAGGGCAAAGATGCTTTCTTTCTTTCTTCTTTCTTTTTTTTCTTTCCAGCATTAACACACAACTTTATTGATGATACACAAATGAAGTTAATGCAAATGACAGGAGGGAACTTATTTAGGATGAATTGGTTCACTGTCATTTATACAGAAGAAATAGTAAAAAATATTTCAGTCTAGGCAGTGAGATATAAAGCAACAAACATGTTTTCAGAACATGTAGTGACATTCATTCATCCAGCTTAGACCTAAAGATCAACTCGGATAAATATCAGCATTGATGATACAATATGATATTCAAAATTGGTAGCTGAAAGAATTCCTTTACCATATAAACAAAGTGGGGAAAAGGAATAGTTTACAATGTGTGTTGCTTCTAAACTACAAAATCAAGAAGTTATTCCTGGCTGTTTGGAAACATATGCTCAGCCAGTTTGGCCATGAATTTTCCAACTTTTACTTTCACCAAAAAATCATGGTGACTTTCTATCCCCAGAATCTTATCAGCACACACTTGAAATTCTTTTAAAAAGAAAAAAAGTGAACCTTGGCTAAACTGACTCTGAGTAGGTTCATTTTCTTCCCATTTAAAATTGTCATTTATGTTCTCAAATACGACCAGAAGTTTCAAAATAATCTCTTTGTTCTCCTTCTTATTAAAGAGGGAACCCAGTGAAGATGGTACTTGGGCCCTGAGAAGTTCTCTAGCCATGGCTGGATTTTCAGCCAAATTCAAAAGGAGTTTCAAAACCTGAAATTTGGTTTCTTCATTTCCTGCTGAAAATAAACGAAAAAAGTCTGAAATTGAATTAGCAAGCATGTGCTGATACTCATTAGTAACAGTCATATTTGTAAGCAATCTTAGTCCAGCCAGCTGCACAGATGAGTTCAAGCGAGAAGTGATTGTGTCATCACACACTTGATTCATGTATATCTTAAGCCTGCGCTGATTTTCAGCATTCACACTCAGGTTATTCAGGACAATTAAAGCCTTTTCCTTAACGATGGGATCCCGAGTATTGAGAATCTTTGCAACAATTGGGAGACCACCCAGATCACGAATAATATCTCTGTTAAATGCATAAGCAGCATTGTTACCCAGAGCAATTAAAGCTGCTTCAAGAATATAAGGCTTTTCAGACATCTCAACCAAGCAAAGAACTTTTTGCAGCTCTTGAGGGGACAAAATAGTATCATCTGAGTTGGGAGAAGCCCGTTTCTGAACAGCCCTTCGAGCCCGGGTAGCCCTGGCCCTTGCTCTGGCCCTAGCTCTGGTCCCGGCCTCAGTTCCAATCCGGGCCCAAGGTGGGTACCATACTATTCCCTTGCTTTCACTGTTATCATCATCATCATCAGACCAGTCATTGTACCTGGCCCCAGGACAATCCCCAACATCATCCACATCCCCAGGCCCACCCTCAGCCATTTTCTCTTTGTTCTGTTTTCTTCCCCGGGCCAGTCGATAAATGCAATAGCAGGCGCCAGCCCCAATCACCAGTCCCGCAGTCACCCAGCCTACTTTCCTGGCGTAGCCCATGCAATCGTCCCTGACAATAGCAGGGACCAAGGAACAGAGTAGTCACGCAGACTTGGGGAGAACTATGGGCTTGGGTGCCGGTCTGTGGATGGTAGTTGTCTTCAGCCACTTCAGGGCCACAGTAGCTGATACCCGAAGTGAACCTAGAGGTGGAGGAAGAAAGTGGGGTTTGAGTTTCTCTTATTTTTGTGTTGCCGCATGCATGGACTTGCACAGAGGGACAGAAGAGTAGTAAATGAGTACTTGGTAGGAAATGTAAATTGTTAATAAACTCTCTCTATCCCCCTCATTTTACCCTCCACCTACTCTCCCGAGGCCAAACTCTCCCCAGCCTAGATAAAGGCAATGGAGCCCATAGTCTCTGCTAGGGCCTCAGCCACCCCGACCTAGGGTGTCCCCAGAGAACGTCACCTTACACTCACCTCTTCCAGACAGGCAGTTTGCCCCTTCTTCCCTCCCCTGGAATTGTGCCACACCCAACAACCCTTGCAATCTGCAGAGAGACCAGAACCAGTGAGAACTGAGGGCTTGATTGACTTCATTCCTTGCTTTCCTGATTTACTTTCAGGTTGTCAGATTTTAAAAAAACAAAAACAAAACAAAAAAACCCTCTATGTCATCCAAAACATGTACATGCCTGCCCCTTCCTTAGCCTGAAATGGGAGGGATGTTGGGGAAATAAGGTAGGATTGGGTGAGCCTGTCCAACCATGGCTGATTTCCAGCCCCTCCCCCATTCCAGTCAGCCCCCCACGCCCACACCGACCTCTACAGATCCAAGGAAACTTCCTCCCTTGCTTCAAGTGGTGCCACCTGCTACAGCAAACCTACAAGATGACAGATCGAAAACATGGAGACTAACTACTGTTGAGAGAGGAGGATTATGAACAAACTATCTGATAGGTTTCCCTTCTATCATTCTCTCCCACCCTATCTACCCCCGCTCCACACACACAGCACACAACGCATGCCATTTTGCCACAGCCCCGGGAGTGCTACAAACATACTCAGACTTAGACCTAACCTAGATTATTGCCATCTCCGGTTTCTCCCCCCCGCCCCCCCCCCCGCCACTCTTAGGGTCCCCAGATGGCCTTACCCTCAAATCGACCTTCACTGATCAGGGTTAATTTCCTTCCTCTTCACTTGTCTGGCGTAGAGCCACAAACTACGGAAAGACTGGCAACCTGGGGGAGGCTCGGATCCACTAAACAGCCAGGACGACAGAGCTACAGTCAGAAAGACGGGAAACGGCAGCTACCGAGTGCTTGGTGGACGGACCAGTCCCCAGAACATGAAATTCCTTCCTAATTCGGAGGCCTGGTTTTCAAAGGTTTCCCACCCCTATCACCCCACTCCCGGTTCTGCTGACACATCACGTTGCACCCCCACCTCACTCCCCATGCCCAACCTTTCCAGGTCGGCACTGTCCTGGAAGACAGGGGGCCAATGCCAAGGCCACAGCTCCCTTTCCGGATTATGGTCTCGGCTTCCAGCAGATTCCCACCTTCTGATCTCTGGGCTGCTCCCCAAACTCCTCCCTGGGCACTATTTCGCAGCATTGAAATGGGCTGCAGGCAGGACAGATATCCTGGAAAGCCAGTGGCGAGTGGGAAAGACTACGGAGGCGCTTCAGGACCCGCGACGGTCTCCGCCCAACGCTCTGGACCGCCCCCACTTTATGGAATCTCCCAGGCACTGACCTGCTGTGATCCGGGACAATTTCCTTCTCCTCCTCCTTCTTCCCTCAGCCACAGGCCCGCTCTCCCTCAGAGCAGTGGGTAGCTGGTACTCAGACGGAACAACGACCAGAACAAGAAGGACTTCTGCACACGTCAGCTCTTGGTCACGTGAGAGCTACGTCATCCACCAACTCTGGTCCCCAATTTCCCCTCCCACCAGCAGTGCGGCAGAAGAGGACCCGCCCCCCTACATTCCCTCCCCCATACCAGGCCTTGTACTCTTTCTTTGCTAATCCCATCTCCCTGTGGTTGAGTTTGCCTTCCTCTGATTGCCAGAAACAGACAGCATCTTCCCCTGGGACTACTGGCCACTTGTACTTTTTGAAAAATTTGCTTCTTCGTTCTCTAGGCTCCTGGGACAGCAGCAACCTCTCCTTCCACCTCCCCTCCTCCCAGCTATTAATGTCTACCATTTCCTCTGAAATCTAGTCCCAGATCTGAAACCAAAAAATAACTTTAGAAAAGGAGACCTGGAGTGAGAGTAAGGTTTTTACTTCCTTAATATTTTTTTGTTCTGCCCTTTCTCGCCCCCTGCCTGCATTCTTTTCATGAGAAAAATTACTATAAATCTATTTTCATTTGAGAGAAAAAAGAGTGGGAGTTAGGGAGTGGAGTTGGGTGGATGGCCTCCAAAAGTCCCACATTTTCTCATTTGTGGGCAGTGTTATACACTTCACTCAAAGCGATCTTAGTGCCTTCTGGGGCCTAGCAGATAACACAACCATGTATAAGCTAATCAGTGTGTCTGAGAATGTATAAATCTTCAGAATAGGCAAGTCTTCTAAACAAGAGAGCTACAGACTTTCACTTGCATCAGTTAGCAAAGAAGGGGCATGGAGCCCTCAGAAGCCAATAACAAAGAAAATATTGAGTAGAAACCACAACTGTGTAGTGGTTCTCTGTCAGATAAACAGGCGTGCACAACTGACAGAATGAGTGGCATACAAAGAACATTACAAAATATATTTGGGTACAAATAGAGAATATCATCTTTAACATAGGTGGTAGAGGAACACTGAGAGCAAAACAAAATTGGCTGAATTAGCATCTATCAATTACTGGGGAACCATTTCACTGACTGATTTAATGAACTCAGTGATTCACCTACAGCAATGATTGAACATTTTTATATTGGGGAAAGTAACAAAATAATGTCAGAATATGGAGTCTGCTGTAGGCTATTCCCTAATAGTTCAGATATAAGGTTATTATCTGAGTATAACTGTTTAAATCCTTAGACAATATGGGAGTAAATCAAGAGACTGAAAGTTTGGGAATAGGCAAAACTCCAGGGAAATTCATATAACTGTAACTTTTGGGAGGCAGTACTAGAAAAGTGACTGAAATTTAGTAAAAAGAAATCAAATCAACTATATTATTCTGTGTTTAAAGAAATATCATGTGCATTGAAGGGGCTCATTTAGGCATGGAGTATATGAAAAGGAGAGTCAGAGGAAAGTATTGGTAGTTCCCACCCAAGCACAGTCTTGGCTAAGATGACTGGAACATTTAGCTTTTCTTGGCAGAGCTATCCCCATGATGTGCAAGAGTACTTCAAGCCTCCTTAGCTGCAAGCCATCTCTTAAGGTGAACCAATATTCTTGCTCTGATTGCAGGCTCACAGCAACTTCCTGAGGTATGATTTCCCAAACAGTAGTTTGCCTACAGGAAAAGAGTGGGCTGGTAAAACTGACAGAAACCTCCAGTACCCCTGACAAATTTATTTCTCAGGGTAAACTATTCAGTCCTAACTCCTATTGAGACAACTTCCCTTATGGCCTGATTACAGGGAAAGGATGCAGAGAGCCATGGTTTGGACATTCAGATCTAGATTTATATACAAGTCTCTATGAATGTGGGTCTTTTTTTGACAGAAGCATCTGCTCTCAGCATACAGACAAAATCAGTGGTTGATCATGCAACAATGAGGACAAGACCCTGAACTGTAGATGCAACTCCGTGGAATCCTCTCAGGGAACCAGGTAGCTTTGGCTTAGAAGACAACCTGTGCATCACCATTTTAGAAATGTACCTCTTTAATGTTCAGTTAATGTGAAAATTAAGGTATGCTGTGGTAAATAGGTTCCCAGCCCTCAGTCACAGCTGGACAATGGGTTAGTATCCAAAGTTGCTAAAAGGCTCCTGCAAATCAACAACATCTGAAACAGTTTAAATTTCTCTCAGAAAAGAAAGTGTATTTTACATACTCTTCATTTTCTACAGCAAAAGAGTGGGCATTGTACACAGTACAGACCAACTAAAAACTAAAATTTATATCTTGAACCTTGATAAAAATTGCAAGTTGGTGGAACTATGGCATCCTGAAGATGCCATAGACCCCACAGAGCTAATCCTGGTTTTCAACATCTTCTCATTGTTTGAGTTCACCAGGTTTGGTTTCTGTTGCTTGCACCCAAACAAGATCAACTAATACACAATGTAAAAAATAACAAAATCCAAAAATAATATAGATTAAGATAACAATATTCTATAATTTATTTTTCTCATCCTCTATAATGTCTTTAGTGTTATCATCTGCCTATCTTTTTTTTCCAGACACTTTGTAAGTTACAGGTCACATATGACCACATACTGATTAAAGCCAGAAGGGTCCTTTAGATACTGACTTCCCATAGCCTTTTGCAGGCTCCGGAACTTTCAACAGGCATGTCTGAGGAAATGCTTAAGGATTTTCCTTTTTCACTTTTGAAATGGTCAGGCAAATAACATGCCCTTAAATATTTGTTGGTGAATGTATAATGGAAAGCAAAGTAGATTTTAAGTGCTAGCCCCAACATTCCTTGGTAGGAATTGTAGATCAAAATGACAAAGAAGTAAGAGAATTGAAAGGGTTATTATTCCCATGGGGTTTAGGAAGTTTTATAAAGGGAGTGGATTCAAACAGGAAAGTTCTGACAGAATGGGAAAATGGTGGTCAGGGGTTATACACTGGAACAATTGGAAAATATGCCAAAGGAGAGAGTTATTGTATATTAGTAAGGAGAGGTAAGAGTGGAATGTTTGTCCTTGAAGCTTTGTTAAGCTTTACATACTCCTAAATTCTTTCTCATGCATATATTTAAAACAAATAAAAGCCACTTACATAAGTATTTAGTGCCAAAAATTGAATGATGGACAGTTGAACCTTCAAGTTCTGTTTGTACAGCTTAATAAATAGAATTCACTTGTCTATGATAAAATAAAGGATGAGAGAAAGAACAGTATAAGGCAATGATGGCAAAACAAATGAAGTAGGGGTTTAGAGAAAGGGAGTACAATTGGTGAGTGAGTTTGCACTATAAAAGTTTGAGGAAAACCAGAAAGTTGTGACCTGTTCTTGACTTCTGAATATTCACCAGCAAGGCACTCTGGGCTCCCTGGCTAATCTCCTGAAAGGGCCTCCCCCCACAGGGCCTCTCACTTGGGGAGCTTCCTGCTGGGGTGTCATATTTCAATGTTCTAAGAAGGAGGCTGCCTTAAGGGTCTATATTTAGCATATGACTCCCCAGCAGAGACAGCTGGATGTCTGGGGACTAATTTCTGCATACTCTGTCCCTGAGTTCTGGGATTATTCTGGGGGGCTTGTAGGGGTGGTTCAGTGAAATTTTAACAAAAGACAGCAAATGAAAAGGTCTCTTTCTTCTGCAAACTGCTTGGGATTCTGTGAACTGTGCTTTTTGTGAGGGGAAACTACATGGATCTCAGGGGTGTTGCAGTGATTTTCAGACACCCACAGACCCTCATTACTATCTCTACTGGAAGATTCAAAACACTAACCACTGCTTGAACGACAGCACATGAATGATAGACACCAGAGATATCGCACGAGGCTCATAATCAAATGAAAAGTCCTTCTATTGAATCTCACTTTTATCAATGGGATAAAAGGGAATTCTCTAATTTCTGGATGGGTTACACCATGCAACTTCAGAATGGATTTTAAATAAAGACCTTTGAATGAGGAGCAGACTAATCTGTGAAGTTACTAATTTGTAAAGTACATTTGAAGATATACGATTCATTCGAATTTGGGGGTCTACATAAAGTCTGTCCTTTGAAAGCCATCCAGCAATCTTCTCAACCTTCCTGATGCTGTGACCCTTTAATACAGTTCCTCATGTTGTGGTGACCCCCCAACCATAAAATTATTTTCGTTGCTACTTCATAACTGCAATTTTGCTACTGTTATGAATCATAATGTAAATATCTGATATGCAGGATGTATTTTCATTGTTCATGACCCACAGGTTGAGAACCGCTGTATGAAGATCTCAGTAATCTGATGCCTAATACTATGAGTTCAGTCAGGAAGAAGAAGGGATAGTAGTTCACTTATCTAAAATACAGTGGGGCCTTGACTTACGAGTGTCCCGACTAACGAGTTGTTTGAGATACCAGCTGTCAATCGGCAGATTTTTTTGCATTGAGTTGATAGACTAATTTGAGTTAACGAGCTCCTTAACGAGCTCGGTCTCAGAACGAATTAAACTCAGAATTAAACTGTAAGTCAAGGCCCCACTGTAGTCATAATGAAAATGCTGACCACCTCACTATAGATTCATATTGTCCATCAATTTATAAATATCAAAAACACACTGGTTTTGTTTATTAGGATATGTTTTTAAATTTTAATATGCAGTTTGAAAGTTGCTATTTCCTGTGCAGTCAGAGAAAATATTCTTAATGCAGTACAAATTAACAACCAAATCAATGAGGCCTCCCTGTTAACTGGGAAATCTTTATAAGTATAGATACAGATACTTGAATTCTTTTTTTTTCCTAAGTGGCATAACTTTATTGTATTTTCTGATTACAAAATAATGTAGCTTGAGTCAATAAAAAAAATGAAAGGAAGGAACAATTAGACTATAACTGAATCAAAAATATTAATAAAAACATCACTACTACTTGGGCTTCCTTTTTTGACTACACATACACACAATTTTGGTGCAGTGATTGCATGTGTAAAAGGGTAGAAATTAAGGGAGGGGAGGCGAGAGTTTTGGAGCCAAGGAAACGGATAAAACATTTCTCCAAGAAGTATAAGTAAACGGTAGACCCAAGAAAAGGTGCTGCCCCTTCCTGTAATTAGAGAAAGGCCAATTCAAATACCAGAAAGCCATAACCACTTCTGGTCTCTGCTATTGTTATAGAGGAAAAGAGTGGCGGAGACCAGTTTGATGGGGGGAGGTACGGGCAGGCTGGCGCCTGCCGCACAGCTTTTGGGAGTGGAAATTGGGGGCCAGAGCTCACTGGTGACGTGATCATCACGTGACCAAGAGCTGCCTAGAGCTCAACTCCTTGCTAGTCGCTTCTGTCTGGGTACCAGCCCCCTATTACTCTGCAGGCTTATGAAGGAAGGAGGAAACTAGCATCGGATTGTGCAGGTCGGTGGGAGTGTGGGCTCAGCTTGGAGAGAGATGGGGGTGGGAGAGGGCCAAGAATGCCACCGATCCAGGTTCCGGCAGATTGGGTCTGTGTCCCTTTCTTACCTACTTTCTAAAGAGCACCCCCAACCCTTCCATACCGTGCCCATTTTAACAGAGAACTGTCGGATGCAGTGTGTGTGTGGGGAGTGGGGGGGGGGGAGGAAGCTGGGGCTGAGGGGAGTGAATGGCGGTTACTGAGACTGCAAGGAAAGAAAAGGCACACAATCGGGGCACTCTTGTTCTGAGTGCTGCTCAATCCACCAAGAACTCCGTCTTCTCAGTTCCCTGTCTGTCGGCAGATTTTTAGGTCTGTTGGCCCATAGATCGCCACAAAAGTCGCGGAGGGAAGCAGCAAACTGTCTTGGAACCCTACAGGTCCGTGTGAAAGTGGGATGAGCCCTGGACCCTTGGTGGCGAAAGGGGTGGCAGAGGAAAGAGTGTTGGGATTAGAGCCGGCCAGTCCCAGTCGCCCTCTCCAGGACCCTTCTTTCTCCACACCCCCTCCCATTTCGGTGCAGGGAAAGGGGTGTGGCAGCCTTTGCTGGGGAAATGGCGGACGACAAGGAGGAGGGAGGGGGGAACCCCGCATAAGGAAAGCTGGAAGGGTGTGAAATATTTTCAACTCAAAGGCTGAAAATTCAGAAAAGCAAGCATTGTGAACTGTGTTCTCAGTGCTGTTCCATCCACTACACTTTCAGTTCTTCATTGCTGGCTGTCTTTCCATCTGTCTTTTTGCTAGACTGTCCATCAAGCACTGTGGAAGGAGCACTGACAACAGAAGACAAGAAGAAGAAGGAATTTACCTGACTTTGGCGGAGGTTGGTGGGGGAGAAACTGCCTGTGAACCTTTGGGGATAGGGGTGTGATGGAGGAGGAGACTACCTGAGGGTTAGCCTCTCTATGTCATCTTACTGGCTATCATATCACAACCCCAACTCTTGCCCTTCTCTGCAAGGCCTGGAAGAGAAATAGTGGGTCCTGAGGGTAGAGAGAAGATGATGCACACACAAACATCGAAGAAATAGTTTCCTAATAAACCACCTCTCTAAACCAAAACTCAAAATCCATTCTGTCTATTTGGTGAGGCACAAATTTAGGCACAGCCCAAGGTACTGAAATTACTTTTTCACCCATAGATTCATCACAAGACAGCTACAGGAGTCTGAGAGAGGCTGAAGATCACTGCTCTCCACCATTACAGAACCTAGCTCTAAAATTCCTCTTCAATCAGGTGGAGAAGGGCTCTCTCCTGTCCTTCCACAAGGCTGGCACAGACTTGAACATGGGCCGGGCTCGGGAAGTGGGTTGGATGGCGGCAGGACTAATGATTGGAGCTGGTGCCTGCTACTGCGTTTACAAACTAACCATAGGAAGAGATGACAATGAGAAACTGGAGGAGGAGGAAACGGAATGGGAAGACAACCAAGAGCTGGATGAAGAGGAGTCCCAGATGTGGTTTGATTTTATAACTATGGCTCGGCCCTGGAATGAGGATGGGGACTGGACTGAACCAGGGGCCCCTGATGGAACAGAAAACAGGCTCTCAGGTGGGGGCAAGGCCAATCGAATACACCCAACAAGACAGCGTCCATTCCCCTATAAACATAAAAATACTTGGAATGCTGAAAGCCTTAAAATTTTCAGTAGTGCTCTTGGCCTCTCCAAGGGTCCTTTCATTCAGGGAAAAATGTTTGCTCAGCCCGAGGATGCTGGTTTTTCATTTAGCCACAATATCAATAGTCATTTGTCCAGCCTCTCCATTGTTGGAAACACGATCCCCACTCCCGACCCCACTGTGAAGCAGGCTTTATGTGCCCTGGATAACGAGAGTGCCAGTGTGGAAAATCAGGGCCAGATTAAGATGTCCATCAGTGAAGTGTGTCGGGAAACTGTGTCACATTGCTGCAACTCATTTCTGCAGCAGGCCGGATTAAATTTGTTAATAAGCATGACAGTTATTAATAACATGCTTGCCAAATCCGTTTCAGACCCGAGGTTTCCTTTGATATCAGAGGGAAGTGGATGTGCTGAGGTTCATGTTTTGAAACAGTTGATGGGTTTGTCTGAAAAACCAGTCTTGGCAGGGGAATTGCTGGGTCCCCGAATGCTGCTCTCATTCATGTCCCTCTTTATCAGGAACGGAAACGGACAGGTTCTCCCCGACACCCTGGCCTCTTAAAAGACCATCCCAAACAGAATGGGACCAAATCTACCCAAAACCCGTTTGGGGAGCACGCACTTGTGTTCTCATTCAAAGACTCTGCAGAGGGTGCTATAGAAGACCCAGCCTTAGCCATCACCACATCATGGGGTGAAAGTCACACTTGCTAAATCGAGGACCACGTTACTATTGGCAGGGCGGGGGTTCCCACTGAGCTCTGAGTAACTTCTGGTTGTGCAGTCTACAGGTAATGTGCATTGTAAATTCCTTCCTTCCTTCTTCCTGTGGTAAAGGGCTCATTGCAGCTGCCAGCTGTGGACAAAGCATCAGGAAGGATGCTTGCCTTTGGTGGTCTCCCTGTCTAAGCTGGACTGTCTTGTGGAGACCAGACACATATCGGAGCTTGTGCTGAAAATGCTGTTGTTGCTGCATACGTCGAATTCTTTTTCGTTTACTCTTTCTTCTACACCAGCCGATGGATGGTGAGCCCATTCATCAGAAAAGTGCACTCCCTTTCCATGCTCTGTGCTGACTTAACCTCATCCACCCAAGTCTACATTTGTATGTTTCATCAATAAACTTGTGTGCTTTGACTGGTAAAAATGAGACATGGTACTTGTCCTTGAGTTGACAGTGTGCATGAGGAGAAAGACAAAACTGCAGGATAAATGCTAACTGGGTCAGGGAGGAGGGAAGGGAGGCATTTGCTCTGACAAATGCACTCTTATCAGTGCTCACAGGAGGCAGGGGTAGAGATGGGCGGCAGTGTTCAGGAAAACCTCAGCAAGGGGTTGGGGGCTGAGGGAAGGTGAGGGCATGGAGGGGGTTTGGTGGAATTAGGATAAAATGTTGGGAGGACTGAAAGAGACAACACCTGTGAAGCAGGCAGCACAGTGCCTGGCACCTGGCACCTGGCACAAAAAAATCCCTTGATGAAGGTGTCTTTCCTTGACTGCCAGCCTAGAGAGGAATGTCGGTATCCTTGGGTTTGTCTACACATCCTTGGGGGGCCACTGGGCAACCCATCCCTGCACATTTAATGGATGATTGCAGCAATAATGGTTTCCACTTGCTGAGTGTCTACTTTGTGTCATTCTCTTCTGGGAAGCTGCTGTTAAACTTACTTCCAGAACCCCTCCTTTCCTTGGGGTCCCAAGAGCAAATTCCTGGCAGAGTGAGAAGAGTTGGCTGCCCCTGCTTCTCTTGGTGGAACTACCTTTCTGCACCATCCCTGGAACCTTCGGTGGGATCCAGGAAGAGGAGAGTGGAGTTCTCCACCAACTTCCTGTGGGGGTCATAGGGCCGACGCTGGGGGTGCTTGGAATGGCTGTGGCTATTCCACTGATCAAGAGACACATCCTCCCCTCCATCCAAGCCTCCAATACCCCTTAGAGCAGCGGTTCTCAACCTGTGGGTCGCGACCCCTTTGGCAGTCGAACGACCCTTTCACAGGGGTCGCCTAAGACCATCCTGCATATCAGATATTTACGTTACAATTCATAACAGTAGCAACATTACAGTTATGAAGTAGCAACGAAAATAATTTTATGGTTGGGTCACAACATGAGTGAGGAACTGTATTTAAAGGGCCAGAAGGTTGAGAACCACTGCCTTAGAGGAAAGGAAGAGCCCAGCTCTAACCACTGAACCACTTCATTGAAATGGGAAACTCGTTTCCAGACCCACATCAAGGGGCCTTAGACCCTGTGTCGCCAAAGCCGGGTTCCCTGTGTGTTTTGGATGTGTCAGGCAATGGCCCTGTTCCTCAAAGCTCTGGCCAGGTCAGTGGACAAGAAGCTTCCCTTGGGCAGTAATGCTTCTGTGCCCGTTGCCCTCTGCTGGTCTCTTGGGATGCTGCTCTGGGTCACTGTGCCCCAGGCATCAGTGCTCTCTAAGCGTTCTGCCTCCTGATTATGCTCCACAGGGAGTGCAGTTTTATTTTAGTTTTTCTCCCTTTTCCCAGAGTTTGGTTTGCAGGTGGGTTACAGCTCTCCTGCCTGTTCCCATTGCCCTATGCTTCAGGCTGTCTAGTGGGCATTGGTGCTTGCCAGGTCCCCGGGGCCGTCTCAGGGATCCTCCACACAAGAATGGGGATGCGACCTCTTCCCAGGTCTTGGTACCTTGGACGGCCGGCACATGATTCGAGGTTGCAGTGACACCACACCCCCAGTAAGGATCAGCGCCCTGGGGCTTTTTTGCTGGCTCTGGAGCCCTGTCTTGTTTCCTAAGAGCTGGTAATGCGACCATCTTTTTCTCCCAAGCAAGCCTCGGGTGGCCTGGACAATCTGTTTTCCAATCTGGGGGATTGCCCTGCAGACAGTCCCTGCATCCACCTGTCCCCGTGGTGCAGTCAGCATGGCCCATGCTGTCTTCAGTGACACCTTACGGCTCGGCCTCTTTAACCTCAGCACAAAGGCAGAGGGGTTTCTCCCTCCTCCTGGCTCAGGATCCCAAATTAACACGCGCCTCCCTGCTTCTCTGCACTCTGCTCAATTCCCCTTGTGTTATGCATCAAGCCGGTTCCCCCCAGGCCTGAGGAAGGCACTTGGTGCTTGCAGGCCACAGCTGACTCCCAACACAGGGAGGGCCTCAGAGACTTTCTGCTCATCTCTGTCACAGGGGAGCCTGCCTGCATTGAAGTGTCTCCATGGTGTGGCCTTGGCCCAGGTAAGAGCCTCCTCTCCACTTGCTGGCACTGCCCTTCCAAAGATTCTCCCTGTGTCTGGAAGCTCAGCCCTCTGGTATGCCCTTCATCCCTTGGCGGGTTGCTGTGCCAGGGCAGCAGCCCAGTTCCCAGTGGATTCTGCCTGCGGACATGGAGGGGAGTCCAGAGCATGCCTGCCAGTCATGGCCCAATTAAGATATTCAGATGCTAGCCCAGCCTGTGTTGCTCAGTGGTTGATCATCGACCTATGAGCCAGGAGGTCACGGTTCCATTTCTGGTCAGGACACGTGGCTGGGTAGCAGGTTCCATCCCCAGTGTGGGGTATGCGGGAGGCAGCCGGTCAGTGATTCTCTCTCATCATTGATGTTTCTCTCTCTCTCTCTCTCTCTCTCTCTCTCTCTCTCTCTCTCTCTCTCCCCCCCTTCCTCTAGGAAATCAATAAAAATATATTTTTCAAAAAAGATATTCAGAGGCCATCAGCACTGGAAAGACTCTGGCGCCCCCTCCCATACTGAATTAAAAATGAAACAGTAAGAGACCTCCAAGCACAAAACTTACCTACCTTCCTGCTGCAACTAACAGGGATTCTTCCTGGGTTTCCCAATGGTAAACATTTGACATGGTCATCAAAGTTTGAGCTTGTCACACTCTCTGGGGAGGTGTCCTGCCCTAATGGGGCTGCCCCAGCCTAAGCTGTCTCTTGTGTAAATATGGAGCTGCTGCCACAGCCTGGCTGCCTTCTAGTCCCAGAAAGGGCCTTGGCTTTTCTTCTTATTCATCTCATCATTACATCTACATTTGGTGCTGTAGATACCACATTAACTCCCAGTGCCCTCCCAGCCTGCTGCCTCTCCTGGGGAATCTGTGGTTTTACAACCTGCATTTCTCTCCCTCCCACCACCCCCGCCCCCCCCCCCCCCCCGACACACACACCATAAGTGCAGGCAAGGTTGCAGACATCCAGCTTCCCAGCTCAAGTATCATCCAGCTTCCCAGCTCAAATATCCAGTCCCAAACTCTGCATCCTCACCGTGGCCCTATGTGCCACTCTGAAAGTAGTTTCAACCACAATTCTCTCACTTTGAAGTGCCACCCACAGTCAGGCACAGCACTCACCAAGTCAATCTCCAAGCTGCCATAGCACCATTTGGCTAAGAGTGACAGCTGGGTGGAGGACTGGCTCCCTGCTCCCTTCTAGGGGCCACTGATTGGTATGGGATCCAGGTGGGTGCCACTCCAGAGTCCAGCACAGTCTTGCAGAGGATTGGCCAAGCCCGTGTCTGCTACACATGCTGCGTGCAGCACCTCACACTCTGTGGCAGGTAGTGATCCAACTTTACTCCTTTTTCTAAATGGATAACCAGTTAACCCAGCATCATTTATCACTCCACCCTCATGCTGCAGAGTAGCACAGTCTGGGATCCTCATGCACCCAGCTGAGCATCCCTTCTGTGGCCTCCTGGTGTTCAAGTCCCTCCTCAGGCACACCCCTTTCTCCCAGGAACCTCTAACTTAAGAACCTCAGATCCCTGGGTGACCAGAAGGTGTGTGTGTTGCTGGGGAGGAGTGTGTTGGTGCTTGTGAGCAGGCTTCTGCCCCAAGTTCCTTCTCAGGACATACTCTGGCCCACAGGAAACTTGGGAACCCTCACCCTGCCTATTTCGCACCATTGGAAACTGGGGACTGGTTTCTTCCCTCGCCAGAATTACTTCATTTGTGTGAGAGAAAAGGAACGTTTTTTTTTTAATGTATAGACTTGCCAGCCATATGGTATCCATTAACCACATTTGAAATATGGCTATTGTCAGGCAGTATGATTTTTGTCCATTCTCTTCCTGCACCCCCAAACCCCTTTCCCTCCAAGAATTGTCAGTCCACTCCCTTATTCACCAGTTTACTCTGTTCATCAGATTTTTTATTCACTTGATTTTTAGATTCACTTGTTAATAGATATGTATTTGGTGTTCATAATTTTTATCTTTACCTTTTTCTTCTTCCTCTTCTTAAAGAATACCTTTCAGCATTTCATATAATACAGGTTTGGTGGTGATGAACCCCTTTTAGCTTTTTCTTATCTGTGAAGCTCTTTATCTGACCTTCAATTCTGAATGATAGCTTTGCTGGGTAAAGTAATCTTGGTTGTAGGTTCTTGCTATTCATCACTTTGAATATTTCTTGCCACTCCCTTCTGACCTGCATACTTTCTGTTGAGAGATCAGCTGACAGTCGTATGGGTACTCCCTTGTAGGTAACTGACTTTCTTTCTCTTGCTGCTTTTAAGATTCTCTCTTTGTCTTTTGCCCTTGGCATTTTAATTATGATGTGTCTTGGTGTGGTCCTCTTTGGATTCCTTTTGTTTGGGGTTGTCTGCGCTTCCCGGACTTGTAAGTCTATTTTTTTTCACCAGGTAGGGGAAGTTTTCTGTCATTATTTCTTTAAATAGGGTTTCAATATCTTGCTCTCTTCTTCTGGCACCCCTATAATTCGGGTGTTGGTTTGCTTGAAGTTGTCCCAGAGGCTCCTTACACTATCTTCATATTTTTGGATTCTTTTTTCTTTTTGCTTTTCTGGTTGGGTATTTTTTTGCTTCTTCATATTTCAAATCTTTGACTTGATAATTGGGATCCTCTTGTCTGCTGTTGGATCTCTATATATTATTCTTTATTTCAGTCAGTGTATGCTTAATTTCTAGTTGGTCTTTTTTCATATCCTCCAGGGTCTCACTAAATTTATCAGCGGTTTCTAGAAAATTCTTGAAAAACCTTATAACCGTGGTTATGAACTCTATATCCAGGTGTTTGCTTTCCTCCATTTCTGTCATTTGTGACCTGTTTCTTTGTCTCTGCATTTTTTATGCTTCCCTGTGTTGGTAGAGTGGTTTTGTGTGCTTGGTGTCCTATAGGGCCCAGTGACTCAGCTTCCCCAATTACCTGAGTTGGACACTCTTGGTGCACCCCTTTGTGGGCTGTGTGCACAGTCTTGTTATAGTTAAGCCTTGATTGTTGTATGTATCACTGGGGGGAATTGACCTCCAAGCCAATTGGCTGTGAGAATCAGCTGTGTCTACAGTGGGAGAACTTCTGTGCTGAATACACCCTTCTGGGGCAAGACTTGCTTCAGTGGGGCTTTGGTGCTCACTGAGTCTGCCCCCTGAGTGTGTCCCTTATGGATCTGAGGGGTTGTAATCTGGATAGTCCCACTCTGACCACTGGGTACACTGGCTCTTGGATCTAAGGAGGTGCTAATTTAGCCTCTGCCTGAGGCTACCCAGCAGGAGCTACGAAGAGATCTGCAGATTCCCCTTCCTTATTTGGGGTTTGGAGGTGCCCAGATGAGGCCCAGCTGTGAAGCAATACCTTCTCTTGGAAGTTCTGGGTCTGTCTGGCCCAGCTGCAGTTTGTTAGGTAATTTTCAGATTGCAAAGGGCCAGGGCATTCATATGCAAAAGCCTCTGTGCACAGCTTGGGTGGGCCGGGGTATCAGGGAATCAACAGGGTGGAGCAAACAGCTATGGCTGATCCTCAGCCCTGCCCTAAGAGGCCCCGCGTCTCAGTGTCCCGGTAACCGCTGCAAGCACCTCTGGGAGAAAGCTGCCCTAGAGTTCCGAGTTCTGCCCACTCCCAGACAGTCCAGTTTCTCCCTGTATGAGTCTGGGTCCCCAGAGACTTCCCGGAACTGGAGTTCAGAGCAGTCAGGGGCTTGTGACTCCCTCCCGCTTCAAAGACAGCCGCATCCTCAGTTGCCAGCCCTTGCCACGTGAGCCTCTGTACCTCTGCGCTTTACTTCCGCACCTCCTCTGAGTCTCAGTGTGGTTTTCTCTTTCCTTCTAGTTGTAGAATTTCCACTTGGCCAGCCTTCTTGTAGTTCTGGATGATGTCCGTTTTGTCTTTTAGTTGTATATTTGAAGTTGTTGTGGGAGGCAGCAATTTCTGGTGTTTACCCAGTATTTTTTTAAATTATATTTTTATTGATTTCAGAGAGGTAGGGAGAGGGAGAGAGAGATAGAAACATCAGTGATGAAAGAGCAGCATTGATCAGCTGCCTCCCGCACACCCCCCTGCCCCCTACCGGGGATCGAGCCCACAGCCCAGGCATATGCCCTTGACCAGAATTGAACCCATGACCTTTCAGTCTGCAGGCCAACGCTCTATCCACTGAGCCAAGCGAGCCAGGGCCAGAACATCAGTATTAATGATACAGAGCATACTTGTCTTGTTGCTGATTTTAATGGTTGATGTTTCAGCTTATTGAACAGTTGATGCGTGCTGTATGTTTTTGAATAAGTAATATGTCATATATTTATATAACAGAATTGATAAAGTGTAAAAATGGTGAACTAGATCTCTATATATCAGTCTAGACAATTCTCAGAAACCCACTGTTGTGTCAAATAAGCATTTGTAAAAAGATACAATGCCATTTATATAATTTTAAACATATGAAACAATACTATATATTATTATGGATACTATCTTTGTAGTAAAATTACAAATGGGTACCGAAAAAGTGCACATTAATTTTACAATATAAATTGGCTGTGGGAAGGGTTGGAGGAAAATGTGACTTTAACAATGTAGCCCAATTTTATCTATTAATAAAAACATTTTAAACAAATACAACAATGTGTTAATGTTTGTTGTGAATTGTGGATGATTTATACATAGATCCTCACTATTTTTTCCTTTTTTAATGAAAAGGAAATGTGCTTTGTGTGCCCAATACATTCAATAAACAAGGATCCTCACTTAGACATATACTCAAGAAATTTTAGAGTAATAAAGACTAAAAGTAGATCCTAAAATCTTTTGAGGGGAAGGCAAAAGTCATCTACAAATCACACTGACATTAGACTTCTTATTCATAATTCTCTATCCTAAACGTCAATGTATAAATGCTCTCAAATCCTTAGAAAATATGCCTTTCTCTAGTAGTCTATCTCTAAACATACTATCAAATAGGTACGTGGTGACAATAAAGCTGTTTTCAGGACTTAAAGTACTCAGAAAGTTTACCTCTTGTGGACCTTCTCTTAGGAAGTTATTTGAACATGCACTCCAACAAAAAAAGGTAAGTGATTACATCAAAGGTAAGTATGATATCAAAGAAATTGTGATCCCAACTTGAGAAAGCAATAAAGGTTGGTTTTAAGATGTCAGCTGAACAGCAGGCATGGTTGACCAGACCAAAGTGGAGCAAGATGACAGAGGATTTGAGATAGTGGGTGAATTCATGAACAAAAGAGGACTGGGTAAAATGAATTGAGAGGTTATAAAAACTAGAGGCAAATAAGGGAGAAAAGACAATTAGAAGAAACTCTAAGCCCTGGCCAGTTTTTCTCAGTGGTTAGAGTGGACTGAAGGGTTGCGGTTTGATTCCTGGTCAAGGGAATGTATCTCAGTTGCAGGTTCATCCCTGGCCACGGTAGGGGTGCATGCAGGAGGAAACCAGTCGAGGTGTCTCTCTCATATTGATGGTTGTTTCTTTCTTTCTTTCTTTCCTTCTTTCTTTCTTTCTTTCTTTCTTTCTTTCTTTCTTTCTTTCTTTCTTTCTTTCTTTCTTTCTTTCTTTCTTTCTCTCTCTCTCTCTCTCTCTCAAAAAATTAAAAATAAAGAACCTCTAAGAAAATATTATACTAATGGCTCCCAAAGAAGCATGTTTCTTGTGTCCATACCATTGTGTAGTTCCCTCCCACATTGACTCTGGGCCTGGCCATGTGATTTGCCTTGGCCAGTTTGAACATTAGCAAACACGACTCGTGAAGAGTTTGGAACAGTGCATTTTCAGTGGTGCTTGCCCTCTTTCTGCTCTGAAATCATCATGCACAAAAACTCAGGCTAACCTGCTGGAGGATGAGACCATATGGAACAGACATGTACTGTTCAAATTGAGGACCCTTAGAAAGAACTGCCAGATAAAATATAGGATTCCCACTTAAATTTGAATTTCAGATGAACACAAAATATTTTTCAGTGTAAGTCTGTATCAAATATTACATGGGAAATACTTATACTAAACACAGTTATTAATTATTTATCTGGAACTCAATTTAACTGGACATCCTATAATTTTATTTTCTATATCTGGCAACTCTGGCTACAGGAAAATCATCCCACAGCTGATCTACCAGCTAACTCCAGCTATATATAAATGACCTCAAGCAAGACTAGCAGAAGAACCCATCAGATAAGCCCAGTGCAAATTTCTGATCTGCAAAATAATGAGCAAATAAGATGGTTGTTTTAAGCTAATAAGTTCTGGAATAGTTTGTTATGAAACAATAGATAACAGGTACACAAAACAAAACAAAAAAATGTGTACTTGCTCCTAATGTGCAGCAAATTAAGTTAAAGAGTAAATTCAGAATTTGATGGGATATAAGGAAAAATAATCTATTGAATCTTGAATCTACCAACAGTATCCCCAAGTGACTCAAGAGCTTTGACCTTGGATTCCAGAACATTTCTAAGGCACTGTAGTGGCCTAGATTAAATCAAAAGCTAATAATCTCAGGTATCTCAGAGATCTGATTATGCCACATAAGAAGGGGTAGGTTTGAACTAGCTCCTAAGTTACTGAGTAAATATTTGCAGGGTAAGATACATTTATACCCTGATAAAATTAATTTACAACTTACACCTAGCTCTACCACACCAGAAGACAGTATATAAATAGACAATGGTTACATGGCTCCCAGAACAGTCTGAAGTGACCAACTGAATATAAAGGTAACCCTCCCACATCCCCAAGAAAGACCAAGATTGAATTTGTGAAAGCACCTGAGGGAGTCAGGTGTTATCATCATCAAAGGGATGCCTTCATGGGGTCTTGAAAGCAAGGTGGCCTTGCCTTTCTCATGGAGAGAATGCTGCTGAGGTTTTTGCTTTATATAGTCTTCTATCTATCTATCTATCTATCTATCTATCTATCTATCTATCATCTATCTATCTAGTAAATTCAAGTTTACTTTTACATGGTCTTCTATAGCAATTGAACAGTGCATCTTTAATATCCCATTTCAACTCTATACATTGAAATTATAAACAATACTTAGATGATTATGGCAATATAAATGCTGCTCATTGCCAAGTAGTGTCCTAACACATGAATTTATTTTGTATAGTTTTAGAAAATGATTCACATATCACTCATGAGGATGAGATTTCAAGCAAACATGAGACTTAATAAAATATAACTGACAGAACATGGGGTATAGACGATGATGAGAGATAAGGAAAGGATAACAGAGCTGATATCTTCATTTTATAATGTGAGGTATGAACACATCCTGGTAGAAGTTTATGAAACAAAACAAAGGTTTATGTATATCACTTAAAGTTAAATTTAGCTACCTTATTTTAATTGATATATGGTTTATTACCCCCACAAGAAAGCAAGCTTAATAAAGGCTATCACTGTCTTGCTTACCACCAAACTCTAAATGTCTTGAATAGTGTCTGGCATACAATGGTACTCCATAAAAATTGTTGACTGTACCCAGGTACCCCTGGTTGAGAACCACTGCATGAGAAGGAGTTAAAATTTTAAAAGTTAAGAAAACTTGCCTCTGAACTCTAGAGAGTGGTGCTGAGTTTAGGGAAGAGCAAGAGGGGAAATTATTACTTTTCATCACAAACTCTGTACTAATTGCTTTGCTGTCAGGTGTATGTATTGTTCTTATAAATATTAACACCTACAAAAAACATTAATGACGTAAAATCAATGGGACTTTGAAATAAGCTAGCAATATAAGATGAGGGAGAAATATAGGATTTTGAAAATGAAATATTTGTGGGATATGTAATATGTAGGCATCAAATAAATTAATCTTGAACTCAGGATATGTAGGCTTGTGAGTCATTAACATATGGGTGATAATTGAAGCCATAGCAGTGGATGAGATTCCTGAAAAATGAAGAAGGTGAAGAGACCTCAAAATACTGAGTGTGTAACGTTCTGGTCCTTTTCATGCATCTGCCCTTTTAAGTTAATTATCACTGTATTGTAAATATTGATTGTTTAACACATTTTTAAAAAATATATTTTTATTGATTTTTACAGAGAGGAAGGGAGAAGGATAGAGAGTTAGAAACATTGATGAGAGAGAAACATCAATCAGCTGCCTCCTGCACACCCCCTACTGGGGATGTGACCGCAACCAAGGTACATGCCCTTGACCAGAATCAAACCTGGGACCCTTCAGTCCGCAGGCTGGTGCTCTATCCACTGAGCCAAACCCGTTAGGGCTGTTTAACACATTTTTGAAAACCAATTTCTCTTTGTAAACATAATGCATATCTATTGAAGATATTTCAAAAATATATAGATAAGCACAAACTGTTGTCCAGAACCAGAATTGGAGCATGAATGCTAGACAATTAAATTGAGTAGACACTGAGCCCTAATTATTTGAGAGACATATGGAGATTCAATAGTAAACAAAACAGGTATCATTCTTGTGTTCATAAACCTTATCATCTAGTTCAGAAGACAGGCAAAGGAAATGGAAAATACAATGGAGCGTGATGAATGCTAAGAAGATTAATCAAGAAAAGCCACGTCAACTACAGATGCAACAGTTTTGATTTAAGCATTTTCACTCATTTTTCTCTTAATATGTACAAGTTCAGTTGCAAGGACAGAATGATACTGTGCTGTGTGTTCCTTTTCCCCCTGTGCTGTCTAGTAAGAAAGTTCAGGAAGGCTGGCAGAGAACTTGGAGTTGTTTGCCTTTCTGAACTTGACTAGAAACTTTGTCCAAACTGAGCCTGGCAGTTATACTGGGCTCTAACTCCTTCACAGAGAGCATCTCCATGAATTTGTAAATTGACTTTATGCTTGACAGTCTGTTCTGTTGATTTTCCAGGAACTCTCTAATTGTGGTTCTGCATTCTCAAGTCAGCCACTAGACATCACCTAATCCCACAAAGGGGAGAGGCTGTATATATTTCTTTTTTTTTATTATTGTGGTAAGAGCACTCAATGTGAAATCCACCTTCCTAACAAATTTCTATATTTCTTTTTTTAAAATACATGTATTTATTGATTTCAGAGGGTATGGGAAAGGGAGAGATATATAGAAACATCAATGATGAGAATCATTGATTGGCTGCCTCCTGCACAACTCACACTAGGGATCGAGCCTGCAACCTTGGCATATGCCCTGAACTGGGAATCAAACTGTGACCTCCTGGTTCATAGGTCAATGATCAACCACTGAAACATGCTGCCTGAGCAAAATTTGTATATTTCTTAAAGATAGCCCTGACTGGTTTGGCTCAGTAGATAGAGCGTCGGCCTGCAGACTCAAGGGTCCCAGGTTTGATTCCGGTCAAGGGCATGTATGTACCTTGGTTGCGGGCACATACCCAGTGGGGAGTGTGCAGGAGGCAGCTGATCGATGTCTCTCTCTCATCGATGTTTCTGACTCTCTATCCCTCTCCCTTCCTCTCTGTAAGAAATCAATAAAATATATTTTTTTAAAAAAGATAAAAAGCATGTACAAGGTGACAGTAGGAACCACCATGAGCAGGAGATCCCTAAGAAGAAGCATAGAGGGGTTGGTCCAAATAAGGAGTCACAGAGACAGGTCATATTTTCAGAAAGTAATCTGTCCCAAAGGTAGCACTGGAAATGAGTCTGCCCCCAAGCAGCAGCAGAGAGGAGAGACTTCACTTTCAACAGCCCCACAGCTACTTCTTTCTAATGACTTGGTCCATAAGGAGGATTCTTGGTATCAGGGAAGACAATCCTGGCCCTTGTCATAGATGGGCCTCCTGCAAATAACTGGTTCAGTGAAACCCATTAAAGATTGAGAATCAAAATGGAACTAGCACAAGAGGCAAACACAGGTAATGCATGAAAAAAGGAGAAAAGGGACCTGAAAAATACATGGCAGATAAATAAAACTCATCTGGAGAAAAGTAGGTAAAATTGTCACCATGAATTAGGAAGTTTTAACGAAGAAATCAAGCAAGAGCTCTAGAAAGGAATGGCAAGACAAGAATGAGCTGAAATATAAGCTGTCTGTCCTCAGGGAAAATGTAGAAGAAATTTAACATTCACAGAAATGAAGGCAAAAGTGACAGAAACACACGGGAAAAAACTATAGCAAAAGTTTAGCAATTAGTGTCTAATCTATGTAAATTTAGGAAGAAGACCAAAACAAATGGCATGATTATGGTTACAGAGCAAATGTAATGGTGATAAACCTAGATGGAATAGAAATTATATAATTAACAACAATTAGGAGAGGAAAGAAAAAGAAGGCATTAAGTAATGTAAATATGTTGCTTTTTCTTATCCTTAGTAGCAGGGGTAAAAAAAAAAAAGTATCTAAAGCAGACAAAGCTGGCAATAGGGGTCAAAGTGTATTGACTAGTACAAAAATAAACACACAAAAATTTAATCAATTAAAATTGGGTGGATGAGAAAGGGAAAGGAAAATAAATATGTATAAGCATTGATTCATTATTTGTAATTAATATAAAAAATGGGGGAAAATATCCACACAGAGGGGACTAAGTAATTATGTCATAGTTATGCAATAAAATACTATTAAGCTAGAAACCAAAATGCAAACTTTTTATGTAGTAATACCAAAGGATTGTTAGGATTATTATGAATGTGTGAATATATATATATATATATATATATATATATATATATATAACCTCTCTGTAATGTTGCACAAGAAACTAATAACACTGCCTCTGGTGGGAACAACTAGTGTGTGGCAACAGAGAGGTGAGAGGGATATTTTCAGTTTATATTCTTTGTTATATTTTGAATGATCAACCACTAGTATGTTTATATTTTAAACAAATTAAATTTAAGACAAAATCTAAAGAATTGGTTGATCTGTCTTTGCCCAGCCTTGTGGCTATCATGTTGTGTGAGATGCCTGATATAGTCTCTTTCCTCTGGCCTTCCTGAGGACTGGGGCAAACATATAGGTCAGTGTTCTGGTTGCCCACTGGACCCCCTGTGTCCCTGCCCATTTTTAATCCTGACCTGGTACAGTCCCTTTAGCATTTAACAAGAACAATGTTATAAAAATATTTAACCAAACTATATATAATCTCCCTTGTAAATAATGTTCTTGTATAACCGACTCACCATTAAGATGAAGTTATTAGGATTATAACTTCACACAATGAGAAGCAAGCTATTGCCTGTACTTGGCTCAAGATATTTAAGAGTTCTCAAAGCTAATTTTAAAAATGCATAGTTATCAAGGGAGACAAAATGGTGGCAGAATAGACGGATGTGTCATGAGCCTTGTCCCGGAGCAAATAGAACAAGCAACTAAATCAAATAACATCCACCTGAATTGGAGAAGTAGACACAGCTGGTGAGACAATTTGCAGCCAGGAAGGGCAGAGGACGCCTGGAGAATGGTAAAATCAGGGATCTGGGCTGGAGAGAACTGCGAGACCTCTAAGCACAAAGGGTCAGAGGGAAACCTCACAGCACCGAGGCTGCGTCCCTTGGGACAGGCATAGCCTCTGAAAGGAGGTCCACAGGACTGCCGGCAGCAGGGGATTCTAGATCTGGGTCCACAGTCATGAGAGACTGAGCCCAGAGGGGCAGCCTGTACAGTTGCCCAGGCCACGCCCTGTCAGGGGGAGAGGGGCTCGCAGTAGTGCAGCTCTTTCCCCTCTATTTGGTCTTTGCTTTTGTTTGCTGAACCTAGTTCATAGGACCTTTCAAATATAGACTCTCGCCGGTCACTGAGTTGCAGGTGGAGTTGCAGACTTGTGGAGTCTGGGGAGAGGCTGGGAAGAGGAGAGGGTCGAGGAGAGGTGGCCGTGATTCTGGTGCTAAGTCATACCTGATGTGTGGGACATGCTCTAAGTCACTAATCATCCTAGAGATGCAAATCAAAACGACAGTGTGGTACCATCTCACACCTGTCAGAATGGCTATCATCAACAAATCAACAAACAACAAGTGTTGGAGAGGATGCGGAGAAAAAGGAGCCCTCCTGCACTGCTGGTGGGAATGCAGACTGGTGCAGCCACTGTGAAGAACAGTATGGAGTTTCCTCAAAAAACTAAAAATGGAACTGCCATTTGACCCAGTGATCCCACTTCTAGGAATATATCCCAAGAAACGAGAAACACCAATCAGAAAGGCTATATGCACCCCTATGTTCATAGCAGCACAATTTACAATAGCTAAGATTTGGAAACAGCCTACGTGCCCATCAGCAGATGAGTGGATTAAAAAAACTGCGGTATATCTGCACAATGGAATACTACACTGTGGTAAAAAAAAAAAAAAAAAAAAAGGAATTCTTACCATTTGCAACAGCATGGATGGAACTGGAGAGCATTATGCTATGCAAAATAAGCCAGTCAGGGAAAGATAAATATCACGTGATCTCACTCATTTGTGGAATATAATGAACAACATAAACTGATAAACAAAAACAGATCCAGAGGCAGAGAAGCATCAATCAGACCTTCAAACCTCAGAGGGAAGGTAGGGAAGGGTGGGGGTAAGGGGGAGAGATCAACCAAAGGGCTTGTATGCATGCATATAAGCCTAACTAATGGACACAGACACCAGGGGGGTGAGGGCATGAGTGGGGGGAGGGTGAGGGTGCAATGGGGAGATAAGGACACATATGTACTAGTAATACCTTAATCAATAAAGAAAAAAATGCATAGTTATCAATTTAGGTTTTTTTTAAAATTCTAAAAGCTTTCATTACATATCAGAAAGCAGGTCTGGAAGACTCTGACCATTGATCTTTGCTGTAACATATAAGTAATGAGAACTTGGGATCTAAAGGAAGTGTTCATTAGAAAGGAACTTTATGGAGGAAGAGAGGACACAAGAAGAACAGCCAAGCATACATCTGGCTCTAATCGATCCCTGGATTAAAACCCTGGGGGGAGGTGTTTGAAATAATCAGAGAAGATATCAGAAAAAATCACAGAACACTAAGGTTAGTTTCTAACTTCCAGAGACACAAGCTGCAAAACATGTGGAGTCAAACATAGGACAGCCCAGATGGTAGGGTAGAAGAGGCTGAGAGAGAAGGCTGATTGGAACATCCCCTAACACTCCCCTTTCCTCCACATGCCTTCCCTAGTTGAGAAAGTCACCAAATCCATCTACTACACAAATTAAAGGCTTATATAACAAAAATATAGAATTCTGGATATATATTTGCACATTATCAATTGGTCTTTGTGAGATGCAAATATTTATGTAGAGGGACTCTTGTAACATGGTTATTTGAAGGGCCTATTTGTGACAATAACTAGAGCCATCAACTGCCTTTCCTTCCTTCAAAATCGTTTCATATTCAGATATTCAAGAACAAAGAACTTAGTAGAGACCTTGCCAGGATTAACTAAACATGACTGAATAAGCCAGAAGAACCGGTTTGAACTATTCCATGACCAGGTGAAAGGGAAAAAGAAAATACAAAAGTAAAATAGCATTTCCTCAAAAAAGTAAAAGTGGAACTTCCATTTGACCCAGTAATCCCACTTCTAGGAATATATCCGCGCCCCCCCCCCAAAAAAACCCACAAAAAAACAGAAACACCATCAAAAGGATATATGCATCCCTATGTTCATAGCAGCACAATTTACAACAGCTAAGATTTGGAAACAACTTAAGTGCCCATCAGCAGATGAGTGGATTAGAAAACTGTGCTACATCTACACATTGGAATCCTGCCTGTAAAAAAGAAGGAATTCTTACCATTTGCAACAGCATGGATGGACCTGGAGAGCATTATGCTAAGTGATATAAGCCAATCAGAGAAAGGTAAATATCACATGACCTCACTCATTTGTGAAATATAACGGACAACATAAACTGATGAGCAAAAATGGAACCAGAGTCATAGAAGCATCAAACAGACTGTCCAACCTATGAGGGAAGGTGGGGGGTCAGGGGTTAAGAGATCAACCAAAGGACTTGTATGCAAGCATATGAGCATAACCAATGGACACAGACGGGGGGGGGGGCATGTGCTGAGGGGTGGGGGTGGCCGGGAAGAGGTCAATGGGAAAAAGGAGACATATGTAATACTTTAAACAATAAAGAATTTATATTAAAAAATAAAATGAAAGAAATTAAAGCACCTATAGGGAGAGTTGTGAGAAAGAGCACTTGTGGAACAACAGGGCTTAATGCCTTATCCTTTCCCCCTTCTCTCCTGTTTAGGATTAATGATGCAGAGGCACTTGATCACCTCCATTTTTTTTTACTGCTGTTCCAAGAGCAGCAGAAACCAGAGATATGTCCAGTGTACACTGGCACGCATGGTAAGGACAGCAAGTTGAAGTAGCATAGCGTTGTAGGAGGAGGTAAAGACCATGTCCACTGACAAAAGCAATAAAACAAATATGCAGGAATAATCCCCAAAAGAAATGTGAAAGATGATTATGAAGAAAACAACACTGAGCAACAAAAAAATATCTAAATAAATATGACTAAATGGGAAGTTGTAGATACTAATATCTGCCAATTAATCCATGAACTCAATGTAATTTCAATCAATTCTAAAAAATGGATTCTGCAATAAGTGACATTAGTACAACTAATTATAAATTTAGATAAAATTTACATACAAAGTCATGTCAAACCAAATGCGCACCCACACACACGCGCACGTGTACACAGACACACACACACACGCACACGGCAACAAGCACACACATACTATTAGTAGTTTAAAGGGGCTTACTCTAAAAAGGAAACTGTACTTATGCTAGAAGTAAATATAGGCAAATGTTTTCTACTAAACTTGGAGGGTGAAAGATTGTCCTAAGTAAAATGAAAACATGTAAGTCCAACAGGAAAACATTGACAGGAAATGTAAAATTCTAGATTGATCAAATATGTCACTAAAAAATTCAAGGGAAGAGTTGAGAGAAACCACTGCCTGACAATAGCCATATTTCAAATGTGGTTAATGGATACCATATGGCTGGCAAGTCTATACATTAAAAAAAAAACGTTCCTTTTCTCTCACACAAATGAAGTAATTCTGGCGAGGGAAGAAACCAGTCCCCAGTTTCCAATGGTGCGAAATAGGCAGGGTGAGGGTTCCCAAGTTTCCTGTGGGCCAGAGTATGTCCTGAGAAGGAACTTGGGGCAGAAGCCTGCTCACAAGCACCAACACACTCCTCCCCAGCAACACACACACCTTCTGGTCACCCAGGGATCTGAGGTTCTTAAGTTAGAGGTTCCTGGGAGAAAGGGGTGTGCCTGAGGAGGGACTTGAACACCAGGAGGCCACAGAAGGGATGCTCAGCTGGGTGCATGAGGATCCCAGACTGTGCTACTCTGCAGCATGAGGGTGGAGTGATAAATGATGCTGGGTTAACTGGTTATCCATTTAGAAAAAGGAGTAAAGTTGGATCACTACCTGCCACAGAGTGTGAGGTGCTGCACGCAGCATGTGTAGCAGACACGGGCTTGGCCAATCCTCTGCAAGACTGTGCTGGACTCTGGAGTGGCACCCACCTGGATCCCATACCAATCAGTGGCCCCTAGAAGGGAGCAGGGAGCCAGTCCTCCACCCAGCTGTCACTCTTAGCCAAATGGTGCTATGGCAGCTTGGAGATTGACTTGGTGAGTGCTGTGCCTGACTGTGGGTGGCACTTCAAAGTGAGAGAATTGTGGTTGAAACTACTTTCAGAGTGGCACATAGGGCCACGGTGAGGATGCAGAGTTTGGGACTGGATATTTGAGCTGGGAAGCTGGATGATACTTGAGCTGGGAAGCTGGATGTCTGCAACCTTGCCTGCACTTATGGTGTGTGTGTCGGGGGGGGGGGGGGCGGGGGTGGTGGGAGGGAGAGAAATGCAGGTTGTAAAACCACAGATTCCCCAGGAGAGGCAGCAGGCTGGGAGGGCACTGGGAGTTAATGTGGTATCTACAGCACCAAATGTAGATGTAATGATGAGATGAATAAGAAGAAAAGCCAAGGCCCTTTCTGGGACTAGAAGGCAGCCAGGCTGTGGCAGCAGCTCCATATTTACACAAGAGACAGCTTAGGCTGGGGCAGCCCCATTAGGGCAGGACACCTCCCCAGAGAGTGTGACAAGCTCAAACTTTGATGACCATGTCAAATGTTTACCATTGGGAAACCCAGGAAGAATCCCTGTTAGTTGCAGCAGGAAGGTAGGTAAGTTTTGTGCTTGGAGGTCTCTTACTGTTTCATTTTTAATTCAGTATGGGAGGGGGCGCCAGAGTCTTTCCAGTGCTGATGGCCTCTGAATATCTTTTTTGAAAAATATATTTTTATTGATTTCCTAGAGGAAGGGGGGGAGAGAGAGAGAGAGAGAGAGAGAGAGAGAGAAACATCAATGATGAGAGAGAATCACTGACCGGCTGCCTCCCGCATACCCCACACTGGGGATGGAACCTGCTACCCAGCCACGTGTCCTGACCAGAAATGGAACCGTGACCTCCTGGCTCATAGGTCGATGATCAACCACTGAGCAACACAGGCTGGGCTAGCATCTGAATATCTTAATTGGGCCATGACTGGCAGGCATGCTCTGGACTCCCCTCCATGTCCGCAGGCAGAATCCACTGGGAACTGGGCTGCTGCCCTGGCACAGCAACCCGCCAAGGGATGAAGGGCATACCAGAGGGCTGAGCTTCCAGACACAGGGAGAATCTTTGGAAGGGCAGTGCCAGCAAGTGGAGAGGAGGCTCTTACCTGGGCCAAGGCCACACCATGGAGACACTTCAATGCAGGCAGGCTCCCCTGTGACAGAGATGAGCAGAAAGTCTCTGAGGCCCTCCCTGTGTTGGGAGTCAGCTGTGGCCTGCAAGCACCAAGTGCCTTCCTCAGGCCTGGGGGGAACCGGCTTGATGCATAACACAAGGGGAATTGAGCAGAGTGCAGAGAAGCAGGGAGGCGCGTGTTAATTTGGGATCCTGAGCCAGGAGGAGGGAGAAACCCCTCTGCCTTTGTGCTGAGGTTAAAGAGGCCGAGCCGTAAGGTGTCACTGAAGACAGCATGGGCCATGCTGACTGCACCACGGGGACAGGTGGATGCAGGGACTGTCTGCAGGGCAATCCCCCAGATTGGAAAACAGATTGTCCAGGCCACCCGAGGCTTGCTTGGGAGAAAAAGATGGTCGCATTACCAGCTCTTAGGAAACAAGACAGGGCTCCAGAGCCAGCAAAAAAGCCCCAGGGCGCTGATCCTTACTGGGGGTGTGGTGTCACTGCAACCTCGAATCATGTGCCGGCCGTCCAAGGTACCAAGACCTGGGAAGAGGTCGCATCCCCATTCTTGTGTGGAGGATCCCTGAGACGGCCCCGGGGACCTGGCAAGCACCAATGCCCACTAGACAGCCTGAAGCATAGGGCAATGGGAACAGGCAGGAGAGCTGTAACCCACCTGCAAACCAAACTCTGGGAAAAGGGAGAAAAACTAAAATAAAACTGCACTCCCTGTGGAGCATAATCAGGAGGCAGAACGCTTAGAGAGCACTGATGCCTGGGGCACAGTGACCCAGAGCAGCATCCCAAGAGACCAGCAGAGGGCAACGGGCACAGAAGCATTACTGCCCAAGGGAAGCTTCTTGTCCACTGACCTGGCCAGAGCTTTGAGGAACAGGGCCATTGCCTGACACATCCAAAACACACAGGGAACCCGGCTTTGGCGACACAGGGTCTAAGGCCCCTTGATGTGGGTCTGGAAACGAGTTTCCCATTTCAATGAAGTGGTTCAGTGGTTAGAGCTGGGCTCTTCCTTTCCTCTAAGGCAGTGGTTCTCAACCTTCTGGCCCTTTAAATACAGTTCCTCACTCATGTTGTGACCCAACCATAAAATTATTTTCGTTGCTACTTCATAACTGTAATGTTGCTACTGTTATGAATTGTAACGTAAATATCTGATATGCAGGATGGTCTTAGGCGACCCCTGTGAAAGGGTCGTTCGACTGCCAAAGGGGTCGCGACCCACAGGTTGAGAACCGCTGCTCTAAGGGGTATTGGAGGCTTGGATGGAGGGGAGGATGTGTCTCTTGATCAGTGGAATAGCCACAGCCATTCCAAGCACCCCCAGCGTCGGCCCTATGACCCCCACAGGAAGTTGGTGGAGAACTCCACTCTCCTCTTCCTGGATCCCACCGAAGGTTCCAGGGATGGTGCAGAAAGGTAGTTCCACCAAGAGAAGCAGGGGCAGCCAACTCTTCTCACTCTGCCAGGAATTTGCTCTTGGGACCCCAAGGAAAGGAGGGGTTCTGGAAGTAAGTTTAACAGCAGCTTCCCAGAAGAGAATGACACAAAGTAGACACTCAGCAAGTGGAAACCATTATTGCTGCAATCATCCATTAAATGTGCAGGGATGGGTTGCCCAGTGGCCCCCCAAGGATGTGTAGACAAACCCAAGGATACCGACATTCCTCTCTAGGCTGGCAGTCAAGGAAAGACACCTTCATCAAGGGATTTTTTTGTGCCAGGTGCCAGGTGCCAGGCACTGTGCTGCCTGCTTCACAGGTGTTGTCTCTTTCAGTCCTCCCAACATTTTATCCTAATTCCACCAAACCCCCTCCATGCCCTCACCTTCCCTCAGCCCCCAACCCCTTGCTGAGGTTTTCCTGAACACTGCCGCCCATCTCTACCCCTGCCTCCTGTGAGCACTGATAAGAGTGCATTTGTCAGAGCAAATGCCTCCCTTCCCTCCTCCCTGACCCAGTTAGCATTTATCCTGCAGTTTTGTCTTTCTCCTCATGCACACTGTCAACTCAAGGACAAGTACCATGTCTCATTTTTACCAGTCAAAGCACACAAGTTTATTGATGAAACATACAAATGTAGACTTGGGTGGATGAGGTTAAGTCAGCACAGAGCATGGAAAGGGAGTGCACTTTTCTGATGAATGGGCTCACCATCCATCGGCTGGTGTAGAAGAAAGAGTAAACGAAAAAGAATTCGACGTATGCAGCAACAACAGCATTTTCAGCACAAGCTCCGATATGTGTCTGGTCTCCACAAGACAGTCCAGCTTAGACAGGGAGACCACCAAAGGCAAGCATCCTTCCTGATGCTTTGTCCACAGCTGGCAGCTGCAATGAGCCCTTTACCACAGGAAGAAGGAAGGAAGGAATTTACAATGCACATTACCTGTAGACTGCACAACCAGAAGTTACTCAGAGCTCAGTGGGAACCCCCGCCCTGCCAATAGTAACGTGGTCCTCGATTTAGCAAGTGTGACTTTCACCCCATGATGTGGTGATGGCTAAGGCTGGGTCTTCTATAGCACCCTCTGCAGAGTCTTTGAATGAGAACACAAGTGCGTGCTCCCCAAACGGGTTTTGGTTTTGGGTAGATTTGGTCCCATTCTGTTTGGGATGGTCTTTTAAGAGGCCAGGGTGTCGGGGAGAACCTGTCCGTTTCCGTTCCTGATAAAGAGGGACATGAATGAGAGCAGCATTCGGGGACCCAGCAATTCCCCTGCCAAGACTGGTTTTTCAGACAAACCCATCAACTGTTTCAAAACATGAACCTCAGCACATCCACTTCCCTCTGATATCAAAGGAAACCTCGGGTCTGAAACGGATTTGGCAAGCATGTTATTAATAACTGTCATGCTTATTAACAAATTTAATCCGGCCTGCTGCAGAAATGAGTTGCAGCAATGTGACACAGTTTCCCGACACACTTCACTGATGGACATCTTAATCTGGCCCTGATTTTCCACACTGGCACTCTCGTTATCCAGGGCACATAAAGCCTGCTTCACAGTGGGGTCGGGAGTGGGGATCGTGTTTCCAACAATGGAGAGGCTGGACAAATGACTATTGATATTGTGGCTAAATGAAAAACCAGCATCCTCGGGCTGAGCAAACATTTTTCCCTGAATGAAAGGACCCTTGGAGAGGCCAAGAGCACTACTGAAAATTTTAAATGGCTTATGCTTCACAAAAAATGTTATCATTTCCATTAGGCAAATGGTGATTCTTCTTTATTGAGGCCATGTTCCTTTGGAGAAGCCTTGAGTTCTTACTGCCCGCAGTTGATTTCCGCCTCATTCCCAGGACTTGCCTTTTCCTGTATCTTTGACTAAGGTCCAGAGCTCTTACCTATACTCAACCCTGTCTGAACCTCTCTATTTTTCTGTGTTGTTTGTTTGTTTGTTTTCTTCGTCTTGCTGTACCCTCTCATGATTAGTGGGTGAACACCAGCAACTTCTAGCCCTGACCTCCAGATGTGCTTTCACGAAATAACTAATTTGTGTATATCCCACATCTATGACAAGTCAAAGAATGTTCCTACACTTGAATCGGCCATCTAGTTGTGATATTCTAGTAAGGAGCTATTTGAACCATCTTTTCCTGTACACAAACTGCACTATCTGCAATCCAACATGGAACTAGGGGCAATGCAAACATATAAAGCTTTGATCTGAGTCTCCACAGATACACATGTCAAAACTCAGGTTACAAGGGTATCAGTATCTCTTTTTTTTGTTTAGGGTCTTAATTTAAAAATGTTTTTAGTCTGCTTTTTTCCTACCTTATTGTTTTCTCAGGAGTATAACATTTGATTTTTCCCTTCACCAAAGTGAGAGGGGAGGAGAAAAAAGTCTGGGAGAGGGAGAAGCTCATTTGCTTCTAGACCCTATATTCTGACTCAGACATGCCTCCTGGATATCGCACTGTGTGGAGCACTTTCCTTTCTTCCTTGCCTAGAACTATGTCTACTGGTAGACAGACAAGAGAGAATGGAGATTAGGAGAAGTACATATGTCCCCTCTCTTTAGAGTGAGAACTCCAGTTTTCAAATATCTCCCATTTATGCCCTGGCTGGTTTGGCTAAGTGGATAGAGCATTTGCCTTCAGACTGAAGGGTCTTTTGTTTGATTCCGGTCAAGGGTACATACTGTACTTTGGTTGCAGGCTTGATCTTAGGCCAGGTTGGGGCACATGTAGGAAGCAACCAATTGATCTCTCTCTCTCTCTCTCTCTCTCTCTCTCTCTCTCTCTCTCCCTTCCTCCCTCCCTTCCTCCCTCCCTTCCTTCCTCCTTCCCTCCCTCCCACTCTCTCCAAATATCTCCCATTTATCTCAGGCACACTTCCAGCCACTTTCACTACCCCTCCTTGCCCCCACAAATGCCCATCTTTTCAATTCCCCTGCCCCTACTCATTCTCTTGACGTGTATCTCTTCCCTTAAAGCCTCACTTTTCTGTTCCACCCCTCATTTGTGCCCCAAAGATATTGAAGCCCCTTCCCCCCCCCCCCCCCCCCGCAAAAAAAAATTAGCATTAACTAAGGCTTTTCTAAAGACAGGAGTGGATAAGCGGGTTCTGATTTTGTGCTTGCCTCTACCACCCCCTTGTGACCAATTCAGGTCCTACATTTCTTTGAAGAAACCAGTTTCTACTAAAAAAAAAAAAAAAAAATCCCTTGATCTTCTTCTTCTTCCTTTTCCTTGAGTTGTGCCGCCCCCTACAGACAGCAAACAATCAAATAGAGAATGGTTGGTGAACATTTAGTGCTGGAGGGTAGGTCAAAGTTCTTACTTTTTACTGATTCAGGACTCTGTTAAAGGATTCTCACCTCTCACTCCCAGATCCCATCATCAGCTCTCCCCTTACCCCATTTATAAAACTAAGATGAGCTGGTGGGAAGCCTGCATATGTAGGGAAAGCTGACTCTGCCTCTTCAAGCCTCTGCTCCCAATTCCACTCTTATCCCACACTGAGAGCAATGTTCACTCTCACACGAAATTGCACACAACCAGAACAATGTTTTCCTTTTTTACTTGGTTACAAATACATCTCTCTAAGGTCAATAAAGAGCTGATGGATGGACAGAAAGAAAGAGAGAGAGAGAGAGAGAGAGAGAGAGAGAGAGAGAGAGAGAGGAAGGAAGGAAGGAAGGAAGGAAGGAAGGAAGGAAGGAAGGAAGGAAGGAAGAAAGAAAGAAAGAAAGAAAGAAAGAAAGAAAGAAAGAAAGAAAGAAAGAAAGAAAGAAAGAAAGACCTCTCCACAATTAATTCTTGGTCACTTGAGAAACATATTATCAATGGGCCATGGCCCCCAAATTCCCCTCCCTCTAGCAGTGATGCAAGAGTGTACCAGCCTCTCTCCCTTCTCCCCAGTGCAACAGACTTGTCATTCATTGTTTTCTATGCCGGTGCTAGAAACCAAAAGATAATGCATTTTCACTAGTATTTCTATTTGTACTTCGTTGTCTTCTCCTAGAAAACAGGGAAACATCCCATCTCTTCATTTCTCCACATGACAGCTACTAATATCCATCATCTTTCTCAGAACCACAAGAAAGCAGGTTTCATGAAATAAAGCATGGAGAAAGTGAAATTTTAAATATTTACTAGTATGTATTGCCTCTGCTCATTTTTCTTTGAAATACTGGCTTTAAAATATATATTTGTACATGCTTTTCTGTGTATGAGAAGTTTTGTGGAATGATGTTGGCCAAAATGTTACCTGCTGGGGTCCAACCCCAGCAGGTTCAGGGGTCCCCAAAGGTGTAGACGGAGTCGGCGAAGAAGGAATGACACGGAGACAGCGTTCAGTTGATCAGCAGCCTAGCCAGGATCTCCAGCCAAGTTCTGGTCAGGATCTCCAGCGAAGTTCTGGTTAGGATCTCCAGCCAAGTTCTGCTCAGGTTCTCCAGCCAGGTTCTGTAGCCATGTTCCCTCGCTAGGTTCTCCAGCCAGGTTCTGTCCAGGTTCTCCAGGCAGGTTCAGTCACCAGGTTCTAGTCAGGTTCTCTTGCCATGTTCTATCCAGGTTCTGCAGCCAGGTTCTGTCTCTATGTTCTTCAGCCAGGTTCTCTCGCTAGGTTCTGTCTCTAGGTTCTGTGGCCAGTTTCTGTCCAGGATCTTTTGCCATGTTCTCTCCAGCGAAGTTCTTCTGTGTCTAGGTTCTGTGTCCTGTTGTCTTGTTACATCTGTATTTATACCAGTTGATTCCAATCCTATCAATCTCTATTCCAAAGGTTAGGGCGTTTCTTATCTCCATTCCAGGGAGTAAAGATTATGTAGCTTAAGCATGATTGTTCGTAGTTAAAGTGATTAATTACCCGCCTGGCACTTAGTTAAGGGGTTTTATTCCCTCCCTAACTTCAGGGGAAAATCCCTACCTGGGGATTAAACCTTTCTCAGAGAGGTGACCTTGGTTAAAACACATAGTGCCAAGAAGGTGAGCAAACATATTAAGAACAGTATGCCATATATGCCAGGTCCCTTGAAACAGCAAGGATGGACCGGCTCCCGGCAGTTACCACTGGTTATTTCTGATAGCTTCATGTCTAAACAACAATAACATCACCCAGGTATCAGGAATGTTGTAAAAATTGATGAGATTGCATTGAAGAAGCATTTTCAGTTCTTAGAGGTAAACAAAGACCCCATTGCTCAGAGGATTTATTTCTTTTTTAATTTTGTTTTATTGCTTAAAGTATTACAAATAGTATTACATATGTCTCCTTTTCCCCCGCCCCCCTTGACCTTCCCCCAACCTCCCCTACCCCCCAGTGTCTTGTGTCCATTGGTTATGCTTATATTCATGCATACAAGTCCTTCGGTTGATCTTTTATTCGCCCCCCCCCCCCGCCCGCTCAACCCTCCCCGGCCTTCCTGCTGTATTTTGACAGTCTGTTCGATGCTGCCCTGCCTCTGTATCTATTTTTATTCATCAGTTTATAGTGGTCTTTATTATCCATAAATGAGTGAGATCATGTGGTATTTTTCTTTCATTGACTGGCTTATTTCCCTTAGCATAATGCTCTCCAGTTCCATCCATGCTATTGCAAATGGTAAGAATTCCTTCTTTTTCACAGCAGCATAGTATTCCATTGTGTAGATGTACCACAGTTTTCTAATCCATTCATCTGCTGATGGGCACTTAAGCTGTTTCCAAATCTTAGCTATGGTAAATTGTGCTGCTATGAACACAGGGGTGCATATATCCAGAGGATTTATTTCAATAGTTTATTAAATTCCATGATGCCAACGGGTACACATAAAGGTGCTCAACATTACTAATCACCAGGAAAATGCAAATAAAAACCACAATGAAATATCACCTCACACCTTTTTTGATGGATATCATCAAGAAGGCAAGAGCCCGGCTGGTGTGGCTCAGTGGTTGAGTGTCAACCTCTGAACCAGCAGGTCACCATTCAATTCCCTGTCAGGGCATATGCCCAAGTTGCAGGCTTGATCCCCAGTGTGGGGTATGCAGAAGGCAACCAATCAATGATTCTCTCTCATCATCAATGTTTCTATCACTCTCTCCCTCTCTCTTCCTTTCTGAAATAAATAAAAATATATTTTTAAAAAATAAGGCAAGAAATAAGTATTGGCTTGGATATGGGGAAAGGGAATTCTTGTGCAATCTGTTCTTGTGCAGCTATGTAAATTGCCATAGCTATTATGGAAAACAATATATAGCTTCTTCAAAAAAAATTTAAAATAGCCCTGGCTGGTTTAACTCAGTGATTAAAGCATTGGCCCATGGACCTAAGGGTCAGAGGTCTGATTCCCTATCAAGGACAGGTACCTTGGTTGCACGTTCCCTACCCCTGGTAGGGATGCATGAGAGAGGCAGCCAATCAATGTGTCTCTCTCGAATTGACCTCTCTATGTATCTATCTCTCCTCTTCCCCCACCCCGCTCCCTTCCCTCTACACTCTTTAGAAATCAATGAAAAAAATACCCTTTGGTGAGGATTAAAAATATATATTTTAATAGAGCTACCAAAAGATCCAGCAATTCCACTTCTGTGTATATGTCTAAAGGAAAGGAAATGAGGATCTCAAAGAGATATCTGCATCCCCATGTTTCATTCCAGCATTACTCACAATAGAAGACATGGAAACAACCTAAGTGTTCATCAATGGATGAATGGATAAATAAGATGCGGTGTATGTACACAATTGAATGTTATTCGGCCATAAGAAAAAGGAAACCCTGCTGTTTGGGACAACTTGGATGAAACTTGAGGGCATAATGCTAAGTAAAATAAGACAGAGAAAGATAAATACTGTATGATAACACTTATATGTTGAATCTAAAAAAGCCAAACTCAGAGAAAAAGAGATCAGATGTGGGGGCATGTTGGGGAGATATCGGTTAAAGGCTATAAACTTACAGTTATAGGATTAACAAGTGCTGGGGATATAATGTACAGCATGGTGATTATAGCCCATACTACTATATTATATACTTGAAAGTTGCTAAGAGAGTAGATATTAAATGTTCTCACACACCCCAAAAATTGTAATTATGTGACAGGATAGAGGTGGTAGCTAATGCTATGGTGGTAATAATTTTGCAATATAGAAATGTATCGAATTAATAGGTTGTATACATTAAACTTACAGCAATATGTCAATTATATCTCAATAAATCTGGGGGAAATGCCACTAGTATATGGCAAAATGACACCTTAGAAAAAGGAAAACCAAAAATTACCTACCCTCTCTTTTAGCTAATTAAGGTTGTTCACTTTGCCCGGCTGCAGTGACTCAGTGATTGAGTGTCAACCTATGAACCAGGAAGTCACAGTTCAATTCTGGTCAGGGCACATGCCCAGGTTGTAGGCTTGATCCCCAGTGGGGTGGGTGCAGGAGGCAGCTGATCAGTGATCCTCTCTCTTCATTGATGTTTCTATCACTCTCTCCCTCTCCCTTCCTTTCTGAAATCAATAAAAATGTTTTGTTTTGTTTGTTTGTTTGTTTTTTAAAAAAAGGTTGTTCACTTTTATTTATTAACTATGTTCCAGCACTATTTTAGCATTTTATAAACATTGCCTCATTTAATCATATGATATAAGGACTCATTATCCACATCTTGACAACTATCATTTTAACACATTTCCCTTTTTGGTCTAAAAAATTTTCCACTCAGTATGTGCTCCAAACAAATCTATATAAACCCTACTCATCCTCCCATTATATCTAGCATCTCTTTCATTTCATTTATAACCTAGGCTGCAGTGAACATTTTTCTTTCCCAACAATCACACCAAAAAATCAACATACAGAGTGTCTGAAAATGTATACATACTTTAAATGATTATAAAGTTAATATTTATTAACATACAGTTCATTTTCAAAATGGAGTGAGTTATCAGCTGTTAAAGTATGTATACATTTTGGGGGATGTTCTATATTTGAGAAAATAGAGATGACGAAAAAGATTAGAATATTAAATTCATGCATTATCCTATTACTTATAGCCACTCTTTACTATATAGCCTTTCAGAAATTTTAATGCATGTAAATGTTTTATATTTCCTTTAAAAATATACTATGTATACAGTCATTAAATGGATTTTCCACTTAAGATTATAGACTAAGCCCTGGCCAGCATTCTCAGTGGTTAGAGCATTGGCCTGGGCACCAGAAGGTCTCTGGTTGATTCCAGTCTAGGGCACATACCTGGGTTGCAGGTCCATTCCCCGAGTGGGAGGCAATGATTCAATATGTCTCTGTCACATGGATGTTTCTCTTTCTCTCCCTCCTTCGCTCTCCCCTCCCTCCCTCCCTCCCTCCCTCCCTCCCTCCCTCCCTCCTTCCCTCCCTCTCCTCCCCTTTCCCTTCCACTCTCTCTAAAAATCAGTGGAAAAAATAACCTCATTTCTCGGATGAGGATTAAAAGAAAAAAAGATCATACACTGAACTTTTTCAAAGTAAATGAGAGTAAATGTTCATCAATGTTTTCAAGAGCTGCACAATGTTTCAATGTGTACACATATCCAAATTTATTTAATCAAGTGCCTCTTTGGAGACACTTGGCTCATTCACAATTTTTCACACTTCACACTTTCATACAAGCAATTTGGTTATTTCCCAAGGATAAATTTTTTTATAATGATATTGGAAATAATACTTTATTCCAAGCCTGTGATTCAGAGGATCGTGTAAAGAAGTTACTCTAATCTAAAGGTCTCCGCACAGTGGAACACACCTGGTGACTCCAGATGACAGACAGGCCTCTGAGCATCCACGCCTTAGGAGGCCTGCAGAGGGCATAGACCAGGTCTACAACAGCATCTGCTGCAGTACCATCATGGGGGAGATTCTGGAACATTTCTTCATTTTTGTAGGGCTGCTAGTGTGCTTGGTCCACCAGGTAAAGTGGGTGAGATTCTCCAAATGTATTTTTCTGCATCTTTTCCCTTTGAGAGCAAAGATGTAACTCTAAGGATAAATGTCTACCAGTGGAATTACTGGATCAAAGAGCATGCAAATCTTGAGGGCTTCTGAAACATGTGTCCAAGTGCACCTTGTACCAGTGTATGCTCCCACCAGCACACTTTGAGAGTGCCCCTCCCCTCACACTCTTACCACTCTTTAGGTTGGGAGAGAGGTGGATAGTCTTCAATATGAATGCCAACAGCTCTCTCAATGGTTCCTGCCTCAACCAACCTTATAAAAGAAATCTGATAAAAGCAATAAAAATTATTATTTCTGCTATTACACTTTCTTATTTCAAAGTAGTAACTAATCCTTGCTCAGTGGTTAGAGTGTCAGCCCTCCTGCCAAAGTGTCTCCGGATTCCCTGTCAAGGGCATGTACCTGGGTTGCAGGTTCCATCCCTGGCCTCAGTCAGGGAGGCACCCGATTGATGTGTCTCTCTCACATCGATGTTCCTCTCTCTCCCTCTATCTCCCTCCCTTCCAAAAGAAGAGGGGAAAAATAGTAACTAATGTATTCACGTATATAAAAAACAGAATTGATCAAGAAAGAGTTCATTTTCCTATCAAATGCCTCAAGACTCTAAAATAAAATTGTCCCTCCCTGTAGTCCCCAGAATAGGTCCCAGCACTTCTTCGTTCAAAGGGTCTCTCACTTGCTTCCTCTCATCATTCCCATGACCAGCAGTGACATTTCAGACTTTCATCATCTTGTACTTGGACTATGGTGGTAACTTCCTAACTGGTGTTCCAATCTTCAGTGGCTCCTCCTGTCCCCTCCCCAACTCAGACCCATCCTGCACCAAAACAGCCACATTATTTCCTTTCATCCTGTCATTCCCAGGGTCATGAAAGGCTTTCATGTCATCCAGGGTTGGATGGAGTAATATTCAAACACCTCAGTGTAGCAACCAGGGACCCTCCACGAATGCGATTCACTCCAACTGCTCAACTATATTTCTCACCACTCCCTCTTCCACACTTTGTACTCAGGCAGGCCAGCCTTCTCTCTGGAGCAGCATTCCCACCTCCATGCCTTTCTTCCCACCATTCCTTCCTCCTCCAATGCCCTCTGTCCTGTTTTTATCCTATCCTTCAAGCCCAGCTTACTTAAGCTTCCTCTCCTCTTAAAACTTTCCCTGTGCTCCGTTACTTGCAAAACTTTCTGCCACCTCTAAGCACTAATAGGAAGCAGCTGGCCATGATGAATGGCTCCTGGTTTTAATAACTTTTTGTTTCCATACATCTTGCCTTCTCAAATACACAATAAACTTAAGAACATGATAAATTTTTTTTTGCTGGTTAAAACACATAACTTTATTGCTAAAACACAAGTCTAAGATTAACAAATATAAACCAATACAAAAGTGTAGGTTATTTCTGATTAGTTTGCTGTCACTTTAGATAAAGAGTAAAAATATCTCAATCTAGGTAGCAAGATGGAATCAACTAAGTGCTTTGTCTGTACAAGCTTTAGTATTCACTTGGCATCCTTAAAATGGTCCAGCCTAAAACCAACCATCACAGCCAGCATTACTGTTGATTTGTGATATTCATTGTTCCAAAATAGCGGCTGAAAGTATCTCTATGCCATATAAGCACAGTGAAAAACAAAGAATTTGCAAAATGTATTGTTCCCAAGTGCAAACTTAAAAAACATATCTCAATTAATATTTCAGAAAGACCTCCGATTAGAGTTTGGTCAATACTTTGAGAACTTTTACTTTCACCACCAGATCACTGTGATTTGCTAATGCTTTGATTTTTTTAACACACACCCCAGATTCTTTAAATAAGAAAAAAAGTGAACTTCTGCTAAACTCTTTCCTGGACAATGCAAGCCCTTCATTGTTTATGTTATCATTTATATTCTCAAATAGGGTTAGGACATTAAGAAGAATCTCTCTGTCCCATTCTTTATTAAAGAGGGAAATCAATTCTGATGGTACTTTACAACTGACCAGCTCTCTTGTCATGGCTGGATTTTCAGTAAAGTTTATAAGTAGTTTCATAATCTGATTCTTGGTGAAGTAATTTCCCAGGAATAACAAAGCAAAAAAGTCTGGAAAAGAATAGGAAAGCAAATGTTGGTAATGATTAGTCACAGTCATGTTGGTTAGCAGTCTTAGTCCAGCCATCTGCACAGCTGAGTCCAAGCAACAAATCATGGTGTCATCACACACTTGACTGATATATGTCTTAATCTTGCCCTGATTTTCAGCATTCACACTCAAGTTATTAAGAGCATTGTAAGCCTTTTCTCTAATAATGGGATCTTTCGTTTTTATCAGTTTTGCAATAATTGGGAGACCACCCAATTCACGAATGGCATTTTGGTTAAATGAATATGCTGCATTGTTACCGAGAGTGACCAAGGCTACTTCTTGAATAAAAGGATCATTTGTTCTTTCTAGGATGTTAAGGACCTTTTGAAGGTCTGTAGTGCCTAAAATATCATCAATTTTATAGGGAAAGTTGAACTTGCCCCTGTGAACAGGCCATGTTGTAGCTGGAGTCCTGGTGCTCTTAGCTCGGACCTTTCCCTTGGACTTTCCACATGCCCTGTTCCTAGCCCTAGCCCCACTCCTGGTGGGGTGGCAGCCTCCACCCCTGCCTCCTGGGCAGGGTAAACTCGATGCAAAAGTCCTAGTCCCAGAGATGGTACCCAACCTGGCCCCTTTGCCTGTCTTTGCACTTGCCTGTTCCTTCAGCGTGCTGAAAAGGGCCTTGGCCTTGGCCTCTAGGCCACCTCCTCTCTGGGTTCCTGAGTGGACTCCCACTTTTATATCTGGACCACTCTTGAGTTCCATGCCCACTTCAGCTTTGGCTTTTGAGTCACCCTGAAATCTAACTCTGCTCCCCACCATAGTATTAGCTTTCTCAGCCTCCACCCCAATTTCTGTAATATCACTAGATTCCTCATCTTCGTCATCATCACTGTTGTTCCAGATTTTCTCGCTGTCATCTCTTCCCCAGGTCAGTCTGTATACGCAGTAGCAGGCACCAGCCCCTATCACCACGCCAGCAGCCACACAACCAACCTCCCGAGTTCGACCCATACTAGAGCAAATGTCTAAGCCAAATGCCTGAGCCGAATTTTTAACCCAGGCAGAGCAGGCTTGCTGTGGCTCAGAATTATCTGAAGCCTGGATGGAATCTTTAGCTATAGCTGGCAGGCTCTTCAGCAACTGCAGATACAGCAGCACCTAGGAAAGAAGGAAAGACTTGAGGCTTCAGTCTCCTCCTTTTATGCCTTTGCATGCAGACAGACTACACTAGGGGCAGACAAAGGAATGGGGACATGACAGGGTCTCAGGGCTAGATCACTGATCCCTTTCTTACACAGGGAAGTTAATTTTGAAAAATTTCCCCACCTCCAGATTCTCCAACCTCATGGTCAATTTACCTCACCCCAGTTCATTCCATTTAAGGTATCTAATCAGTTCCCTACCTCCTCTGTCCTGGGGGTAGAGGCACTTCCACATACACCCACACAGGTTCAGACAGTTTCTTCCTTTTCCTTCTTGCCTGGAAGTGCACTGTATTCTGCAAACCTGCATACATAAGGGGTGGGGAGGGGATTGCTGAGAGCTTACCTAGGTCATAGGTACCTCTCTGGAATCCCTGGCCCTAGTAGGAGTAGAGCAGTATTTCCCACCTAGTTATGCTCCTCTACTCACAGTGCTTTGAAATTCATTAGCTCACCCACTCCCTCCTCTGATCTCTGATCTCCTCCAATCCTCCACCCCACCCCCACCCCTGAAAATCACTTCCTCCAAAGGTGATAACACACATTCCCTTCCCTAACAAAATCAATGGGGGTGGATTGAGAATGTCTAGAAGCCAGACAAGGGTAAAATGAACAAAAGTCTGGAATTTCACCCTTGCCTCCACTACCCCCACCATCTCAAAAGTACCAAGACACTCCTACTCAACCCATTATGCCAATTTCACTGTTCCAGAGGAATTTCCTTCATCCCTCAACTCAGTTTCTGCCTCCACCAAACCTAAGGACTAACAGCTCTGGGACTGAGTGCGTGATGGGCAGACCAATACCAATTACTTTTTGTACTCCAAAAAGTAATTTGGAAACAGGTTTTCCCTACCCCCACCCCAGAATTCTTGTGACACCCTCCCCCTTCCAGCCACTTCTTTCTCAGTTTTATACCAGCAGAGAACTTTCTTTTGTAAACTCTGAAATGGTATAAAGAGGCAGAAAGGAGGGGGATGCAGAGGAGGCCCACTGGAGTTTGCAGTCTCCACCATTCTCCATCCCAAGAGCCCTCAAACAGTGCCAGCATCCTCACTCTGACCTACTTGTTTCTGGACAATGTTCCTCTTCTTCCTGCTTCTGGGTCGGATTGGTCTTCAGGCACAAGATCCACAGACGCAGACTGGCGACTTGGCAGAGATGGATGGCTAGCAGACAGAACAGCACTTCAGAAAGTCCCAATACCAGCTTTTACAAATTCAAGGTCCTGGTAGTCAAATAGATTTTAACTTCTGTTTTCTCATCCTACCCCCACTTCTCAGGACCTCTCAGACATCAGCCCTCTTCCTGCATGACGTCCACCCATGCCCCGCCCCAGCCCCCCACCCCCACCCCCCGCTCTACTCCCATCGGATGGCCATTTTCCCAGCAAAAACCACACCCCTTTGAAACAACTGGAAAGAAGGCGGGGGAGGAAGTATGGAAAACCGGCGGAAAGACCATTCCCCTCCCTGATGCATTCCCACCCCTCCCCCCTAAAGACACCAATTTTTACGAAAGGCTGTCACATTCTTTTTTTCTACATATATAATAGCAGGGAGATAGCTGGAGAGTCATTAATGAGCCCAAGATAAGGGCGGATCTCAGCCATCCCCGCTCTTCTCGTGGACACCAGGGCAATCCCCTCTTTACACTGACATGCAGGAGTTCCGGGCAGATTCTTTGTTCCTTTGCTCCGAGTGATACAGCGCCCTACTGAAAGACACGCGAAAAGACAAATAGTCAGACAGCCCCACAGCCCCAAGATCCTGGATTGGTAGATGGTCCGGAATTCTAATACACTGTCCTCCCCGATTCAAGGCCCTGGATGTTAAAGGTTTCTCCCCTCCTGCGCTAGGGTCTCCCTTGTAATACAGCCCGCAACATCGACCATTTTGTTTCTTGGAAGGGCGGGGGTTTAGAAAGCACGCTGGTCCCTTTCCGGTGGAATCCACCCTCCCCAACCCACACCGCAGGGATCCCCCAGGCAGCGACCATCCCCTTAGACCTGCAGGGATCTGGTTAGTTACCTCCTCCTCCTTCCCTAGCCACAGGCCCGCCCGCCTGATGGGGAATAGGCAGATGGCAAGCGACCAAATGAAGACGAAGATTAGAAGGACGTCTAAAACGTCTAAACTCGTAGGCTTCTGCTCACGTGAGGGCCACGTCATCCGTGAGCTCAAGACCCCAATTACCACTCCCACCGGCAGGCAGTGCGGCTGGAGCTGGCCCACCCCTTTCCTTCCCTGACCATATCAGGTCCTGCCACTCATTTTCCTCTGCCAATCCTAGAAACCAGGAATAGCTTCTCCTTGTGGTTGCAATTTGCCTTTCTTTAATTTACAGAGAGAGACTGCATCTGTTCCCAAGATCATGGATCTTTTCTTCCTCTTAGAGGGATAATTTTTTCCCCTTATCCCAGTCCAACCATCTCTCCCTCCCTTCACCACCCACCCTCAGCCATGAGGATCCAGCATTTCTCCTGCACCCCTATACAAAATGGAAGAAAAATCTCAGAAAAGGATATAGGTAATGGGAGTGTTTTACTTCCTTAAACTTTTCTGTTCATTTTTTTTTATAAATCAATACTGCATTACTTTTATATTGAAAAAATAAAATGATGCTATTTTCATTTGAGTGGAGAATAATTTAAGTGGAAGACCAAAAGGTCTCATTAATTTCATTATATTTATTTATAACACAAGGTAACTGTTTCTATCGGTTATAGCCAAATAGGAACTTTCAAAACGTATTTTAAAATCTATAACGGGAATTTTCACACGATTTATTAATTAGTCCACAAGGAGAGGACTAGTCCTCTGATCTTGCCCATTTGATGCAAATGATTTATTACTTTTTCTATTTTTGGATCAACTTGCAAATTGATAACACAAAAGCAGCACAATCCTGTCTTGTTTGTTTTTAAAAAAGACATGCATATAATGTCCCAGAGTCTTGGTTAACTGCTATGTGAACCACTTATAATTTGATGGCTGTTCTGAACACCTGCCCCTGGATTAGATTCAAGTCTACTAAGGTGGATGCAGGTGAGAGTGTAAGGGATGCAGAACTGGTCCCTTCCTACCTGCCTTGTCAAGAGGTGAGGGATAAAGGTGTTGTCCTCTGATCCCCTCCCATATTCCATAGCTTCTCATCCCCCGCAGTCAGGCAAATGACTTTGTTGCTCAATCTAAAGGTATACATGGACAGGTGACCAAGGTGGCAAATGCCACCTTTACTCAAATGACCAACCTGACCTGAGTGAATGTATTTGCCTTCTTCCCTCCTAGCTCCCTTACATTCCCACAGAGGTAACTCAGGGATGCATAGGAGGGATTGTTGGTCACACCTCCCTGCATCTGTGGGTTTCCATAAAGCCTGGAGAAGTGATTGCTGGGGAAGCACTCACGTCTGCCTGCTCTGGCCTCATTCACAACACTTAAGTCTTCTCATGCCACCTGGCCTGAGAGGTTCAGCCTGCTGGGCCTCTGACATAGAGCCTCCTCACTGCAGGGTCCTCAGAAAGAACCTAGCCTTGAGGTAGGATCATGTCCTGCAGTCCGCTCCCAACTTGGTGCCCCCTCAACTAAATGTATGCCTGGACTGAATGGACTCTCCTCCTCAACATACCTAGAGTAGGCATTCTCAACTGGCCAACTCTGTGAAAATTCTATCAAAATTATGCAAGTACATGTGTTCATTTTAGTGGGGAGAAGGTTTGTAGGTCTCATCAGATTCTCACAGGCATCTGTGATTTAAAAAATAATTCAGAACTTCTTTACTAGGGGAAAAAAGATGAATTCCCTCAATAGAAATCTCTCAAATCCCTCTCTCTCTCTCTCTCTCTCTCCCTCTCTCTCCCTCTCATCTCCCCACACTCCATATTTTTTAAATGTGTGAACAATGCAGAAATGTATAAAGTAGAATGTGGAAGTGTGTCAAGTTCCAAGTTGAAGAACACTGCAGAACAAAATGGTTGACATCTAGTGACTAAAGTGTAATGAATATGCACTTTAACTTGAGAACTGACATCTTTAAAAATTGAGTCTTTCTATCCATGTTGACATTACTATCTTCAATAAATTTTATGTTTATTCAGGGAAGTCATACTTATTACTTGTTAAGCTTATTCCTAGGTATGTTATTGTTTTGTTGTTTTGGGGGATGACATTTCTTTTATGAGTATATTTTCTACCAGGTTATTGCTTGTCTCTGGAAAAATTGATATGTTTATTTTTAGTGACCTTTCTTAATTTTTCTAATGATTTTTCAGTTGATGGCTTTGGTTTACCTAGGTATGCATAGAGAATCATCTGCAAATGATGATTTTTTTCTTTTTTTTATATATTTTATTGATTTTTTACAGAGAGGAAGGGAGAGGGATAGAGAGTTAGAAACATCAATGAGAGAGAAGCATCTATCAGCTGCCTCCTGCACACCCCCTACTGGGGATGTGCCTGCAAGGTACATGCCCTTGACTGGAATCGAACCTGGGACCCTTCAGTCCCCAGGCCAATGCTCTATCCAGTGAGCCAAACCAACTAGGGCCAAATGATGATTTTTAATTTTTCCAGTACTTATATATTTTACTCTATTATTTCCTGGATGTAGCACATTGACCAGAACCTCTAGAACTATGTTGAATAATAGTGGCAATTAAGGGTCTCCTGATCTTATTCTTGAAGTAAATGGGAACACCCTTAATATTTCACCAGTGAATGTGACATTTGCTATTTGATTCTGACTTGTCCATCTGTGATTGATGGGTGATGTCTAAAAGCTGCACTTTTATAGCCTTTACATAATACTGAGCAAAATTCAAATGTCCACATCATAATATTAGGAGAGGGAGGGGATGGCAGAGAGGTGCCATAAGTGCTATGCTTATTGTGAATATGTTGGTGAAAAAAAGCAGACACTGAACTCTGCTCTCATAGTGGAAACAAGACCTTCATGAAATAATCATATATACATACAAACCGAAAAATACTGCGAAAGAAAGGAACACTGTTAACACAGTAAAAGAAGTGGTAGAGTCTTGGAATTAGGGAAGGCTTCCTTGAGGGGGAAAGGAAGTAAAATTTTGAGCTGAGATGAAGGAAAGTAGGTGTTAACCAGGAAAAGAAGGGAGATAAAATAAAAATATCTCAAATTTTCCACCCTTCTGATAACCACCATGATAGTTCATTTACCTCAATTCTAGGATAAATCCTGTGACAACCACTACTAACTTTTCAATTGACTATTTCCAAGTGTTGTTGTTGTTTTATATATGCCAACAAAAATGCATATGTAGATAAATTATATGTGCACAGATATTATTTGGGATCATACTACGCATACCATTCTGTACACTATTTTTCACCTAATATATTATGTACATTGTTTTATCAGAAAAAAATACTAGTCTATAGTGTGGATTTTCCAGAAATTTAATCAATCTATTACTGATCAATATTTTGCCACTTCCTAATCTTTGTCTATTACAAAAAAATACTACAGTGAAAACCTTTATATGGATAAATGTTGACAATTATGGCATTATTTCCTTAGGACAAATTCCTAGCAGTGAGATCACTGAGTCAAAGTGAATGTTAATTTTATCCATGCTGCCAACTTTTCTCTCTTAAATTTACTTACTTATACAGTATTGTGCTCCAAAAATTAGATTTCTTTAATTGTAAATTACATTAAGCATTATCTCATAGGTTTGTTAATCAGTTGTATTTCTCTTTCTATGAACTGCCTTTTCCCATTTTCCACTAGTTTTTTTTATCTTTTCCCTAATAATATATGAGAATTTTAATATTAATATTAAATTTTAATATTTTAATTATTTAATATTTTATATTAAAACTTAATATTCCCATAAGAACAGGAACAAGAGAGGGATGCCCACTTTCACCACTCCTGTTTGACATAGGACTAGAAGTGCTAGCCATTGTGATCAGACAAAAAAGAAGAAATAAAAGGCATCCAAATTGGAAAGGAGGAAGTAAAACTGACACTATTCACAGATGACATACTGTCCATAGAAAATCCTAAAGACCATCAGAAAACTACTAGATTTAACAAATGAATTTGGCAACATAGCAGGATATAAAGTTAACACCCAGAAATCTATGGCATTTTTAAACATCAAGTAGAGGCCTGATGCACGAATTCATGCCAGGTGGGGTCCAGCCGGCACGGCCCTAATGGGAACTATCATGGCTGGGCCAGCCAGGGGGAGGGGCCAGGGGTGGTTGGCCAGCTGGCCCCTACCCCGATCAGGGTGGGGCCAGCGGGGGGCGGGGGGAGAGGAGGCACAGGTGGTTGGCTGGCCAGCCCCGCCCCCAGATTGAACTCCAGGTTGAACCCCTTTGAGGGAACAATTTACATATTAGTCTTTTATTATATAGGATAATGAACTCTCAGAAAGGGAAACCAAACAAACAACCCCATTTACCACTGCAACAAAAAAATTTAGATACTTAGGAATAAACTTAACCAAGGAGGCAAAAGACCTGTATTTGGAAAACTACAAGATGTTGAAAAAAGAGATAGAGGAAGATATATGCAAATGGAAGAATATACCATGTTCATGGATTGGTAGAATCAACATCATTAAAACTTCCATACTACCAAAGCAATCTACAGATTCAATGCAATCTCTGTTAAAATACCAACAGCATATTTTGAAGAGCTAGAACAAATTCTCCAAAAAGTAATATGGAATCAAAAAAGACCCCAAAGAGCTGCAGCAATCTTGAGAAAGAAAAACAAAGTTGGAGGAATCACAATACCAAATTTCAAGCTATATTACAAAGCCACTGTACTCAAAACAGCCTGGTACTGGCACAAGAACAGGCATATAAACCAATGGAACAGAACAGAGAACCCAAAAATCAACCCAAGTCATTATGCTCATTTAATATTTGACAAAGGAGGAAAGAGCATACAATGGAGTCAAGACAGTCTCTTCAATAAATGGTGTTGGGAAAATTGGACAGATACATGCAAAAAAATGAAACTAGACCACCGACTTACACCATACACAAGAATACACTCAGAATGGATAAAAGACTTAAATGTAAGATGTGAAACCATAAAAATCTTAGAAGAAACCATTTGCAGCAAAATCTCAGCCATCTCTCATAGCAACATGTTTATGAATACATCTCCTACTAGACCGTGGTTGGCAAACTGCGGCTCGGGAGCCACATGCGACTTCTTGGCCCCTTGAGTTGGCTCTTCCTAAGCCTTGGGAGTACTCTAATTAAGTTAATAACAATGTACCTACCTATATAGCTTAAGTTTAAAAAATTTGGTTCTCAAAAGAAATATCAATCGTTGTACTGTTGATATTTGGCTCTGTTGACTAATGAGTTTGCCGACCACTGTAGGACAATGGAAATTAAGGAGAAAATAAACAAATGGGACTACCTCAAATTAAAGAGCTTCTGCACAGCGAAAGGAACCATCAATAAAGTAACAAGAGAGCCCACACCATGGGAGAACATATTTGCCAATGATACATCCAATAAGGGGTTAACCTCCAAAATCTACAGGAAACTCATACAACTTAACAAAAGGAAGATAAACAATCAAATTGAAACTGGGCAAAGACCTCAATAGATACTACTCCAACATAAACATACAGAAGGCCAAAAGGCATGTAAAAAAATGCTCAGTCACTGATCATCCTAGAGATGCAAATCAAAATGACAATGAGGTAACACCTCACACCCGTCAGAATGGCTATCATCAACAAATCAACAAACGACAAGTGTTGGTGAGGATGCGGAGAAAAAGGAACACTCACGCACTGCTGGTGGGAATGCAGACTGGTGCAGCCACTGTGGAAAACAGTTTGGAGTTTCTTTGAAAAATTAAAAATGGAACTACCATTTGACCCAGTGATCCCACTTCTGGGAATATATCCCCAAAACTCAGGAACACCCATCTGAAAGAACATATGCACCCCCATGTTCATAGCAGCACAATTTACAATAGCTAAGATTTGGAAACAGCCTAAGAGCCCATCAGCAGATGAGTAGATTAAAAAAACTATGGCACATCTTCACAATGGAGTACTATGCAGCTATAAAAAGATAGAACTCTTACCATTTACAAGAGCATGGATGGACCTGGAGAGTAGTATGCTAAGCGAAATAAGCCAGTCAGAGAAAGATAAGTATCACGTGATCTCACTCATATGTGGAATCTAATGACCAACACAAACTGATGAACAAAAATAAACCCAGAGACATAGAAGCATCAAACTGACTGTCAAACCTCAGAGGGAAGACAGGGGAGGTTGGAGGAGGGGAAGAGATCAACCAATGAACTCATATGCATATATGCATAATCCAAGGACACAGACAGTGGGTGGTGAAGGCTTGCGGGGGACGGGGAGGAGAGGGCAATGGGGGGAAAAATGGACATATGCAATACTTTCAACAATAAAGATCTATTAAAAATAATAAAAATAGAAAAGAAGAAAATCATAAGAGATACGTAAAATATAAACATACAAAGACTTTTATCAGAGCAATATGATAGTAAAAAAAGCATAAGTAAACTTAATGTAATGGGAATGATAAAATACAACTTTCCTTTTATTTCAAAAAATTATGCTTTCATTAAAATTTTGGTCTTCAAAAACTGTTAAATGACATTTAATAATATTATGTATTTATATAAGTAAATTAAAAAAATAGAAAATAAAATTATATAACAGCATGTTCCCAATATATTTTAAAATGTCCCTTTATAAATAGTGCTTAGATTTACTTAGTAGGGTTACATATACTTTTAATTTTCTTTTTAAATTTTTGATACTTTCTAAATTTTCTAGAATGGGCAACATAACAACCTACAGTTAGAGGGGGGGAAAGACATTTTTACCTTTTATTTAAAACAACAACAAAAATTTAATATTAGCATTTAATATTTTCTGTAAATTAAGAAAATGAGCTCTTTGACTGTGATAAGTGTTATAATATTTTCTCAGTTTATAATTTTCTTTGGACTTCTGCTATATAGGAATTTTAATCTTTATGATATAAAATTTATCAGTTCTTTCTTTACATTTTTTGGGTTTTGTGTCCTGCTGAGGAAAGCCTGTTTTTACTTCCAATATTTATGTGTGTTTTAAAATAAATTTTTGATCCACATGGAATGTGTGTATGTGTGTGTCGTTGTCTTTACTATCAGTAAGGCACCAGCAGTTTTACCCACCATTGCTTGTGTACCATTTATATAAATGTCCACATAGAGGGAAATAAAAAACAAATAACATCTCAGTGTTATTTTAAATGTATTTTTCCAGATTTATTGATCATATGGAATTATTTTTTAAAATAGTTAGCAAATTGCCCTAATGTCAATTATCAAATGAGGCATATTTAGCTCACTGATTTAAAATGCCAACCTTCATCATATCTACACATATTTGGATCTAGTTCTTTTTAAAAAATGTTTTAATTGATTTTTAGAGTGAGGTAGGGATGGGGAGAGAGAGAGAATAATCAATTGGTTGCCTCCCGCATGCACTCCTACCAGGGATGGAGCCCACAACCTGGGCATGTACCCCGTTAGGGAATTGAACCATCGACCTTTCATTGCATAGAACAGTGCTCAACCAATTGACCGCCACTAGCCAGGGTCTGGATCTAGTTTTTTATTCTCTAGTATGATTCACCAGGTAAAGACAACACAATGAAAGAGAATTACAGGCCAATATCCCTCATGAACATAGATGCCAAAATCCTCAAAAAAATCTTAGCAAATCAGATCCAGCAGTACATCAGAAAGATCATACACCATGACCAAATAGGATTTATCCCAGGGATGCAAGGATGGTACAATATCCGCAAATCAATAAACATGATACATCACATAAACAAATTGAAAGAAAAAAACCACATGGTCATATCAATTGATGCAGGAAAAGCATATGACAAAATTCAACACCCATTTTTGATAAAAACTCTCAGTAAGGCGGGAGTAGAAGGATCATATCTCAACATAATAAAAGCCATATATGACAGGCCCACAGCCAACATCATACTCAATGGACAAAAACTAACACCATTTCCCCTAAGAACAGGAACAAGACAGGGATGCCCACTCTCTCCACTCCTGTTCAACATAGTACTGGAAGTGTTAGCCATTGCAATTCGGCAAGAAGAAGAAATAAAAGGCATCCAAATTGGAAAAGAGGAAGTAAAACTGTCCTTATTTGCAGACGACATGATATTATACATACTAAACCCTAGAGACTCCATCAAAAAGCTACTAGACTTAATACATGAATTTGGCAATGTAGCAGGATACAAAATTAACCACAAGAAATCTGAGGCATTTCTATACACCAATAGTGAACTTTCAGAAAGAGAGATTATAAAAACAATCCCGTTTACCATCGCACCAAAAAAATTAAGCTACCTAGGAATAAACTTAACTAAAGAGGTAAAAGACCTCTACTCAGAAAACTACAGGACGTTGAAAAAAGATATAGAGGAAGACATAAACAGATGGAAGAACATACCGTGTTCATGGATTGGTAGAATCAACATCATTAAAATGTCCATACTACCCAAAGCAATCTATAAATTCAACGCACTTCCCATTAAAATACCAACGGCATACTTCAGAGATCTAGAACGAACTCTCCAAAAATTCATCTGGAATAAAAAAAAGACCCCGAATAGCTGCAGCAATCCTGAAAAAGAACAAAGTAGGTGGGATCTCAATACCAGATATCAAGATGTATTACAAAGCCACTGTTCTCAAAACTGCCTGGTACTGGCACAAGAATAGGCATATAGATCAATGGAATAGAATAGAGAGCCCAGAAGTCGGCCCGAACCAATATGCTCAATTAATATTTGACAAAGGAGGCAAAAACATACAATGGAGCCAAGATAGTCTCTTCAATAAATGGTGTTGGGAAAATTGGACAGATATATGCAAGAAAATGAAACTAGACCATCAACTTACACCATACACAAAAATAAACTCAAAATGGATAAAGGACTTAAATGTACGACAGGAAACCATAAAAATTCTAGAAGAATCCAAAGGCAACAAAATCTCAGACATATGCCGAAGCAATTTCTTCACCGATATAGCTCCTAGGGCACTTGAAACGAAAGAGAAAATGAACAAATGGGACTACATCAAAATAAAAAGCTTCTGCACAGCAAAAGAAACCATCAACAAAACAACGAGAAAAACCACTGTGTGGGAAAACATATTTGCCAATGACATATCTGATAAGGGCCTAATCTCCAAAATTTATAGGGAACTCATACAACTTAACAAAAGGAAGATAAACAATCCAATCAAAAAATGGGCAAAGGACCTAAATAGACACCTTTCAAAAGAGGACATTCAGAAAGCCAAGAGACATATGAAAACGTGCTCAAAGTCACTAATCATCCGAGAGATGCAAATGAAAACAACAATGAGGTACCATCTCACACCTGTCAGACTGGCTATCATCAACAAATCAACAAACGACAAGTGCTGGAGAGGATGTGGAGAAAAAGGAACACTTGTGCACTGCTGGTGGGAATGCAGACTGGTGCAGCCACTATGGAAGACAGTATGGAGTTTCCTTAAAAAACTGAAAATGGAACTCCCATTTGACCCTGTGATCCCACTTCTAGGAATATATCCCAAGAAACCGGAAACACCAGTCAGAAAGGATATATGCACCCCTATGTTCATAGCAGCACAATTCACCATAGCTAAGATCTGGAAACAGCCTAACTGCCCATCAGTAGATGAATGGATTAGAAAGCAGTGGTACATCTACACGATGGAATACTATGCTGCTCTAAAAAGGAAGGAACTCTTACCATTTGCAACGTCATGAATGGAACTGGAGAGCATTATGCTAAGTGAAATAAGCCAGTCAATGAAGGAAAAATACCACATGATCTCACTCATTCATGGATAATAGAGACCATTATAAACTTTTGAACAATAATAGATACAGAGGCAGAGCTGCCTCAAACAGATTGTCAAACTGCAGCGGGAAGGCCGGGGAGGGTTGGGGGGCAAGAGGTAGGGGGGTAAGAGATCAACTGAAGGACTTGTATGCATGCATATAAGCATAACCAATGGACATAAGACACTGGGGGATAGGGGAGGCTAGGGGACTGTCTAGGGCAGGGGGAAAAATGGACACATATGTAATACCCTTTGTAATACTTTAAGCAATAAATAAATTTTAAAAAAAGGAAAATTAAAAAAAATAAAATTCATGTACTGAAGAGGGGTCCCTCAGCCAGGCCTGCCCCCTCTCACAGTAGGGAGCCCTCAGGGGCGGGAGGCAGCCCTGTGATCAGGAGAAGGCGACGCCCCATCACAACCGACAGTCAGACATGCCTCTCACAATGTTGTTGTTGTTGCTGCTGCTGCTGTTGCTCTGTGGCATCTGTCTGTGCTGTGGTTCATACTCACTGTGCTGAGGTTGAGCCCTGGGTTCATGATGTTCAAAGCCTGACCCTGGGGGTTCAGGCCTCCCATTCCTTGCTGCTGCGGAGGGACAGCAGGTCGTGGCCCACTGGTTTGCATGGCGTTCATATTCAGCAGGCTGGATTAGAGCTGAAGGCCGGGCTGGCTGGCCACTTACTTGGCTGTGTGCTATTTGATGGGAGCTGCCATCAGCTGAGGGTTTGACTTGAGGATGTTGAGCATGTGCTGCTGCTGGGGGAGCTGGGAGACTTCAGGGTCCGCAGCAGGTCCTGCAGGGCACCTGAAGAGATGTTCTGAGGTGGCTGCACCTTGGGTCTGCATAGACATCATGGGTCTGGGTATGCCTCACATTGACTGCTGCTGGGGGATGGGTGTTGGCTGCCACTGCCAGGGCTCAGGGGCAGAATAACAGGTCCACTGACCTGGTTGGGTCACATTCAGGCCCATGGGGGCCATCTGGCCCTCAGGGGTCACTGTGCCTCAGGGTCATACCATTGTTGGTGCTCACCCAGTACAGGTGCTGCTGCTGCTGCAGCTCACGTGCAATCTGCCGGGTGCCTCCACTGCTGCAGTTGGGCCTGAGTGGTAGGCAGTGGGGCTGGCACCTGGTTGGTGGGCTTCCCAGTGCAAACTGTGGTAGGGGGCTGAGTTCTGGCCATGCTGGAGAAGTCGGCTAGTGCCATGCTCACAGGCAAGGCCTGGAGCATAGTTGGGGCTGTGGTGTCCAGGGTGTGCTGGGATGCAGTGTGGGAGACCTGGGTGGTGCTGAAGGAGGGGAAGGCAGACTTGGCTGAGGCACGTGTGGGTGTTGATGGTGGCATCTCTTGGCACATGAGCTAAGCGTGCTGCTAGCAGTGCTGTATCTTCTGCTGGCTGAGCTTCTGCTTGATGTTAAGGTAGTAGGGAATGGGGCATGTGTTTTTTGGCAGTGTTTGGCATGGTAGCAGCAAAGGGCCATGAACTGCTTGCACACTCCGCAACTTCCATTGGTCTTGTGCTGGCAGCCCTTGGTGTGCTGTACAACCCATCTCATCTTCTGGCAGGACAGCTGTGGGCACTTGGCATTGCGGCACTGGCGGGCATGCCTCAGGGACTGGATGCAGCACTGGATGGCCTGGCGCCGCCACTCCCAGAGGCTCCTGAACTGTGGCTCACCCACCACCTCCGCGGGAGCAGATGCAGCCCTGCCTCCTCTGCTGCAGCTTCCGTAGCGGCCCGCCTCCTCCGCTCTGGCTCCCATGGCAGCCCGCTTCCTGCACTCCAGCTCCCCTGCCTCCTCTGCTCTGGCTCCCATGGAGGCCCACCTACTCCACTCCGGCTCCCCTGATCCTCCACTCTGGCCCCCCTGCCTCCTCTGCTCTGGCTCCCCTGCTTCTTCCACTCCAGCTCCCCTGCTTCTTCCACTCCAGCTCCCCTGCCTCTTCTGCTCTGGCTCCCCTGCCTCTTCTGCTCTGGCTCCCCTGCCTCCTGCACTCCAGTTCCCCTGCCTCCTCCACTCCGACTCCCGGGCCTCCTCCGCTCTGGCTCCACAGCGGCAGTTACCACCTCTTCCCCAATGGTTCCCTTGGCGTCAGTGCTGTTTCCTGAGCAGCCAGCAGAAGCGCTCTCAGGACCCCCTCCTGCCCAGACTCGCCAAGAAACAGGCTGTTTTGGAGCCAACTTTTATTGTACTTGCTGTGGTGATGAAGCAAGTATTCCACCAGGTTGCTCAAGCTGTCTGCTCAGCGGCCGACCTCTGGGACTGGAGGACTAGGGCAGGGCTGAGAGGACTGGGCACCACCATCTTGTGGCTATGGGCGCCGCCATCTTTGTGATGGAGTGATGGTTAATTTGCATATTGCCCTTTTATTAGGTAGGATGTTAAATAATTATGGAAAAACTGGCATTCTTGTCTTTTTCCTGATTTTTATTGGAATGTTTATAGTGTTTGTGCCTTAAGTATGAGGGTTTCTTGTTAAAATTTTATATTTTAACCATATTAAAGAAATATCGACCTATTCTTACTCCAATAAGTTGTATCCAGAAGGTATCTTGCTTCAAGTACAATTTAATTAAGATTATGGCTTCATTTTTTCTATAATTCTCTCTACTATACCCTTCTTTACATATCAGCTTCATCCTCAAGTTGGCCACTCTGATGGAACCAAAGTAACTGCAATAGTTCTGGGCCTTACATCAGCACATCTTTAGCAGTCAGAGTTACAGTTGGAAAAATAATCCAACTCAATTAGTTCAAGAGACTTCAATGCAGAGAATATTCAAAGAGGTGTATGCAAGGTTAAGAGACAAAATAGGGGATTCAGCAGCATCCAAGTAGTAGGAAGCTGTTACTTTGGGCCTAAAAGGGCAAAAGGAAGAAATAGTGTTACTGGAGCCTAGTGGGAGCTAGAACCATGGAGGAAGGACCTTCTGGTAGGAGCTAAATTCTTGGTCCACCACTGCCAATATATTTATTCATATTTATTGGCAGCCACTGCCTGAATTATGATGGGGGCAGGGAAGAAATACCTTGTCTTCTCTCTTCTGCCCTCCAAAGTTCTGTCAGTGCATTCCACTGCCTAACCCAAAAAGACTTCAACCAGGAATGGAGTATAGGAGATATAATCCATAAGGGTCAGCATCTCACGTCATAGAACAGGACAGAGAGAGCAAGAAATTGATCAATAAGTGGAACAACATAAAGAATAATCAACACAATCCACTCCTTTTTTCACTCAGCAACCATTATTGCTATTTATTCCAATGAAGAAACTCTCCAACAGGGAGGCAGGGACAAAAAGTCCCATCAGCCACTGTACTGTCATGGATGATACGAATTCATATTCTTCAACAAAACCTAATTTATAACAATCATATCCAGTATTTTTCATATATCAGAGAAAGGAAGAAAAACATAATAAATTATCAACAAATACACCTAGTTGCTACTGTTCCCTATGTAGTTGATCAGGAAGCCAAAGTCAATAATCATTACTTCATTCTTTCACCACCCATTTCATATTCTCCTTAGCTAGTCAAAGTTCTTTCCCAATGTAGTGACCCTAACCTTCCATGCTGAATTTATTAAATTTCTGTTCTTTCCCATTGACCAGGATTATTAGACAAGGGTGTATTAAAATGTTCCCCAGTGACTCTCTCTGGGCTCTAAGCATAATTCTCCTTGTTCTCATTATATAACAGCAACCTTGTTTCCCTTGGTAATGGGATTAAATCACTCCAGCTAATACGGTAACCTCTTTCTCTGCCTATCAGTTCAATAGCATCAGGAAAACAAAATGGCTAATGTGCAGATTTAGCTTTCAATTTAGTGGAACCATGGTTTTACTACCTGGTGGAAGTATTCATTCCTTGTAAAAGTAGAACCTCCAAAACTGCTCAGCCCAAAGTTGTGGAGATAAAAAAAAAAATCTTTATTGGGTTGCTTGGTATAATAATGAAAGGGGATACTCCCTCTTCCACCTCTTTATTTCCAAACCTATGTATCCTCATTATGAGGGACATAGCACCACATATTGATCACTGGTTTTAAAGTAGCTATTTTATTCTCACAGTATAGCATTCTCAACCTGGAACAGATGATTCCAATAACTAAATCTTCAGTAAGCTATTTACTTTTCTATCAGGTAAGCTGCTTCTACATGTTGGAGTAACTGATGAAAACTACTGAATCTTTGGCTACATTTTCATAATTTTACTAACTTACCACAAATGAGTTCCTTTGTCAGAGACAATGCTGTATAGGATACCATGATGATAATCAAAGCATTCTGTAAGTCCACGGATGGTGTCACTGGCAAAATTTTTGTGAGTAAAAAAGGTAAATGTGTGTCTAAAATACACCTTTATTTTTATGAGAAAAAAATCTGTTCTCATCATGATGAAAGGTGTCTTGTATAATAACTCTACCACCATGGGGAAATGACTGGTATCCCATGGAATAATGCCTTGTATTGAATGGCTCATCATCTTATTGTGTTGTCAAGTTGGCATTCAGCAGTGTTAATACAATATTAGCCTTGGTGAGTGGAAGTCCATGATGTTGAGCTCATGCATAGCCTCCATAACACTGATGCTAGTCTAACAAAGGTAGCAAAGAAAAAATAGAGACAATTATCACTATTCTATTATTTCACTACACTAGTGGCCCAGTGCACCTAATTCGTGCACATTGAAAGGAAATTAATTAGAAGAAATACTTTTTTTTAATTACATCTTTATTGTTCAGATTATTACATTTGTTCCTCTTTTTCCCCCCTATAGCTCCCCTCTGCCCAGTTCCCACCCCACCCTCTGCCTTTACCCCCCCTCACTGTCCTCATCCATAGGTGCACAATTTTTGTCCAGTCTCTTCCCGCATCTCCCACACCCCTTTCCCCCCCAAGAATAGTGAGACCATTCCCTTTCTATGTCCCTGATTCTATTATAATCACCAGTTCATTCTGTTCATCAGATTATTTATTCACTTGATTCTTAGATTCACTTGTTGATACATGCATATTTGTTGTTCATAATTTGTATCTTTACCTGTTTCTTCTTCTTCTTCTTCTTAAAGGATACCTTTCAGCATTTCATATAATACTGGTTTGGTGGTGATGAACTCCTTTAGCTTTTCCTTATCTGTGAAGCTCTTTATCTGACCTTCAATTCTGAATGATAGCTTTGCTGGATGAAGTAATCTTGGTTGTAGGTTCTTGGCATTCATCACTTTGAATATTTCTTGCCACTCCCTTCTGGCCTGCAAAGTTTCTGTTGAGAAATCAGCTGACAGTCATGTGGGTATTCCCTTGTAGGTAACTGAGTTTCTTTCTCTTGCTGCTTTTAAGATTCTCTCTTTGTCTTTTGCTCTTGGCATTTTAATTATGATGTGTCTTGGTGTGGTCCTCTTTGGATTCCTTTTGTTTGGGGTTCTCTGTGCTTCCTGAACTTGTAAGTCCATTTATTTCACCAGGTAGGGGAAGTTTTCTGTCATTATTTCTTCAAATAGGTTTTCAATATCTTGGTCTCTCTCATCTTCTGGCACCCCTATAATTCTGATGTTGGTACGCTTGAAGTTGTCCCAGAGGCTCCTTACACTATCTTCGTATTTTCGGATTCTTTCTTCATTTTGCTTTTCTGGTTGGGTGTTTTTTGCTTCTTCGCATTTCAAATCTTTGCCTTGATTCTTGTGCTCCTCTGGTCTGCTGTTGGGAGTCTGTATAATATTCATTATTTCAATCCGTGTATGCTTAATTTCTAGTTGCTTCTTTATCATAACATCGAGGGTCTCATTAGATTTCTTGTAGATCTCAACTTTATCGGCGGCTTCTAGACAGTTCTTGAGAGACCTTAAAAGTGTGGTTCTGAACTCAATATCCTCCATTGATAGTTTTGTCCTGTTTCTTTGTCTCTGCATTTTTTATGCTTTCTTGGTGCACCCCCTAGTGGTCTTTGTGCGCAGTCTTGTTGTAGTTAAGCCTTGATTGTTGTAGTTAATACTAGGGGGATTTGACCTCCAGGCCAACTGGCTGTGAGAATCAGCTGTGTCTGCAGTGGGAAAACTTCTGTCCTCTAGGGAGGTGCTAATCTAGTCTTTGCCTGAGGCTATCTGGCAAATGGCTCTGCGCAGGGCTTGGGCAGGGCGGGTGGCACGGGATCAACAGAGTGGGTGGAGGGAGCAGTTATGGCTGCTCTCAATCCCGTCTCCAGGGGCTCTGCCTCTCAGAGTCCCAGCAACAGCTGCAAACCTTGGAGAGATTGCTGCCCTCGCGTTCTGACCGATGCCAGAGAGTCCCACTTCTCCCGTTTGAGTCTTGGTCCCTAGAGACTCGCCCAGAACTGGAGCTCAGAATCTGAGACTCCCTCCCGATTGAAAATGACAACCATGCCCTCAGCTACCAGCCTGCTCCACGCGTACCTCCGCACCTTTGTATTTTCCACACTGTGCCTCCTCTGAGTCTTGTATGCTGTTCTATTTCCTTCTAGTTGAAGAATTTCCCCTCAGCCAGTGTTCCTGTGGTTCTGGGCGATGTCCAGTCCGTCTTTTAGTTGTATTTTTGAAGTGGTTGTTCGAGGCAACTAACTCCGGTGTTTACCTATGCCGCCATCTTGGTTTCCCTCCTAGAAGAAATACTTTAATATCACTATTTACCCTTTATAATTGAAGTGTTAACCAAATTCACTACCGATAATGAGACAATGACAGATCAAAACACACACATGTGATTGGTGCCAGAAAGAGATTTTTATGTATTGCACATGCACAAGTCAACTTAGCCTTTTATAGATATAGAATAAACTTGCTTAATTAGACGTGCTTTCTGATATAGCTAAACTTTTTCCAGCCCAGTGAAGCATCCCAACTTCTCTTTCACGTAATTGCCAGCAACACAGCAGTAAATATCAACATGAAGCAGATTATTATTGTAGATTACGCAGGGAGAACCAAGGGTAAAATATTTAACTGTAGCAGTGTTTGACTATATTCTGCACAATGAGAAAACCTGAAGTCATTTTTAAGGTCCACCATTTCTTACTTCTTTTCAGTCCAGTCAAGTTTCTAAGCTTTCTAAATCTGTTTTCTGGCTAATGAAAAGAAAATAGGGGGGAGAACCAAGATGGCGGCATAGGTTAACGCTGGAGTTTGCTGCTTTGAACAACTACTTCAAAAGTAAAACTAGCCGAAACCGGTTTGGCTCAGTGGATAGAGCATCGGCCTGCAGACTGAAAGGTCCCAGGTTCGATTCCAGTCAAGGGCATGTGCCTGGGTTGCAGGCACATCCCCGGTGGGAGATGTGCAGGAGGCAGCTGATCGATGTTTCTCTCTCATTGATGTTTCTAGCTCTCTGTCTCTCTCCCTTCCTCTCTGTAAAACATCAATAAAATATATTTAAAAAAAAAAAAAAGTAAAACTAAAAGACGGAAGGGACATCAACCAGAATCACAGGAACGCTGGCTGAGTGGAAGTCCTACAACTAGGAGGAAAGAGAAACGCATACGGACACTCAGAGGAGGCGCAGTGCTGAAGTCAAATTCTGAGGTGCGGAGTGCGCGGAGCGGGCTGGCGGCGGAGGGCGCGGTTGGCGTTTTCAATCGGGAGGGAGTCGCAGACTCTGAGCTCCAGATACGGGCGAGTCTTTAGGGACCCAGACTCAAACGGGAGAAACGGGACTGTCTGGCTTCGGTCAGAGCAAGTGCAGCTTTCTCTCCGAGGTTTGCAGCAGTTGCTGGGACTCAGAGAGGCAGAGCCCTTGGGGACAGGACTGAGAGCCGCCATAACTGCTCTCTCCCACCCTGTTGATCCTGTGCGACCCGCCCTACCCAAGCCCTGCACAGAGGCATTTGCTGGATAGCCTCTGGCAAAGGCTAAATTAGCACCTCCCTAGAGGACAGAAGTTCTCTCACTGCTGACACAGCTGATTCTCATAGCCACTTGGCCTGGAGGTCAAACCCTCCCTAGGATTAGCTACAACAATCAAGGTTTAACTATAAGACTGTGCACAAAGACCACTAGGGGGTGCACCAAGGAAGCATAACAAAATGCGGAGACAAAGAAACAGGACAAAATTGTCAAAGGAAGATATAGAGTTCAGAACCACACTTTTAAGTTCTCTCAAGAACTGTTTAAAAGCCGCCGATAAACTTAATGAGATCTACAAGAAAACTAATGAGACCCTCTATGTTATATTGGGGAACCAACTAGAAATTAAGCATACACGGACTGAAATAACAAATATTATACAGACTCCCAACAGCAGACCAGAGGAGCGCAAGAATCAAGTCAATGATTTGAAATGCGAGGAAGCAAAAAACACCCAACCGGAAAAGCAAAATGAAAAAAGAATCCAAAAATGCGAGGATAGTGTAAGGAGCCTCTGGGACAGCTTCAAGCGTAACAACATCAGAATTATAGGGGTGCCAGAAGATGAGAGAGACCAAGATATTGAAAACCTATTTGAAGAAATAATGACAGAAAACTTCCCCCACCTGTTGAAAGAAATGGACTTACAGGTCCAAGAAGCACGGAGAACCCCAAACAAAAGGAATCCAAAGAGGACCACACCAAGACACATCATCATTAAAATGCCAAGAGCAAAAGACAAAGAGAGAATCTTAAAAGCAGCAAGAGAAAGAAACTCAGTTACCTACAAGGGAATACCCATACGACTGTCAGCTGATTTCTCAACAGAAACTTTGCAGGCCAGAAGGGAGTGGCAAGAAATATTCAAAGTGATGAATATCAAGAACCTACAACCAAGATTACTTTATCCAGCAAAGCTATCATTCAGAATTGAAGGTCAGATAAAGAGCTTCACAGATAAGGAAAAGGAGTTCATCACCACCAAACCAGGATTAAATGAAATGCTGAAAGGTATCCTTTAAGAAGAGGAAGAGGAAGAAAAAGGTAAAGATACAAATTATGAACAACAATTATGCATCTATCAACAAGTGAATCTAAGAATCAAGTGAATAAATAATCTGATGAACAGAATGAACTGGTGATTATAATAGAATCAGGGACATAGAAAGGGAATGGACTGACTATTCTTGGGGGGGAAAGGGGTGTGGGAGATTCGGGAAGAGACTGGACAAAAATCGTGCACCTATGGATGAGGACAGTGGGTGGGGAGTGAGGGCGGAGGGTGGGGCGGGAACTGGGAGGAGGGGAGTTATGGGGGGGAAAAAAGAGGAACAAATGTAATAATCTGAACAATAAAGATTTAATTAAAAAAAAAAAGAAAAGAAAATAGGATTCCACCAAGTCTCCTATCTACCTACTCCAGGACTTCTGTGAGGATCAAATGAGATGAAGCATGGGAAAATGCTTCACAGACATTTGGTTAAAGTGTAAAATGTTTCCACCTGTATTCCTGGGCTGAAGAAACTGCAAGGAGGCTAGTCATTGCTAGGGAGAGGAAGCCGGGTGTTGCTATGTGCCATCATTACCTGGCGTCCACAGCCACCTGGGCTGGGCTGTGGGCCACATTTTGCACCATGGGGTCTCAGCAGCATCGGCTGAGATTTGGTGGGGTGTCACTCCAGGGTGGTGGTGGGGCCTATGTCCCACTTGGGGGAAGCCGAGTGTTGGTTTGTTGGTGCCAGGTCCGTGGTGCCATTTGCTTTTAAATGACCAGTGCGCATCATGGCAGTTCCCGCATTGAGTATCTGCCCCCTACTTGTCAGTGTGTGTCATAGTGACCAGTTGGATGGTAGGCGGGACACTTAGCATATTAGCCTTTTATATATATAGACTAGAGGCCCGGGGCACAAAAATTTGTGCACTCAGGGGGAAGGGGGGTCCCTCAGCCTGGCCTGTGCCCTCTCACAGTCTGGGACCCCTCGGGAGATAACGACCTGCTGGCTTAGGCCTGCTCCCAGGTGGCAGAGGGAAGGCCCAATCCCTAGGTGCAGCCCCTGGTCGGGCTCAAAGCAGGGCTGATTGGGGAGTTGGGGCGCCGCCCCCTGTCATGCACAGAGCAGGTCGGATCAGGAGGTTGCGATGCCACCCTCAGTCACGCTCAGGGTAGGGCCGATTGGGGGGTTGGGGTACCACCCCCTGTCACACTCAAGGCAGGGTCGATGGGGAGGTTGCGGCGCCACCCCCTGTCACGCACAGAGCAGGGCCCATCAGGGGGGTTGGGGCTCCGTACCCTGTCACAGATGGAGCAGGGTCGATCAGGGGGTTGGGGAGCTACCCCCTGTCATGCACAGAGTAGGGCCGATGGGGGAGTTGGGGCACTGCCCCCTGTCACACACAGAGCAGGGAGGATCCAGGGGTTGGGGTGCCACCCTCTATAACCCACAGAGCAGGGCCAATTGGGGTTGGGGCACCACCACTATCACACTCAGGGCAGGGCCAATGGGGAGGTTATGGCTCTACCCCATCACACACAGAGCAGGGCCCGTGGGGGGGGATGTTGGGGTGCTGCACCCTGTCACACACAGAGCAGGGCCCGTGGGGGGAGGGGTTGGGGCGCCGCCACTGTCATACTCAGGGCAGGGCCGATGGGGAGATTATGGTTCTACCCCGTCACATACAGAGAAGGGCCCATGGGGGGGGGGGGTTGGGCGCTGCCCCCTGTCACGCTGATCCCGGTGCTGGGAGGCATATTACCCTTTTACTATATAGGATAGAGGCCTGGTGCACGGGTGGGGGCCGGCTGGTTTGCCCTGATGGGTGTCCTGGATCAGGGTGGGGGTCCCGCTTGGGTGCCTGGCCAGCCTGGATGAGGGGATGATGGCTGTTTGCAGCAGGTCACACACCCTTCAGGGCTGGGGGGTCCCCACTGGGGTGCCTGGCCAGTCTGGGTGAGGGGCTGAGGGCTGTTTAGAGTCTGGCGGGTGACTGAAACTCCCAACTGCTCCTTTTTTCTTTTTTTTAACTCTGGGCCAGCTTTAGCTCTGGCTCCAGCTCTGAGGCCTCTGCTGCTGAAAGCAGGTATCTGGTTTGTTTGGGTTCTGTAATCGAAACACTGTATCAACTCCAGCTCTGAGATCCCGGCTGGCTGAAAGCAGGTTTCTGGGGTTTTGTTTAGCTTCTATATTAGTAACAATGTTTCAAACTGCAAGCTCAGAGGCCGGCAGCGGCAGGCAGGGAACGTTGGTTTCCTCAGTCACTGAAGCAAACAAGCCTCATGTTCGCTTCAAGCTGCCTGGCTGCCGGCCGCCATCTTGGCTGGCAGTTAATTTGCATATCACCCTGATTAGCCAATGGGAAGGGTAGCGGAGGTATGGCTAATTACCATGTTTCTCTTTTATTAGATAGGATTGTTAGATGAATTTACTAATAGTTTGTTTTGGGCTTTTGCATCTATATTTAAAAGTTAGATACCTCTGGTTTACTTTATTTTGTTCTGTTGGTTTTTGTTTTGGTATAAGACTTGTGAAGCCTTATAAAATTAATTGGGTATATTTTCACCTTTTCTATGCTCTAGAAAACTTTAAATTAAATAAAAATTATTGACTCCTTAGTGACTTTTGTGGTAATAAGAATAATGACCCCTCAAAGATGTCTACATATTGGAAACTTTAATTATCTTTATGTTATCTTATATGGCAAAAGGGACTTTCCAAATGTTATTATGTTAAGGATATTGAGATAGGGAGACTATCCTGGATTGACTGGATGGGCCCAATGTAATCACAGGTGTTTATAAGGGGAAGGGAGAGGCAGAAGAGTTAAAGGAGATGTGACAATAGACTCAGGTCAGCGTGATGTGGTGTAATAGGCCAAGGAATGCAGGCAGCCTCTAGAAGTTAGAAAAGGTAAATTAATGCATTCTCCACTACAGCATCCAGAGGGAACACAGCTCCATTAACCCATTTTAGACTTCTGACATCCAAAATTGTAAGATAATAAATTTGTCTTATTTTAAGCCATTAAGTTTGTGATAATTTGTTGCAGTGACAATAGGAAACTAATACAATGTTATGCTTATGTGTTTTTTTTAAAGAACAGTAAAGAAAGTCTTTTATATATACCCATATATTTACCATTTATATTGCTTCTTCATTCCCTAATTCCAGATTTCTTTCTGGTATCATTTCCTTTTAACCTGAAGAACTTCCTTATAGTTTCTTACAGAGTATATCTGCTATCAACAAATTCTCTTGATTTTTCTTCATCTGAGAACATTTTTATTTCATCTTCATTCCTGAATGATGATGTTTTGCTGGATATGGAGTTATGGGTTGCAATTCTTTTCTTTCAACACTTTAAAGATTTTTTTTCCACTGTCTTCTGGCCTTCATTGTTTCTGATTTTTTTTAAAATCAAGGTCTTTCAATTTATCATTCACCTTATAGGTAACATGTTGTTTTACTCAAGCTACTTTCAAGGTTGTCTTTTTCTTTTCTTTTGGTTTCAGCAGTTTGATAAGATGTGCCTACTTGAAATTCTTTGAGCTTCTTGAATCCATAAATTTATGACTTTCAACAAATCTGGGAAATTTTTGACAATTATTGTCTCAAATATTTTTTCTATCTCAGAAGAGGCAAGCCAAGCAGTTCAGGAGCTGCCACCCCTTTCAAGCACCATCTCATCTCACAGAGTGTTACTCAGGTAAAAGCAGGTCCTTGCCTTCAGCTCTGGTGCAGTGGTTCATGGGCTCTTTTGATGAGGAAAGAGGCAGTTCTCTACAGCTCTGCCTGACAGGACTGACTTATTTTGGAAAATGTAGAAGAAAATCCCATGCCTACAGGCATTATTGAAAACAATAGAGATTTTTATGGAGAATAATTAAAAGGAGGATGGTACTAATACAAGAAAAATGTCAGAAAAATCACAAGTTTATTAGAGATAACCAGAAAAGGAGGTAACCAATAAGAGCCCTCCTGGAATCATTTGCAATTGTGGGGGTCAAGAGAAAAAAAAAAGCTGTGTACATATGCTATGATATGTCCACTTAGGAGTATCAGAGAGAGGCATGTAACAGGCTTGAAGGGATTCCACAGCCCACACAGAACACAAAGAGCACAGGGTAAAAGCCCCACTGGCACAAGGAACATAAACACAACCTCTGACCAAGCACTGACTGAATCATAAACTACTCTGCCCCAGGGGTGAATCCTACAAAGCTAATACTAAAAATAAAATCACGGTCACCCTTTTTTAAAATATATATATTTTATTGATTTTTTACAGAGAAGAAGGGAGAGGGATAGAGAGTTAGAAACATCAATCAGCTGCCTCCTGCACACTCCCTGCTGGGGATGTACCCGTAACCAAGGTACATGCCCTTGACCGGAATCAAACCTGGGACCCTTGAGTCCACAGGCTGACGCTCTATCCACTGAGCCAAACTGGTTAGGGCAATCACGGTCACTCTTGGAAGTCTGTAATTATGTGTAAATACCCAAGGCTATGCCCTTTCAGGAGCAACCAGAGAAGGAACCTCTAAGATACTAGTGCCTGGCTGATAGATGGAGGAACAAAATATGTAAATTCACTGAAATGTGAGAGCAGCCTCCAAGCTATATACATATCCAATGGTAAAAGGTAAATATGTAATTGGCTAAGGGGGCTTAAGCATAACTTTTGGATAATAAGTGCTTCATGCTAACACAGGGGCAAAACCTAGGTAACCAGGCTAAAAGGTAAAAACAAGGGGAAAAGATCTGAGCTGGGACAGCAGGGGTGTACTGTATGGGGGGGAAATAGGCTTCAGAGAATTAGTCCTATCCAGTCAACAAACAAATGATCAAGAAAATCACAATGACCACTAGGAGGAGGATCACTATCTAAGGTTGCTATAATATATTACCTAAAATGTCTAGCTCTAACAAAAAATTAAAATGCATACAACAACTAGGTAGGTAAACATAAAAAACAAAATAAATGCATTTTGTCATAACTATTTTAAAAATTTCATAAAGCAATATGAATACATCTATGTTGAGGGGTAAAATGGGGGAAGTGGGGGACATCTGTAATACTTCAACAATAAAAATGAAAATAAATAAATCTATGTTGATGTACATACTATGTATAAAGATGTGATTTGTGTGATAATAATGGAAATGAGTGGGGAGGAAATAGAATTATTAGGAACAAGATTTGAAATTAAGTTGGTATTAATTGGAATTTTATTTTTTGTAAGTTATGTTGTTAATTGTAATCCCCAGGATAACCACTAGGAAAATACATTTTTAAATTAGTAAAAAAAAAAAAAAAAAAAATGGCAAGGGAATGAAAATGGTACATTAGGAAATACCTATTTACTATAAAAGAAGGCAATAATGGAGAAATATAGGAACAAAAAAGACATAGAAAACAAATAACAAAATAGAAGATATAAATCCTACCTTATTAGTGGTTGCATTAAATATAAATGGATTAAACACTCCAATTTAAAGGCAGAGACTGGCAGAATGGATTTAGAAAATATGATCCAACCATATGTTGTCTAAAGACATTCAGATTCAAAGACACAAATAGATTTAAAATAAAAGAATAGGAAAAAATATTCCATGCAAGCAGTAGCCAAAAGGGACCTGGAATGTATACTGATAAAAGGGCAATATGTTAATTAGACAAGACGACTTCTGGACGACCTTCCAGACGTCCTTCTGGACAAAGCCATAGTGGCAGGGCTGAGGCAGAAGTTGTTAGGGGCAATTAGGCTGACAGGGGAGAGCAGTTAGGGGGATCAGCCTGGCAGGGGAGAGCAGTTAGGGGGATCAGGCCGGTAGGCAGGTGAGTGGTTAGGAGCCAGCAGTCCCAGATTGCAAGAGAGATGCCCGATTTACGGTTTAGGCCCAATCCTAAATTGGAGAGGATACAGGCCAGGCTGAGGACCCCTTCCCCCCGCACGAATTTTGTGCACCAGGCCTCTAGTGGTAATACTAATACCAGAAAAAGTAGGCCTTTAAGATAAGCATTGTTATTAGAGACAAAGAAGTTATGGGTTGGCAATTCTTTTCTTTAAACACTTTAAAGATGTTCTACTGTCTTCTGGCCTACATTGTTTTATAATAATGAAAGGGTCAATCCATCAAGAAAATATAACAATTATAAATATGCATGCACCTAATAATAAAGCTCCAAAATACATGAAACAGAAACAGACAGAATTAAAGGGAAAACAAAAATGCATACAAGAAATAACAATAATATATAATATGTGCCAAGTACTACTATGAGAGTTTCATCTGTTAATCATCACAGCAATCATATAACATAAGCATTATTGTTATCCTCATTCTAAATATGGGGAAAGCGAGGAGCAGAGAAATGAGATTTGTCCAAGATCACCCAACTATCAAGTAACAAACTCAAATATTGATTTAATAAATACAGTGATAATAACAACAACATATTGGGAGAATGTGGGAGAAGTGTGGTTGTATATGGTACAGGAGATAACTGAATCCTGCCATTATAGGAAGTCATAACTGATGTATAAAAATTAAATATTAAAGTATAAACAGCTTATTTAGAAATATGGAGATGGTACAATAAGAAAGAGTTAAAAGGTTTGAAAGTGACTGTCTCTGAGGAGCAGAAATGTGGGATGGGGAAGCAAAGTTCTATTAGATTTTTGTTGTTGCTATTATAAGCTTTATGTGAAAGGGCGAGGGCTATGCCCTCCATCTTGCCCCAGGGCGAGGGCTACATTCTCCATCTTACCCTGGATCCTCCATTTTTGGGCAGCAGCCATTAGCCATGTGCTCAGCAAGGAGCTTCTTTCTGGAAGCCCAAGCCTCTGCTAGCCACACCTAGGATTTCTTTAAACTAACCAATGATAATCAAGGGAAGTGCGCGCCATAGATACAACCACATCCTGTGTAACCAGACACTGACTTGCGCCCGGCCAATCAGCAAGGCCCTCAGTCCTCTCTCTTCCCCTTACTCCAACCCCCCTATAAAACCCCTCTCCACACAGAGCTCTCTCTCTCTCTCTCTCTCTCTCTCTCTCTCTCTCTCTCTCTCTGCCGCTTGCCACTGCGTCGGTGAGTGTGGTCGGGGAGCCAAGCTAGCTCGAATAAAGACTCTTTGCTTTTGCATCAGACTCGGCTGGCTCCCTGGTGGTCTTTTGGGGATCCTGAAATCTGGGCATAACATTATGGTATTCTATAACTATGGAAATCACATTTTTAAAAGTCAGGTCTGAACTGAATACACAGGACTCCAATTCTGTGTAAAGAATGTACATAAAACTTGAGGATAGTATGAACTGAATATGTGTCCCTCCAAAATGCATACGTTGAAGCCCTTATCTCCAGTATGGCTGCTTTTGGAGATGGGGCCTCAAAAGAAGTAATTAAGGCTAATTGAACTCATAAGGGTGGGTGCCTGATTTGATAGGATTATGTCTTTATAAGAAGAGACACCAGAAAGTGCCCTCTTCTCTCTCTCTCTCTCTCTCTCTCTCTCTCTCTCTCTCTCTCTCTCTCTCTTTCTCTCTCTCTCTCTCCATACACACATACCAAGGAAAGACCATGTGAGGTCACACTTACAAGCCAGTAAGAAAGCTCACAGAAACCAAATTTACCAACACCTAATCTTGGACCTTCCAACCTCCAGAACTGTGAGAAAATACATTTATGCTGTTTAAGTCACCCAGTCTGTGGTATTTTGTTCTAGCAGCCCAAACAGATTAATAAAAAACATCATTCTAAGTGAAATATGCCAGTCACAAAAGGACAAATACTAGTACTGTATGATTCCAATTATATGGGTTTCCTTGGATAGTCAAATTCATAGAGACAGAAAGTAGAGCAGTGGTTGTCAAGGGCCAAGGGGGCAGGATAATAGGGAGTTATTGTTTAATGGGTACAGGATTCCAATTTAAGAAGATAAAAATAGTTCTGAAGATGGACGGTGGTGATGGTTACACAACAAGTTGAATGCACTTAATGTCAATGAACTGCACATTTAAAAATGGTGAAGTTGGTAAATGTTTTGTGTACTATATAATAATTTTTAGTGGGGAAATAAAAATAAAAAGGGGGATAAAATAATGTACAGAGATGTGTGTTGTAATATTGATGAGTGGCTATACCCTCTGTTTCAGTTCTGTCAAAGTTCCACACATATTGAGCTTCTTCAACATTCTGTCCTCAGTTTTTCTATCTGTTTCCCTTGCTGGGGCTATGTGACTCACTTCCTAGTTTTAGTTATCAACTATAATACATATCTTTAGTCAGACCTTTGAGCTCTAGATCCATACTTTTCAAATGGACACTGATCATCTCCACTCGGAACTCCCACAGATACCTCAAATTCAGAGTTCTAATAAGATTAATTTCCTTCCCCTTCCAAATCTGCTCTTTCATGTTTGAAAAATAGAAGGGGAAGATAAATGTTTATCCTTCCTCCTTCATCCACTACTCCAGATTGCACACTTTCCCCTATGCTACACTAGCTTCAGAGCCAATTTGTTCATGTGTTTCCCAGAAATTGGTCTTTTTTGCCCAAAAAGACGGAGTGCATTTTCATCTTCAAAAAATTATATCAAACTATTCCTCAAATGTACATGAACCTGCAAGGTCACTGTAACCCAAACCTTAAATCAACCTCTGAGCTGTGAGTCTATTATAACAACAGTAGAATAAAGAATCTGGGGATCTGGGACCACAATCAGACCCAGAACCAGCTATAAGAACACTTAACTCTCCAAAACGTTAAAGACTGTTATCCACTGCTATTCTAGCCTCAGCGCCTCCCTTAGAACTAGGCACAAGGGCTCTCCTAAACCCCATGCTTAAAGTGTCCTGCATATCTCTAACACACACACACACACACACACACACACACACACACACACACACACTAAAGAACATATGAGTGCCTGTGTCACATGGTGCTCATTGTTGGAAGAATGCAACTCTTAACCCTAAACATCTGCACTTTGACTAACACTATTCAAGCTCCAGGAAAATGCTTCTTCATGTCTGTTTCCCTGCATCCTCTAAATCAAAGGTAACTGTGTCCAAATGCCATGAAAATTTGTATATTGTGCCACTATAGGCATAGAGACAGACATTATTTCAAACTGCATGGAAGATTCGAGCAGTGGAAGCACATAGGGAACGACAACAACAAAAAAACATGCTAACTTGTCAAAGCCTTCTTCCCACATACATGACTACAATAGGTTTTTTGCTTAACAAACTATCATTCCCCAGTAATGTACATTTTCTTGTTTGCCTTTAGTTCCCAGTTTGTGGTTCCAGAGGTAATAAAAAAAACTATAACAGTTGCATATGGAAGCTAAAGAAAAGTTCACAATATTAAACAACTCATATTATTCTTGATTTTAAGATAGATAAATAGATAGATAGTAGTAGATGTAACATGTTTAAAGCATTGTCACATACTGGATTTCCCAGGAAGCAGATTCTGGAACAAAGGTTAGGGTATAGGAGGTTTATTAAGTAGTGTTCCTGGAATCATGGAAGGAAAGGGAGAAAAGAAGCAGGAATGAAAAGAGGAAGAAATCAAATTTCAGTGCATTACCAATGGAATGCCTCAGCATACCCTGTAGGGAATTCTGAAGATAGGATGAAACTTCAAAGCTATCTTAAGGAGCATGGGGGCCAGGCCTTTATACACAGCATCAATGAGTCATTGGATGTGGGCCAACCTGAGAATGGGATGTGTTCTTGAATAAGACAAGTCTCAGTTGATGCAATCCTAAAGGAGGCTAACAGCCAAGGGCTCTCTGATGGCACAATTTCTAACAACTGAAGTTATAAGGCCTTTATTGCTAATGGGAAATCTGGTCAGGAAATTGCAGTATCCACCACAGTCTATCCCTTGTGCTTCCAAGATCCACTGCATATAAGTTCTGGGATTAACTTTTCCAGGGGTCTGGTGGGCCTCTCTTTCTGGGGGAAACTTAGGACAAGCTACAGCTGCCAACTCTGCAGCTGGTCTCAAAGCTGAAAATGACCATCTCCTTGTTCCATTATCAATTATAGATTCTCATTACTCTTAGGGTCTTGATGGTTTATTTGGTGATATTACCCAGACCTTCATTTCTGATCACCATGACTTTTGCAGGCTGAAGTTGCTATACTTGCTAGTACCCATATACCAAGCTCACCAATCTATGAATAATGCTTAGGTTTTCCTTCTCAATCAGCTCATCAAACGAGATCCCCCATGAAGGCACTGGTGTAAGGTAAGTGAAAAGTGCTAGTGTTACAATGATGGATATCATGGAGGATCTGCTCTAGCTGATTGTGCAGGCACTTGTGCCCTCAATTCGTGATCCCATGTGTAACTTTCATCTTAGTGCTGGGCCTGTCCACCCTTATACCTTGGTGGATCCAACAGAACTCAGGTTACAATGGGAAGTTCCATATGCAGGGTCACTTACATGGTCACTTGTCCTCTGGCCAGCCAATCCATCTCTATCATAATAGAGTAGCATATCAGGAGTTGTTTTTAAATGGTATCTAATTCTCCGTTGCATGTGGCATAGTTTTGCTCCACAACCTAAGTTCTGGGCTAAGTTGTGACTTTCCCATTGGGGCTTACCAAAAACTCCACACTGCACCTTTTGCCAACACAAATATCTCTAATGCCTTAGGGTATATTTATTGTATTGGCCAAGTGGCAAGACTGCTCAAAACTGCGTCCTGGACCTGTTATAGGGCCTTATCTTGATCTAGGCTCCACTTGAAGCTGGCAACTTTTTGTGTCACCCAATATATGGGTAGAAATAGTAATTCCAGATGTGAAATTTGATGCTTCCAGAACCCAATGAAACCTACAAAATATTGATCTTCCTCCTTAGTGAGGAAGGTGAAAAATGCAGTAATTTGTCCTTTACTTTGGAGGGAATCTCCTGGCATGCCCAAGACCATTTGACTCCTAAAAACTGAACTTAATGTAACCAGTCCCTGGATCTTTGTAGAGTTTATCTCCCATCCTCTGTGGTGCATGTGTCTTACCAAGATCTCTAATGTGCTAGCCACTTCTTACACATTTTGGTCCAATTAGCATGATATCATCAACATAGTGGACTAGTATTATATTCAGATGCTCCAGATCTCTTCAGGCTATATTATGCCAGAGGACAGGAAAGTTAGTAGAGCCTTGAGAAAAAAAAAAACTACAAATGCATACTGTTGTCCATTATATGTGAATATAAACTTCTTCTGATGTTTCATGATAGGGATAGAAAAAAAACACACATTTTCCAAATCAGTAGCTGATTATTAGGTACTTAATTAAGACCATGTCATTCCTCTCTTGTGAAGTTAATGTATCAAATACAGCAGCTGCACTTATGTCTGTATTTGATTGAGTTTGCAATTGTCTACTGTCATCTACCAGGCTATGACAACATTCTTCCAGTGACCAAACTGGCACATGAAATGCAGATATGATGGGACCTCACCGCAGCATTCTTTAGGTCTTTAAAGGTGGCACTAACTTCTGCCATCCTCCCAAAGATGCTATGTTTTCATTTGCTATCTTGGCCAAAAAAAGGGAGAGCAGCTTCAGAAGCTTCCACTTGGCCTTCTAATTTATAAATAGCTCCACAAGTCAAGGAACCAATATAGGGTTTGTATCAACTATCAAAATATCTATCCCTTAACACCCAGAAATCAATGGCATTTTTTACACCAATAATGAACTCTCAGAAAGATAAACTAATAAAACAATCCTATTTACCATTGCAACCAAAAATTAAATATTAGGTTGCGTTGGTGGTATAGTGGTGAGCTTAGCTGCCTTCCAAAAATTAAATATTTAGTAATAAACTTAACCGAGAAGGTAAAAGACCTATTCTCAGAAAACTACAGAATGTTGAAAAAAGAGATAGGAGATATAAACAAGTTGAAAAATATACCGTGTTCATAGATTGGTAGAATTAAAATGTCCATACTACTTAAAGCAGCGGTTCTCAACCTATGGGTCGCGACCCCTTTGGGGGTCGAACGACCCTTTCACAGGGGGCGCCTAAGACCATCGGAAAACACATATATAATTACATATTGTTTTTGTGATTAATCACTATGCTTTAATTATGTTCAATTTGTAACAATGAAATTGGGAGGCACCACAACATGAGGAACTGTATTAAATGGTCGCGGCATTAGGAAGGTTGAGAACCACTGACCTAAAGCAATCTATAGATTCAAAACAATCCCTATTGAAATATCAATGGCATATTTCACAGATCTGGAACAAATATTCCAAATATTTATATGGAACCAAAAAAGACCCTGAATAGCTGCAGCAATCCTGAGAAAGAAGAACAAAATTGGAGGGATTACCAGATATCAAGCTATATTACAAAACCACTGTTCTCAAAACTGCCTGGTACTGGCACAAGAACAGACATATAGATCAATGGAACAGAACAGAGGACCCAGAAATTGACCCAAGCCATTAGGCTCAATTAATATTTGACAAAGGAGGCAAGAATATACAATGGAGCAAAGACAGTCTCTTCATTAAGTGGTGTTGGGATCATTGGACAGGTACATGCAAAATAAATGAAACTAGGCCACCAACTTACACCGTACACAAGAATAAACTCAAAATGGATAAAAGACTTGAATGTAAGTTGTAAAAGCATAAAAATCCTAGAAGAAACATAGGCAGCAAAATATCAGACATCTCACATAGCAGAGTTTTCACTTACACAAAGCCCAGGACAAGAGAAACAAAGGGAAAAAAATAAACAAATGGAACCTACATCAAAACAAAAAGTTTCTGCACAGCAAAAAGAAACCAGCATCAAGGTGAAAAACTAACCCAACTTGTCCCCATCCCATGCATCAGGGTCCCATATCTTCCAGGCCCTGATATGGCATAGCAGACTTGTCTTGGTTTGGATTTTAACTTTTTTTGAAACTTGCTTCCATTAAGTCCCAGGATTTATCCTCAAATGAAGCCCTCTGGCTTTTTGACATAGATTTTAATAGTTGACTACTTTATTTCAGCTTTTTATTGTTTTTTTTTTCTAGAGGTCAATCAAGCTCAACAATAGCCATACAATTTCCTGGCCTTCCTTATATTTAATATATCCCAAATACTTCTCAAAGAGCTGCTACATGGCACCAGTTAATGTATTCCCTTCCACCAGCACCATCCCAGTTCGGTAAAAGCTGTAACAATTCCTCTGCCACGTATCTATTCCAGGTGCCTATCTACTCCACCTACCACCAATGATGGAGTCCTCATTGCAGCAGGTGATCTATCTGCAAATTTTCATTACAATGTATGCTTTCCTCAACTGCTTCTCATACCAACTGCTATAGACTGGCTTCCTGGAGAGCAGACCCAGAGACAGAGTTCAGCATGAAGGGTTTTTATTAGGTAATGCTCTTGAGATCACCACCTGTGGAAGGGAAAAGAAAGGAAGTAGGATTGGACAGAGGGAGAAATTAAGCTATGCCATTTGGAGCAAGAAGGCCATGTCAATCAGTCATTGCATGTGAAATACCCCAGGAAGGGGGTATAACCTTGGTGGAGGTGACTCTCCAACTGAGGCAATTCCTGACAGCTTAGGGATGTCTGCTGGTATCACTCCTAGCAACTAAAATAATAAGATCTTTATTCCTGAAGGGAGATTAAGGCAACAGATTGCACAATCAACAAGTGTGATATATATTTTTTCCATTAGAAAGTTGGTTGCCATCAGATGCTAGAATTGAGAATAGTTTTACTTTTAAAATGATTAACATTACTTAAATTTTCAAACATTTACAGCTTTTAAAAAATAATATTTATTTAAAAGTTTAATTAATAACCTTCTAAATATTTAGACACAAATATGTGAACCTCCATTTATATTTCTGATCTAGGTCCCTAAAATTCTATTTATAGTCCTCCTTAACCTGAATCCATCAGTTTCCTTTTGGAAAATTATGCAAAAAATCCCGGTTTATTATATAAAAGTCAGAAAATACAGATGAGTTAAAAACCAATAAAATCACCCATCACTCTAACACCCATAGGCAACTATTAATATCCTCAGAGTATACATCAGAATTTTTACATAGAGATCATTTAAATATATAGTTTTCTTCATTAAAAAGTATATGTGTTTATGCAGCCTATTTTCCCCACGTAAAATTATATGCTGAATTTTTCCAAGTAAATAAGTGTAGGTGTTCATCAACATTGTCAAGACTTGCATGATGTTTCAATGTGTAGACATATCCTAATTTGTTTAGCTAAGTGCCTATTTTGAGACACTTGACCATTCACAGTTTTTCACACTTCAAAACTGAGTGAAGTCTTATGCAAGCCAATTATTTTATTACTAGAGGCCCAGTGCATGAAATTCATGCACATGGGGGGGGGGGGCGTCCCTTAGCCTGGCCTGCACCCTCTCCAATCTGTGACCCCTCATGGGATGTCCAACTGCTGATTTAGGCACAATCCCTGTGGCCCGATTGTCCCTAACTGCCCTCCCCTGCCAGCCTTATTGCCCCCAACTGCCCTCCCCTGCCATCCTGGTCACCCCCAACTGCCCCCCTTGCTGGCCTGACCACCCCCAACTGCCCTCCCGTGCTGGTCTGATTGCCCCCTAACTGCTCTCCCATGCTGGCCTGATTGCGCCCCTAACCGCTTGCTCCCCCATGCCAGCCTGATTGCACCCCTAACTGCTTGCTCCCCTGCTGGCCTGATCACCCCTAACTTCCTCTGCCTCAGCCCCCGTCACCATGGCTTTGTCTGGAAGGAAGTCGGACGTCCAGAAGATGTCCGTTGACCCAGTCTAATTAGCATATTACCCTTTTATTAGTATAGATTTCCTAAGGATAAATTTCTACCAGTAGAATTACTATGTCAAAGAGCATGTACACCTTTTTTGTCTTTTTAAAAACATATTTTTATTGATTTCAGAGACAGAGGAAGGGAGAGTGAGAGATAGAAACATCAATGATGAAAGAGAATCATCAATTGGCTGCCTCCTGCATGCCCCCTACTAGGAATCAAGCCTGAAACCCTGGCATGTGCCCTGATTGGGAGTCGAACTGTGACCTCCTGGTTCATAGGTCAACACTCAAACACTGAGCTATGCTAGCTGGGCGAGCAAGGACATCTTAAGGGCTTCTGAAACATGTGTCCAAGTAGACCTTGTACCAGTGTATGCTCCCACCAGCACACTTTGAGAGTGCCCCTTCCCCCACACCCTTATCACTCTCTAGGTTGGGAGAGAGGTGGATAGTCTTCAATATGAATGTCAACAGCTCTCTTAATGGTTCCATAAAGACCCTGCCTCAACCAACCTTATAAAAGAAATCTTATAGAAGCACTAAAAATTATTCTTTCTTATTATATATGTATATTTTTAAAGATATATTTTCTTATTTCAAAATAGTAACTAGCCCTGGCTCAGTGGTTAGAGTGTCAGCCCTCCTGCCAAAGTGTCTCCGGTTTGATTCCTGGTCAAGGGCATGGACCTGGGTTGCAGGTTCCATCCCTGGCCTCAGTCAGGGAGGCACCCGATTGATGTGTCTCTCTCACATCGATGTCCCTCTCTCTCCCTCTATCTCCCTCCCTTCCAAAAGAAGAGGAAAAAAATAGTAACTAATGTATTCACGTATATAAGAAACAGAATTGATCAAGAAAGAGTTCATTTTCCTATCAAATGCCTCAAGACTCTAAAATAAAATTGTCCCTCCCTGTAGTCCCCAGAATAGGTCCCAGCACTTCTTCGTTCAAAGGGTCTCTCACTTGCTTCCTCTCATCATTCCCATGACCAGCAGTGACATTTCAGACTTTCATCATCTTGTACTTGGACTATGGTGGTAACTTCCTAACTGGTGTTCCAATCTTCAGTGGCTGCTCCTGTCCCCTCCCCAACTCAGACCCATCCTGCACCAAAACAGCCACATTATTTCCTTTCATCCTGTCATTCCCAAGGTCATGAAAGGCTTTCGTGTCATCCAGGGTTGGATGGAGTAATATGCAAACACCTCAGTGTAGCAACCAGGGACCCTCCACGAATGCGACTCACTCCAACTGCTCAACTATATTTCTCACCACTCCCTCTTCCACACTTTGTACTCAGGCAGGCCAGCCTTCTCTCTGGAGCAGCATTCCCACCTCCATGCCTTTCTTCCCACCATTCCTTCCTCCTCCAATGCCCTTCTGTCCTGTTTTTATCCTATCCTTCAAGCCCAGCTTACTTAAGCTTCCTCTCCTCTGTAAAACTTTGCCTAAGCACTGTTACCTACAGAACTTTCTGCCCTGATGGGGAGAGTCTGACTGAAGGGTCTGACCATGATCAGAGACACCTAGTTTTGTTACTATCATTTTGTTTCGGTACTTCTTGCCTTTCCAAATAGATCACAAACTCAAGGAAAAAGACATGTCTTTTTACTGCTTCAAACACAAACTTTATTGATGACAAAAATAAAATCTCAAATGTATAAACATAAGTCCACACAAAGGACCAAAGATTACCTTACTCATGAAGAATTGGCTTAGTTTCTGCTCATGAAGCATACTAAAAACATCTCAATCTAGACAAGGTAAAAAGCAACACATGTATTTTCTGTACAAGTTTGAATTAATCTGGTGTTCATAAAGTGGTCCAGCAACAAACCATCATAAATAACATCAGTATCAAAGTTATAATGCAATTTACAAAGTGTATTACCCCCAGGATGCAAAACCAAAATATTACTCAGATTTGTTTGGAAACATACAACTAATTAAAGTTTACTTAATAATAGCTCAACTCTTTTTTTCACCTCAGGGTCTTTGTATTCTGCTGCTAAGACTCGAAGTTTCTTGGCACATGCTTTAGGTCGTTGGAATACGAAGTAAAGGGAATTTTTACTGAAATTGTCCTGGGTAAATACTCTTGATCTTCTTTTAAAATGGTCATTTATATTTTCAAATAGTAAAAGAGCATTAATAATATTCTCTTTTGCCTCTTTCTTGCTAAAAATATTAATTATTGATGTTGGTGCACTGGCTATGAGCAAATCTTTTGTCATAGATGGATTTTTAGAGAAATTCAAAAGCATACCCAAAATATGTTCTTTCGTTTCTCTACCTCCCACAGTTAACAAACGAAGAAATTCTGAAATATAATTTGTAACCATATGCTGATATTCACTAATTATAGTCAGGTGCCTTATCAATCTTAGTCCAGCCAGCTGCACATTTGAATTCAAGGGATAGGTGACGGTATCTTCACATACTTGATTTAAATATGTTTTAACCTTCCTATGATTTTCAGCAGCCACCGAGATGTTATTTAGTGCATTTAAAGCCTTCTGCCTAACACTGGGGTGGGGATTATTGAGCAAGCTTTCAATAACTGAGATTCTACCTGCATTATGAATGACTTCATGGGAAAACGGATAATCGGAACTGTTAAATAGAGCATTATTGGCTATTTCATGAATAGAAGGTTCTTCAGTCATCTCAATCATGCAAATGAGTTTTTCAAGCTCTCGTGGATCCATGTTAGTTTTGTGTTTACAGTGGAAAGGCCAGGGCTGAGCTTTCGCCCCGGGCCTGATCTGCTTTCTGAGGCCATCTTCAAGTGGTAAGCAGGGTTCATTTTGGTATGGATATTTCATTTCCGTCCAGATCATGGTTTCTGCCCATGATCCCATTCCTGCCCCAGGAACCATGGACGGATATGTGCCTCTAGACTCAGATGATTTTTTACTCTTAGGTGCAGATTTGTTTCCACTTCTGTTTTCATTACCATCCCTGAACCAAGACCTTATATCAACTCCACCAGCAGCCTCAAGCTTATCCTCATCTCCAGCCCCACACTCAAAACTGACATTTTTCTCACTCTTGGATATGCACTCATTGTTCTCACTCTCAGTCCAAAACAAGGATCTTAAACTGATCTCCTCAATATCAGGGCTAGACGCTCTACTTAGTTCATCCTCATCTATATCCTCAGCGAAAGACCAGGACCTCATGCCAGGCCCTTCCCCAGCCCCAAGCCTAGACCCTGTAGTGGTTGTATCTTCATCCCAGAGCCAAGACTCTTTCCTGGCCTCAGCCCCCACAAAGGAATCCATAAAGGCCTCCTCTTCAGATCTACTCCAGGACCCAATACTGGCCTTGTCCTCATCCTCAAATATGGAACTAATGATAATCTCTTCCTCAGTCACTGATCTGGATTCAATACTGGGTTCATTTTTATATCCAGATCTGGACACAATACCAGCCTCTTCCCCTTTCCAAAACCAGGATCCTGTACTAGCTTCAATCCCAGCCCCGAGCCAGTATCCTTCATTATCCTCCACCCCAGCACTGACCTGGGACCTTCCACTGGCCTGGTCCCTAGTCCTAGCCCAGGACCCCCCACTTGTCTGACTTTCATGTTCCAGCCTAGACCCAGCCCAGGATTTTCTACCAGCTTGATTCCTAGTGCCAGCTCGGAAGCCTCCTCCACTGGCCTGACCCTCAAATCCAGGTTTGGAACAGCTACCTGCCTGATCTCCAGCCCCAACCCAGGACCTTCCACTAGCTTCCTTTTCAGTGCCAGCCCAGGACTGAACATTGGACTGGTCCACAAACCCTGGCCTAGACCCTCCATCAGCCTGTTCCCCAGTCGTAGCCCAGGACCCACTGCTGGACTGGTCCACAGGCCCCAGACTGGACACTCCACTGGCTTGATCTGCAGTGTCAGCCCAGGGTCTTCCACTGGACTGGTCCTCAGACCCCAACCTAGACCTTCCACTGCCCTGGTCACCAGCCTCAGCCCAGGATACATTTTCACTAGCCTGATTATCCAATCTAGGCTTGGATCTACCACCAAGTGGATCGCCAGTCCCAACCCAGGACTCTCCAATAGCCTTGTCCACAGTGCCAGCCCAGTCGCCAATACTAGCCACATTTCTAGCCCTTGTATCAGTCCAGGAACCTCCATTTGCCTGAATCCTATCCCCATCCAGGGACCTTCCACTAGCTTGCTTTTGAACTCCAGGCCAGGACCCTCCATTGGCCTTGTTCTCAGCCACTGTCCAGGACCCTCCAATTGCCTCTTCCCCAACCCAGGACACTTCACTGGCCTGGCCCCCAGCCTGGGAACCCTCACTGACCTGATCTCCAGTCCAGGGTTCCCCAATAGCCTTGTCCCTAGGGCCAACCCAAGACCCTCCACTGACCTGGTTCTCAGCCCCAGTCCGGGACCCTCTAATGGCCTTGTTCCTAGTCCAGAGATCCCCACTGGCCTGGTCCTCAGATCTATCCCAGGATTCAACACCAACCTTATTCTCATCCCTAGCCCAAGGCCAGGACTTAATGCCAGCCTCATCACAAGCCCCAGCCCAGGACCTAATACCAGACTTATCACTAGCCCCGCTCCAGGACTCAATACTGGCTTCATTCTCATCATCAACCCAGGACATGTTATTCTCCCAGTATCCATCCTTGGCCTGAAACCTAAATTTGATCCATCGCTCAGAGGCAATCCAATCTTCAATACCAATTTCATTCCAGTAATAGTCATGGACTTTAGGCTGTGTCTTTCCACAGGCCAGAGTACCTGTCCCACCTTCACTGTCTGAAGTGAGCATGGCCTTAGACTTGGGATTTTTATAGACAGCACCTTCTTCTGTGGTTTCTGCTTTAGATTTGGGTATAGCTTTGTCCTTTGCACCAAGCAACATCTTACTCTGGGAAAGGACCATGGACTGAGGCTGGCCAGAGACCATTGTATCTTTTCTGGCCTTTACCTTGGATTCAGCATTGGTATTGCACTTGACCTTACTCCTAGCGCCAAGCAAGGCCTCACCATGGGAACTGTCTGAAACCTGCGGCGGAGAAGAGCTTGTTGTATCTGTTCCAGCTTTTAACTTGGACACAGTATTGGAATTGCCCTTGACCTTATTCTTAGCACCAAGTAAGGCCTCACCCCAAGAATTAGCCACAGCTTGGGGCTGGACAGAGCCCATTGCATCTGGCCCAGGCCCTGCCTTAGACACAGCACTAGGATTGCCCTTGACTTCATTCCTGGTACCAAGCAATAACTCACCTTGGGAATTAGATACAACCTGGGGCTGGGCAGAGCTGGTTGCATCTGCTCTGGCCTCTGCTTTAGACACAGTATTGGGATTATCCCTGACCTTATTCTTAGTAACACACAGGGCCTCACCCTGTGAATTGGTCACAGCTTGGGGCTGGACAGAGTCCATTGCATCTGGCCCAGCCCCTGCCTTAGATGCAGCATTGGCATTACCCTTGACCTTATTCCTAGTAACAGGTAAGGATTCACCTTGGGAATTAAACACAGCCTGGGGCTGGACAGAGCCTGTTGCATCTGTTTGGTCCTCTGCCTTAGACACGGTATTGGGATTATCTCTGACCTTATTCTTAGTACCAGGTAAGACCTCACCATGAGAATTAGTCATAGTCTGGAGCTGGTCAGAGCCAGTTGTATCTGGCCCACCTCCTGCCTTAGATGCAGCATTGGCATTGCCCTTGACCTTATTCTTGGCACCAGGCAAGGCCTCACCCCAAGAATTAGCCACAGTTTGGGGCTGGACAGAGCCCATTGCGTCTGGCCCAGGCCCTGCCTTAGACACAGCACTAGGATTGCCCTTGACTTCATTCCTGGTACCAGGCAATAACTCACCTTGGGAATTAGATACAACCTGGGGCTGGGCAGAGCTGGTTGCATCTGCTCTGGCCTCTGCCTTAGAAACAGTATTGGGATTATCCCTGACCTTATTCTTAGTAACACACAGGGCCTCACCCTGTGAATTGGTCACAACTTGGGGCTGGACAGAGTCCATTGCATCTGGCCCAGCCCCTGCCTTAGATGCAGCATTGGCATTACCCTTGACCTTATTCCTAGTAACAGGTAAGGCTTCACCTTGGAAATTAAACACAGCCTGGGGCTGGACAGAGCCTGTTGCATCTGTTTGGTCCTCTGCCGTAGACACAGTATTGGGATTATCCCTGACCTTATTCTTAGTAACACACAGGGCCTCACCCTGTGAATTGGTCACAGCTTGGGGCTGGACAGAGTCCATTGCATCTGGCCCAGCCCCTGCCTTAGATGCAGCATTGGCATTACCCTTGACCTTATTCCTAGTAACAGGTAAGGATTCACCTTGGGAATTAAACACAGCCTGGGGCTGGACAGAGCCTGTTGCATCTGTTTGGTCCTCTGCCTTAGACACAGTATTGGGATTATCCCTGACCTTATTCTTAGTACCAGGTAAGACCTCACCATGAGAATTAGTCATAGTCTGGAGCTGGTCAGAGCCAGTTGTATCTGGCCCACCTCCTGCCTTAGATGCAGCATTGGCATTGCCCTTGACCTTATTCTTGGCACCAGGCAAGGCCTCACCCTGAGAAATGGCCATATCCAGGGGTGGGGCAGGGCCCCTTGCATCTGGCACAGCCCCTGTTACAGACACAGCATTGGAATTGCCCTTAATCTTATTCTTAGTACTAGATAAGGCCTCACCCAGGGAACTCACTACAGCCTGGTGCTGAACAGAGCCTGTTTTATCTGGTTCAGCTCCTGCCTTAGACAGGACATTGGGTTTGCCCCTGACCTTATTCCTGGCACCGGGCAAGGCTTCACCTTGGGAATTTGACACAACCTGTGACTGGACAGAGTCCATTATATCTGCTCCAGTCTCTGCCTTAGACACAGCATTGGGATTGCCCTGGAGCTTATTCTTGGCACTAGGCAAAGCCTCCTCTTGGGAATTGGTCACAGCCTGGGGCTGGGCAGAGCCAACTGCATCTGATCCAGCCCCTGACTTAGACACAGCATTAGGTTTGCGCCTGTTCTTATTCCTGGCACCAAGCAAGGCTTTGCCTTGTGAATTTGAAAGATCCTGGGTCTGTGCAGAACCTGTTGTATCTGCTCCAGTCTCTGTCTTAGACACAGCATTGGGATTTCCCCTGACCTTATTACTGGCACCAGGTAAGGCCTCACCCTGAGAATTGGCCACAGTCTGTGGCCAAGCAGATTGTGTTATATCTGTTTGAGGCTGGACAGAGCCATTTGTGTCTGGCCCAGCCCCTACATTAGACACAGCTTTGGGATTACCCCAGAGCTTATTCTGGATACCAGACAAGGCTTCATCCTGGATATTGGCCATAGCCTGAGGCTGACCACAGGGCTTCATTTCTGCCTTAGCCTCTGCCCTAGAAATGGCGTCAGGGTCTCCCCTGTCATCAGCTTGGGACTTGGCCCCACCCTGAGGCTGTGCATAGGTTTTCGTGTCTGTCCTGACCCTGGCCTTTCTTTTGCCTTTGGCTTTGCCCCTAGCCTTAGTTCTAGTACTAGGTAAGGCTTCAACCTGGCTTGTGGCAAAAGCCTGAGACTGTGCCTTTGTGTCTGTCCCAGCCCCTTCCTTAGACATTGTGTTGGCATTGCCTTCAGCATTAATCTTACCATCAGGCAAGGCATCTCCTGGGACACTGGCCATAGATTGAGGTTGTATACAGGACAACATATCTGTTCCAACCCCTAACTTAGAAATGGCATTGGGATTACCCCTGGTCTGAACTCTGGAATCAGGCAAAGCTTCAACCTGAGAATTGACATTCAGGTTTGCCTTGGCCCCCATTTTAGACATGGCATTAGAATTGTCTCTATCCTTAACCCTGGCATCAGGCATAGTCTTAGGCTGAGAAACAGTCTTCATGTGAGCTTCAGTCACTGCCCTAGTTGTGACATTGATATTTCCCTTTTCATCAACCCTGGCATCAGACATTGCCTCAACCTGTTTCTTGGTCATAGTCTGATGTTGTGTAGAAGCTCTCATATCTGTCCCTGTTCCTGCCTTGTACATGGCATTGGTATTACCCCCAGCATCAACCCTTACCCCAGTCATGATCTCAGCCTGAGCCTTGGTTATAATCTGAGTCTGGGCAGAAGTCCTCATGTCTGCCCCAGACTCTGCTTGACACATAATTTTGCAATTTCCCTTGTCTTCAAGCCCAGCACAAGGCATGTCATCAACCTGGATCTTGGCCACAGCCTGAGATGGTGCATACGACCTTATATCCATTCCAGCTCCTGCCCTGGACATGGTATTAAGATTTCCCTTAGCATCAACTGTGGTACCACACCTTGCCTCAGACTGAGTCTTGGCCACATTCATAGTCTCTTCCAGGGCTCTTGCTTTGGTCTCAGCCACAATTCCAGTCTTGTTTATGGCATTCATCTTGGCTACTTCCCTGGTTATTGCCAAGGCCTCATTCTGTGTCACCAGTACTCTGTTCAACTCTGTCTCTTTTTCAGCAAATATATGAGCTTCCACTTTGGTCTGGGTCATTGCTTCTTTCTTGGCCTCTGCCCTGGCAAGTAGTCCACAAGCTTTAGCTTTGGTCTGGGTCACTGCTTCTTTCTTGACTACTCTCTCAGCCTCAGAGTCAGTTTGAGTCACTGCCTCTTTCATGGCCATTTCCTTGGCTTTGATTTTGGCTTCAGTCAGAGTCACTGCCTCTGTCATAGCCATTGTTTTGACCTCAGACTGGACCTCTGCCTCTGCCCCAACCATTGCCTTGGCCTGAGAGTTGGCTTTGGGTCTGCCTCTAGCAGTGGCCTTCATCTCTATATCAGCCCCAGCCCCACCTCCTGTTTCAGTTTCTGCTCCAGTCTTGACCTTGGATCTAGTCTCAATCTCTGTCCCATCCATGGCTTCACTCGTAGCCAAGGTCTGGGTCTGTACACCAGCCACAGTTTCCATCTTGACTCTAGACCCATTGCTGGCAAGTCTCCTCATACTCTGGGCTCTTCCTGTGGTTAATCTGTAAATGTAATAGCAGGTACCAGCCCAGATCACCAGTCCTGCAGTCACCCAGCCCACTTCCTGAATGCGACCCATGTAATCACCCCTGCTGATGCCACAAATAAGGTAAGGGGGATCAGAAGGGCTGGGGAAGGAGTGTGATAAGTCTGTAAGGGTGCTGGTCTTCAGCTCAAAGGCCACTACAGCTGTCACTGGAGGTGGACCTAGAAGTGGAGGAAGGAAATGGACTAAAATTTCTCTTCTAATTCTATGCATCATACAGACAGATACACAGGACAGGAAAGTGTAGAAATAATGTGCTTAGTTGGAGAAGAGAAGCATTAGCAAACTCTCTCTCCATCCCCCCTTTTTTTTATCACATCCCCATTTTCCCTAGTACCCAACAATTTTCCCCAAGGTACTTTCATAGACATTTCCTTACACCAAATAAATAGTGGAAAAGAATGGTGGAAGGGCTGACTATGAGTGGGAGAGACCGAGAAGCTCTCAGACCTTGATTTTTTACTGGACCTACTCTGTCACCACTCCCACAGATCCCTATCCCCATACCAACCTGTATTGATCCAAAGCAGTTCCCTCCTCTTTCCTTCTCTTGATTTGTGATACACCCGAAAGTAGGTCTATATACTCATGAGATCTATGAACCTAGAGACAGACAGACAGAAAGACAGATGGAAAGACAGATGGGAGTTGAGATTTTGCTCTTCATGTGACTGGCATATTATTAGCAAACTATCTATCTCCCTCAGTTCACCCCATTCCCTGTATCAAAATTAAAGTGAGGGTGTGGGGTAAGTGACAGGAATGGTGGGAAAGTTGCCTGGAAAGGGGAGAGACTGAGGATCCTCCAGACTTGACACTGGACCTACTGGATACACAATGGTTTCTACCAACCCACCCTAGAGGTCTACCCAGGCAGACCTTTCTCTTACCAGTCTCTACTGATCAGGGGCAATTTCCTCCTTGTTTCTTTGCTTCCAGTCATCTCAAGCCCTGCAGCAAACCTGCAGGTAGATCTATGAATAAATAAACAAGCGGTAATAGAGACTGAATCCTTCATAGAACACACAAGCACCCTGGTCCCTGACCCCAGTACCTGCCTTGCCAGAGAGCTTGGATCCAGTTGGCTAATGTGTCCCATTTTATGGTCCCCCCTCTCCTCTTCTTTCAGTCATACTCCAGCCCACCTTTACCCCAATATCCCAAAATGTTTCCTGCACTGAAATCAATATGGGGTATGGCAACACTGTGAAAATCTGGCAGATTGTAGGAGAAGCAGAAGTGCCATCTACTTAGTCCCCCTAAGTACCAGCCACATTCTGTTCCCACCCTCTCAGACACTGCCCACCATCACACCAACCTCCACGGTTCTAGACAAGTCTCCCCCTCTCCCTTGTTTCCAGTGGTAAACAGCCCTACTGCAGATGTATGGGAAGATCTAGGAACAAAGAGAAAAAAGGGGAAGGTGAATGTTGAGTGCTTGTGGCATTTCAGTAATTAAGACACAGGTCTCAGTATCCCCTCTTATTGGATTTAGAGACCCATTCCCTGGCAGGCAGAACCTTGGGCCTCCCCAGTACTGAAGTAAGAAGGGAGGCAGGAAAAAAATAAAAGGGGAGTGGCATGGGCAAAATCTTTTTAAAACCACCTGTAGCATTCTAGGGCTTCTTCCAAAAGTCCATCATTTCCTTCACCAAGATGTTCAGGCTGGCAGGGTATCTAAAAACTGAAGGATGGTGAGAGAGATGGAAGCCCCCGGATCCCATACTCTAGAATCACCATAGCCTACTGTTATCTACTTTCCCTTAAACCCATCTCTAGGAGTCTCCAGCAGTAGAAGAGACAAGGTGTGGGGGGAAGCTTTTGCTTTTGCAAAATCACTATTCCTCCACGGAAAACTTACTATCTCTCTCTCTAAAAAAAAATAAAATAAAAATAAATAAGAAATGCTCCTTAATACAACAATTTGTATCTTCTCACTATTATCTGAAGTACCAATTAAGTCATCCATAGAAAAATTTGCTATCTTTACTGGTCTTCAGTATAAAATTTAAGTTTAAAGCCCTAAGCTTGGTAAATAGATGCAGTTTAAGGAAAGTTCCCTAGCTAGCTTCACCCCTTATTCCAACTAGGTAGTGGCTGCCGAAATCCCTGTCATATAGAATTCACATCGCACTTGGGTGGTTCACAGCCAGTGCCCATGCTCACACTAACCTTCACAGATCCTATGCAGCTTTCTCTACTCCTTCCTTTGCCTCGCCACAAACTGTGCAACACCGAGCTACACAAGACAGGAATAAAGGCACTGGGTGCTTGCACCAGCACCCTGGACACAGATCCCAATACTCAACCTGTCTGAATACAGACCCTAGTTATCAAACTTCCCTCCCAACACTCAGGTAAGCCTCCCCCACCAACGCAAGGCATCCAGTTACTAAAGCCCACCATTTTCTCTGCCAACACCACCGTGCAAATCCCTTCCACTGAAATGAGCAGGAAGCTGAACAGACATGAGCGGTCAGTGATTAGAGTCAGGGAGGAAGGAGCATCTCAATCTCGATATTTCCCTCTTGAGACACCCACCAGCCAAACCCAAGGTTCCCCTCCACATACTAGACAGGGGGAGTGGGTTCGGGAGATTCAAAGGGAAGGCTCCTGATACTTGAATCCGCATTGTCCTTCACCCCTGGTTGCAGCTACTGGGGTTGCGGCGCGGCTGCCACCCTGGGCCCCACGCGTCCCGAGCCCTTACCTGCTCCGCTTTTCCTGGGCCCGATGCCAGCCTGCCTGCGCAGGGCAGCGGGGAGCTGGTACCCAGAAGGGTGTGATGACTGCACCGCAGGCTGCGTCGCTCTGCAGCTCTTGGTCACGTGAGGGCTTGCGTCACCAAGGAGCTCTCGCGCTCCCACCCTCCCCCCCCCCCGCCCTGTTCCCACTGGCCAGAGAGGAGTTTGACAGGGTCTTCCCCCCACTCCGCACGCAGAACTCCCCCTCCAAGTCTCTGCTGTACCTCCCTGTCACTCAGTTGGGTCCTCTCAAACCTGAGAGCCTACAAGTGGCCTCACCTCCCTACAGTTGGGATTTATTCTTCCTTGGTTACCTGCGAGGGTCTGCATCCCCCCCACCCACACCCAGGCCTTGACCAGACGCTTCTTTGAGGAAGCCCCTCTCCCTTAGACTATAGGAATGATGCTCCCAATCCAGTAGCTTGCTGCACCAAACAAGGCTAAGAAAGGGCTGTCAGGAAAGGAAGCAGAGAGTGGAAGGAGAGGCTTAACTTTCTTCTTATGCTCCTTTTTTTTTTTCTTTTAACATTGCATTCATTGTTTTTGTAAATCCGGAAATTCAGTCAAGCCATTTTCATTTGACACTTAGAAATGAGGTCGTAAAAATAACAAAAGACTCATTTTTTTACATTATTTTTACACCACATTAAAAAATGCTTTGTAGTTGCTATAAACGATTTCAATTTTCAAAACAGACTAGTAATTATTGACATTTTAAATACGAAATTTTCCTAAACAAAATTAGCACGTTTTTAGTGTGATCTATAAATTAATCTTTGGAAAGACACTCAGTTTTCTAATCTTGGCAGATTTCCACAAGTGATTCACAGTCTTTTGAAGTTCTGGCTGAACTTATTCTCTTGTGTCAGGTGTCTGAGAACTTCTTCATATATGACTCCTGGATGATTGAATAAAGATCCAGCTCCAGATTAGCCTAGTGCCTGAAAACTAGTGATTTCCTTGATTTACCAGTTTTCCATTCAAGAGGTTTCATTTGAAGTTTTCACATAAGCATGTGGTCAAAGTAGTCTGTCTCATCACACCCTGGACCAACTGCTTACCCCATTGATGGAAATGAGGCTTAGTATGTGGAGTTTTCATTTAATCATGATGCTGGTGTGTTATCTCCGCTATCTGTCATTCATGTGCTATATCACCCTAGCAGTAGTTAGTGTTTAGCATGTTCCAGTAGAGGTAGCAGTGAGTTTGTGGTGTCTGTAAATTACTGCAATACCTCAGAGACCCATGTCATTTTTCCCTCACAGAAAGCACAGTTTATGAGAGCCCAAGCAGTTTCCAGGTAAAAGAGGCCTTTTGTTACAATTTCACTGCACCACCCATTCAAACCCTTCAGAATAATCCCAGAATTTAGAGACAGAGTATGCAGAAATTAGTCTCTAGACATCCAGCTGTCCCCACTGGGGAGTCATACCCTAAATATAGACCATTCAGGCAGCCTCTTTCTTTGAACTTTGAAATATGACACCCCAGTAGGAAGCTCCTCATGTGAAAAGCCCCTGTGTATAGGAGGGCCCCTCTAGGAGGTGAGCCAGGAGCCCAGAGTGACATAGAAACTTATTAATGGCTTTTCAGAAGTCAATTGCCCATGACTAACTTATGTTCTTCACCCAAGGGAAAGATTCAGAAATCGATTAAGTAAACATTTAAAACTTCAGTAAGGTAAACAAACAAACAAAGCCCCAAGCATAGGATGTCAAATGGCTAATTTATAATAATCAAAAAACTCTTATAAATCACTAATAAAATAATAAACAACTTGATAGAAAAAATATGCCCATGACATGAATGGGTTTATTCACAGAAAAGAAATATAAATTATTGATAAAAAATATGAAAAGACAATTTCAAAGAAATGCACATCGAAACAACTATGTATTACCATGTTTCAGCTAGGAGTTTGTAAAAATTTAGAAATGTGATGATACTGTTGACTGGTTTGTGGGGAAATGGGTACTCCCATACTCTGTTGGAAGGAGATACTCTGATACAGTGTTTTACCGGAGAACAATTTGGCAAAATCAATTGAATAGTAAATACAGGGTGGGGCAAAAGTAAGTTTACAGGTGTTCATATAGAAAATAATACAATAATTAAAAAAGTATGGGCGGGGGCAGGTAAATGATTAACCAAAGGACTTGTATGCATGCATATGAGCATAACCAGTGGACACAGACAGTAGGGGTGTGAGGGCATGTGCTAGAGGGTGGGAGCAGCCAGGGAGAGGTCAATGGGAGAAAAAGGAGATTTATGTAATACTTTAAACAATAAATAATTTTTTTAAAAAGGAACAATACAAGAATAAACCCTGGCACTAGCCTGTGGACTGAAAGGTCCCAGGTTCAATTCCAGTCAAAGGCACATGCCTGGGTTTTGAGCTCAATCCCCAGTAGGGGGAATGCAAGAGGCAGCCAATCAATGAGTCTCTCTCATCATTGATGTTTCTGTCTCTCACTCCCTTCCTTTCTGAAATCAATAAAAATATATTTTTTAAAAAGAATAGACTCTGTTTTTCATGCTCACAAATGTAAACCTACTTCTGCCAAACCCTGTATCAATGTCTCACAAAGTCTTTAACCCAGCAATTGTATTCCTAGGAAATATGCCAGCCTATACACATAAACAATTTCACAATATAAGTGCTTGTAAAGGTTTAAAAGAACTGAATCAATATAAAATGTCCATCAATAAAGGAAATATTAAATACATTATGTTAAATCTATACAATATAGTTAATTTTAAAAGATTTAGGAAGATTAAAAATGGCAGTGGAGTAAGTGGAAGCTCACAAACATGCTCCCAGGACCAAACTAGAATTACAACTAAAATACAGACAAACTTCCTAAATGATCAACTGAAGGCTCTCTGGAGAGAACCCTGATAACCAAGGATAGAAAGTGAAGATTGCATAGGAAGAGTGGGCACGAAATGGCATGTCGGGCTCCAACAGACAGCAGCTGAAGTATTGGATAGATATCTCAGCTGGGGGGGTTGCCATTGACAACTTTGGGGCCTAGTTCCCAAGCTGGGACCCCCAGCAGAGAGCACTAGAACTGAGAAAGGTGCCCACATAACATCTGGCTGTGAAAAACAGCAGGATTGCTGTCTGCCAGGGAGAGATAGCTATAAATGCAGGCACCCTCTCAAAGGGCCAACACACAAAATTCTGTGTGCAGCCACTCACCTTGTGCTCTGGCAGAGGGAGGGCAGAGTGGGCTGGAGCTGTATAAACCCAAGCCATGGTTGGGGGATCCAGTGATAGAACTCAGAAGGCAGATACCCGGATTCCTGTGCTGAGTCACTCCCTCATGCTGTGGAGGTCATCTTTCTCAGGCAAACCTGTGTTATCCTGCTGTTTTTGCCTGGGGGGAAGACAGTTGATGAACCCTATTGGAAAATCCCCTGCCCCTCCTGTGGAGTTTCTGAGGCCCATTAAGAGACTTGGGGAAAAAAAAGAGAGACTTGGATCCCCACTGCAGACACCATCCCAGACTGCTCAGCTAGGCAAAATCCAACAGGACCCCAAGCACCTGCAGCTGACAACTGTGGGAGCAGCTCCATGTGGGAAGAAACTAGAGCCCAGAACAGGGTCAATGAAGGTGTGAGATTCAAGGCAGACCTCTGGGCTAAGGAGTCCCCAACCACTGGATAGCTGGCATGAACATTGGGGTTGAAACTCACTGGCAGCAAGTCAGAAGGGAGATCACTCCCACAAACAGGGCATCATCAATCAAGTTCCAATTGCAGCAGGAAAACCCAAACAACACACACAAGGGGCATTCCTAAAGCATCCAGCTCAGGTGAACAAAGAGACTACACCACTGGACTCCTCAAGACACCTTTTACGTAAGGCCATCCCACAAAGACTGGGAGGCATAGCACTTCTATCTAACACATAAAAGCAAATATAAAGAGACAGCTAAAATAGAAAGACAAAGAAACAACCCTCAAATGAGAGAAAAGTGCCGGGAGCCGGTCCATGCTTGCTGTTTCAAGGGACCTGGCATATATGGCATACGGTTCTTAATATGTTTGCTCACCTTCTTGGCGCTGTGTTTTAACCAAAGTCACCTCTCCGAGAAAGGTTGAATCCCCAGGTAGGGATTTTCCCCTGAAGTTAGGGAGGGAATAAAACCCCTCAACTAAGTGCCAGGCGGGTAATTAATCCCTTTAACTACGAACAATCATGCTTAAACTACATAATCTTTTCTCCCTGGAATGGAGATAAGAAACGCCCTAACCTTTGTAATAGAGATTGATAGGATTGAATCAACTGGTATAAATACAGTTGTAACAAGACAGAAAGACTCAGAACTCAGGAGACAGAACTCATGAAGACAGAACTCAGAACACAGAACTAAGGACACAGGGCTTGGAAGACAGGACCAAGAGAGACAGAGCCTAGGCACAGAACCTACACAGAACGTTCTCTAGAGACAGAAGAACTTCGCTGGAGAGAGCATGCCGGAGGATCCTGGAAAGGGACTGGCCTCGGAGCCTAGAGACAGAGCCTAGCAGGAGAACATGGCAAGGGATCCTGGACTGAACCTGACTACAGAAATTGGCAAGAGAACCTGAACCTGGCTGGAGAACCTAGCGAGGGAACATGGCTACAGAACCTCGCTGGAGATCTGAAGCAGAACCTCTCTGGAGATCCAGACCAGAACTTGGCTGGAGATCCGGGCTAGAGATCCTGGCTAGGCTGCTGATCAACTGAACCCTGTCTCCGTGTCATTCCTTCTTCGCCGACTCCGTCTACGCCTTTGGGAACCCCTGGACCTGCTGGGGCAGGACCCCGGCATATGGCGCCCGAACAGGGACCCCTAGGTAAGCGCCCTGCACTCGGGACGGATCGGACTCCACCATAGGAAGAGGGTGGATAGTCTTCGCCGACTCCGTCCACACCTTTGGGAATGCCTGGAACAGGATTCCCTTAGGTAAGCCCCCCCATTGAGAACCCCACACTCGGGACGGATAGGACTCCACCGTAGGAAGAGGGTGGATAGTCTTCGCCGACTCCGTCCACACCTTTGGGAATCCCTGGAACAGGATTCCCTTAGGTAAGCCCCCCCCCCCTGAAAACCCCCACACTCGGGACGGATAGGACTCCACCAGGGTGCTACAGACCCCCCTATAGAGGATAAATAGGGTAAGAAGGTGGATAGTACAGAACTTAGATTGAGAAGATGTGCCATACTGAGTCCAAAGAAAGAAGACTCTGTATTGATCTTTAGATTAAGAAGATGTGCCATACTGAGTCTAAAGAAAAAAGACTCCGTATTGATCTTTTAACATATATGCTTGTTAGCAGAGGAATTAAGGTTACTCCCAGTCAGACAGAACATTTTATACAAGAAATACGTCCATGCTTTTCTGAGGAAGGAAAGGTGCCGGAAAGGTAAATGTAGAGGCATGGGAGAAGGTAGGCCCAAGGAGCCTTATCCTTAACCCCACTGCAGCCTTTCCACCCCGGGAAAGTGCAGGATTGGCAAGCTCTCCCTGGGGTGATAGATCAGGACTCAGGTAATAGCAGAAAGCGCCAATCCTACTCTTAAAATGGATACAAGAGAGCGTTTCAGGTTTTTCTTTTTAATGCTTGCTTTTAAAAAATAAAAAAGGGGGAATTTGCCGGGAGCCGGTCCATGCTTGCTGTTTCAAGGGACCTGGCATATATGGCATACGGTTCTTAATATGTTTGCTCACCTTCTTGGCGCTGTGTTTTAACCAAAGTCACCTCTCCGAGAAAGGTTGAATCCCCAGGTAGGGATTTTCCCCTGAAGTTAGGGAGGGAATAAAACCCCTCAACTAAGTGCCAGGCGGGTAATTAATCCCTTTAACTACGAACAATCATGCTTAAACTACATAATCTTTTCTCCCTGGAATGGAGATAAGAAACGCCCTAACCTTTGTAATAGAGATTGATAGGATTGAATCAACTGGTATAAATACAGTTGTAACAAGACAGAAAGACTCAGAACTCAGGAGACAGAACTCATGAAGACAGAACTCAGAACACAGAACTAAGGACACAGGGCTTGGAAGACAGGACCAAGAGAGACAGAGCCTAGGCACAGAACCTACACAGAACGTTCTCTAGAGACAGAAGAACTTCGCTGGAGAGAGCATGCCGGAGGATCCTGGAAAGGGACTGGCCTCGGAGCCTAGAGACAGAGCCTAGCGGGAGAACATGGCAAGGGATCCTGGACTGAACCTGACTACAGAAATTGGCAAGAGAACCTGAACCTGGCTGGAGAACCTAGCGAGGGAACATGGCTACAGAACCTCGCTGGAGATCTGAAGCAGAACCTCTCTGGAGATCCAGACCAGAACTTGGCTGGAGATCCGGGCTAGAGATCCTGGCTAGGCTGCTGATCAACTGAACCCTGTCTCCGTGTCATTCCTTCTTCGCCGACTCCGTCTACGCCTTTGGGAACCCCTGGACCTGCTGGGGCAGGACCCCGGCAGAAAAGAAAGAAGCTTCAGAAAAATAACTAAATGAGATGAAGGCAAGCAACCTATTAGAAATAGCGTTCAAAGCAATGATTATAAAGATGCTTAAGGAACTTAGTGCAAATTACAACAGCATGAGAAGGGGAATAGAGGCCATGAACAAGAGCCAGACAGAAATGAAAAATGATATATCTGACATGAAGAACACACTGGAAGGTATTAAAAATAGATTGGATGAAACAAAGGACCAAATCAGCAATTTGGCAGACAACATAGAAATAAATACCCAGTTACAGCATCAAATAGAAAAAAGAATTAAAAAGCAGGAAGATAGCTTAAGGAAGCTCTGGGGCAACATGAAACATAACAACATCCACATTACAGAAATACCAGAAAGGACAGAGGATGAGCAAGGAACAGAGAGCCTGTTTAATGAAATAATGACAGAAAAGTTCCCCAACCTGGTAAAGGAAAATGCCACACAAGTTCAGGATGCACAGAGAGTCCCAATCAAGATGAACCCAAAGAGACCCGCACCTAGATACATCATAATTAAAATGGCAAATGTTAAAGACAGTGAAAGAATCTAAAAAGCAGCAAGATAGAGAGAGAAAATTACATACAAAGGAGTTCCCATTAGAATATCAACTGACTTCTCAAGAGAAACACTTCAGTCCAGAAGGGAGTGGCATGAAATACTCGAAGTAATGAAAAGCAAGGGCCTAGCCCTAACCGGTTTGGCTCAGTGGATAGAGCATTGGCCTGCGGACGCAAGGGTCCCAGGTTTGATTCCGTTCAAGGGCATGTACCTTGGTTGCAGGCACATCCCCAGTAGGAGGTGTGCAGGAGGCAGCTGATGGATGTTTCTCTCTCATCGATGTTTCTGGCTCTCTATCCCTCTCCCTTCCTCTCTGTAAAAAATCAATAAAATATATATATTTTTTTAAAGCAAGGGCCTAAATCCAACTAAATCCAAGACTACTGTATCTAGTAAAGCTACCATTTAAAATTGAGTGTGAAATAAAAAGCTTTCCAGACAAAAAGAGGTTAAAGAAGTACATTATCACCAACCCGGCAATGCAAGAAATGTTAAAGGGACTGCTTTAAGAAAAAGAAAAGGAGAGAGAGGGGATCATAGGCATAAAGAAAATAAAAATGGCAATAAATAAATGCCTGCCAATATGTAAATGGACTAAATACTCCAGTCAAAAGACATAGAGTGACTGAATTGGTAAGAAAACATGATCCATATATATACTGTCTATAAGAGAATCACCTCAGAACAAAAGATACAGACTGAGAATGAAGGTATGAAAAAATATATTCCATGGAAATGGAAAGAAAAAAAAAGCTGGGGTAGCAGTACTCATATCAGACAAAATAGACTTTAAAACAAAGGCCATAACAAGGGACAAAGAAGGCCACTTCATAATACTAAAGGGAATGATTCAACAAAAAAATATAACCCTTGTAAACATATATGCACCCAAGCACATTGAAAAACTGTTGATGGACTTTAAGGGAGAGATTGACAGCAATACAATCATAGTAGGGACTTTTAGCACCCCACTGACATCACTGGATAGATCTTCCAGACAAAAAAATTAATAAAGAAACGGAGGTCTTAAATGACACACTAGATCAAATAGATCTAACCAATATTTACAGAACATTTTACCCCGAAACAACAGAATATACATTCTTCTCAGGTGCACCAGGAACATTCTCAAAGATAGACTACATGTTATGGCACAAAACAAGTTTATAGAAATTCAAGAAAATTGATATAATACCAAGCATCTTCTCAGATCACAATGGCATGAAGTTAAAAATCAACTACAACTTAAAAAAACTCAAAAGCACTCAAATACATGGAGGCTAAATAGCATGTTATTATGAGATTAAGCAAGAAATTAAAAACTTCCTTGAAACAAATGAAAATGAACACACAATGAACCCAAAACTTATGGGACATGGCAAAAATAGTCCTGAGAGGGACGTTCATAGCACTACAGGCCTATCCGAAGAAATAAGAAAAAGGACTAATAAACTATCTAACTCTAAAACTAAATGAATTAGAAAGAAAACAATAAGAAAAGCCCAGAGGAAGTAGAATACAAAATCAACATCCAGAAATCGGTGGCATTTTTATACACCAATTAGAGGCCTAGTGCATGAATTCATGCATGAGTAGGGTCCGGCTAGCCAGGCCCCAATTGGGGAGGATCAGGGCCAGGCCTGTCAGGAGGAGATGGCAGAAGGTTGGCTGGCCGGCTCACTCCAATTGGGCCCAATCAGGACCCAATCGAGGCCCAATCAGGACTGCTGGCCAGAGGGGAAGGGGCCATGGGCGATTGGTTGATGGGCCTTGCCCCTGATTGGAGTGGGGGGTCTGATCGGGGTGGAGCTGGCTTGGGGGAGGGGCCGCAGGCCAATTGGGGTGGTGGGCACTGATCGGGGGTGGGGCCAGCAAAGGGGAGGGGCTGTGGGCAGTGAGCCAGTCAGCCCCCCCAAATGGGGTGGGGGAGGGGCCATGGGTGGTTGACTGGCCAGACCCACCCCTGACTGGTGGGGGGGCGATTGGGGGTAGAGCCAGCTGGGGGGAGGGGCCATGAGCCAATGGGTTGGGGGGACCTATGGGGGCTGGGCTGGCCAGGGAGAGGGGCCACAGGTGGTTGGCCAGCTGTCCCCACCCTTAATCAGGGTGTGGGGTCGATCTGGGGTGGGGCCAGGCCGGGGGAGGGGCTGCAGGACATTGGCCGGCCAGCCCCATCCCCTATTGGGGTAAGGGGGTGTGGGTGATCATGGGTGGAACCAGCCGGGGGGGAGGAGCTGCAGGCCAGTTGGGGTGGTGGGGGCCCATTGGGGGTGGGGCAGGGCCGGGTGAGGGGAGGGGATGCAGGAGGTTGGCCAGCCAGCCCTGCCCCCTATTGGGGTAGGGAGGGTGATCAGGGATGGGGCCAGCTGGCCAACCTCCTGTGGCCCCTCCCCCAGCCAGCCAGCCCCACCCTGGATCAGGCCGGTTCACTGGCCACAGTGGGCATCATAGCGACCAGTCATTCCAGTCATTCCAGCATTCCGGTTGCTGGCTTTTTATATATATAGATAATGATCTCTCATAAAGAAAAAAAAAAATTCTTTACCAAAACAATGAAGATACTTTGGAATAAACTTAACCAAGAAGGTAAAAGACTTATACTTAGAAAACTACAGGACATTGAAAAAAGAGATAGAAAAATACATAAACAAATGGAAGAATATACCGTGTTTGTGAATTGGTAGAATCAACATCATTAAAATGGTCATACTACCCAAAGCAATGTATAGATTCAATACAATCCTATGAAAATACCAACAGCATATTTCACAGTTCTAGAAGAAATACTCCAAAAATTTATATGGAACCTAAAAAGACCCTGAATAGCTGGAGCAATCCTGAGAAAAAAAAAGAACAAAATTGGAAGGAATCACAATACCAGATGTCAAGTTATAATACAAAGCCACTGTAATCAAAACAGCCTGGTACTGGCACAAGAACAGTCATATAGATCAATGCAACAGAACAGAGACCCAAGAAATCAACCCAAGCCATTATGCTCAATTAATATTTGACAGTGGAGGCAAGAGCATACAGTGAAGTAAAGGTAGTCTCTTCAATAAATGCTGTTGGGAAAATTGTGTAAGTACATGCAAAAAATTAAAATAATAGGTAATTTAAACAGCTGTTAAGATCAAGGGAAATAGCTATCCTTGAGAGAACCAAGATGGCGGCATAGGTTAATGCCGGAGTTTGCTGCCTCGAACAACCACTTCAAAAGTGAAACTAAAAGACGGAACGGACATCACCCAGAACCACAGGAACGCTGGTTGAGTGGAAGTCCTACAACTAGGAGGAAAGAGAAACACATACCGACACTCAGAGGAGGCGCAGTGCTGAAGTGAAACACTGAGGTGCGGAGTGCATGCAGAGCGGGCTGGTGGCTGAGGGCGCGGTTGGCGTTTTCAAACGGGAGGGAGTTGCAGACTCTGAGCTCCAGATCTGGGCGAGTCTTTAGGGAACCTGACTCAAGCGGGAGAAGCAGGACTGTCTGGCTTCGGTCGGAGCGAGTGCAGCTTTCTCTCCGAGGTTTGCAGCGGTTGCTGGGACTCAGAGAGGCAGAACCCCTGGGGACAGGACTGAGAGCAGCCATAACTGATCTCTCCGGCCCACCCTGTTGATCCCATGCGACCCACCCGCCCCGCCCAAGCCCTGCACAGAGGCATTTGCCGGATAGCCTCAGGCAAACGCCAGATTAGCACTTCCCTAGAGGACAGAAGTTCTCTCACTGCAGACACAGCTGATTCTCACAGCCACTGGGCCTGGAGGTCAAATCCCCGCTAGTATTAACTACAACAATCAAGGCTTAACTACAAGACTGCGCACAAAGACCACTAGGGGGTGCACCAAGAAAGCATAACAAAATACGGAGACAAAGAAACAGGACAAAATTGTCAATGGAAGATATAGAGTTCAGAACCACACTTTTAAGGTCTCTCAAGAACTGTCTAGAAGCCACCGATAAACTTAATGAGATCCTCAAGAAATCGAATGAGACCCTCGATGTTGTGATAAAGAACCAACTAGAAATTAAGCATACACCGACTGAAATAACGAATACTATACAGACTCCCAACAGCAGACCAGAGGAGCGCAAGAATCAAGGCAAAGATTTGAAATGCGAAGAATCAAAAAACACCCAACCGGAAAAGCAAAATGAAAAAAGAAGCTGAAAATACGAAGATAGTGTAAGGAGCCTCTGGGACAGCTTCAAGCGTACCAACATCAGAATTATAGGGGTGCCAGAAGATGAGAGAGAGCAAGATATTGAAAACCTATTTGCAGAAATAATGACAGAAAACTTCCCCTACCTGGTGAAAGAAATAGACTTACAGGTCCAGGAAGCGCAGAGAACCCCAAACAAAAGGAATCCAAAGAGGACCACACCAAGACACATCATAATTAAAATGCCAAGAGCAAAAGACAAAGAGAGAATCTTAAAAGCAGCAAGAGAAAGAAACTCAGTTACCTACAAGGGAATACCCATACGACTGTCAGCTGATTTCTCAACAGAAACTTTGCAGGCCAGAAGGGAGTGGCAAGAAATATTCAAAGTGATGAATACCAAGAACCTACAACCAAGATTACTTTATCCAGCAAAGCTATCATTCAGAATTGAAGGTCAGATAAAGAGCTTCACAGATAAGGAAAAGCTAAAGGAGTTTATCACCAACAAACCAGGATTATATGAAATGCTGAAAGGTATCCTTTAAGAAGAGGAAGAGGAAGAAAAGGTAAAGATACAAATTATGAACAACAAATATGCATCTATCAACAAGTGAATCTAAGAATCAAGTGAATAAATAATCTGATGAACAGAATGAACTGGTGATTATAATAGAATCAGGGACATAGAAAGGGAATGGACTGACTATTCTTGGGGGGGAAAGGGGTGTGGGAGATGCGGGAAGAGACTGGACAAAAATCGTGCACCTATGGATGAGGACAGTGGGTGGGGAGTGAGGGTGGAGGGTGGGACGGGAACGGGGAGGAGGGGAGTTATGGGGGGGGAAAAAGAGGAACAAATGTAATAATCTGAACAATAAAGATTTAATTTAAAAAAAACACATTTTCAGACAAACAAAAAAAATAAATATATATATAGCTATCCTATCTTAAAAAAAAAAAAAAAGATCAAGGGAAACTTCTGGGAATATATCCCAAGAAACCGGAAACACCAATCAGAAAGGATATATGCACCCCTATGTTCATAGCAGCACAATTCACCATAGCTAAGATCTGGAAACAGCCTAAGTGCCCATCAGTAGATGAATGGATTAGAAAACTGTGGTACATCTACACGATGGAATACCATGCTGCTGTAAAAAAGAAGGAACTCTTACCATTTGCAACAGCATGGATGGAACTGGAGAGCATTATGCTAAGTGAAATAAGCCAATCAATGAAGGAAAAATACATGATCACACTCATTTCTGGATAATAAAGACCATTATAAACTTATGAACAAAAATAGATACAGAGGCAGAGCTGCCTCTAACAGACTGTCAAACTATAGCAGGAAGGCCGGGGAGGGTGGGAGGGCAGGAGGGGGGTGGGTAAGAGATCAGCCAAAGGACTTGTATGCATGCATATAAGCATAACCAATGGACATAAGACACTGGGGAATAGGAAGGCCAGGGGAATGTCAAGGGTGGGGGGGAAAAAAAGGAGACAGATGTAATACTCTTTGTAATACTTTAAGCGATAAATAAATAAATAAATAAATAAATAAATAAATAAAATAAAAAATAAAAAAAAAGATCAAGGGGAATCTGGCCTGATGGGTGTGCCTCATGTTGAGCGTTGTCCCCTGCACTGAGAGGTCACCATTTTGATACCAGGTCAGGGCATATGCCTGGGTTTCGGGCTAGATCCCCAGTAGAGGTTGTGCAGGAGGCAGCCAATCATGTTTCTCCTTTTCTCATTTATGTTTCTATCTTCCTCTCTTTCTAAAGAAACACACAATAACAACATATTTTAAAAAATATATCAAAGGAGATCTTGGTGCTTAATTTCTCATCCACAGGTTTTCCCAGGGTGGCAGACCTGATGAATTACAATGCCATATGAGTTGTTCTATGTATCAATGACTGGTCACCTCCCACTTTAGGGGAGTGACATATGTCATCCATTGCTTGAATCTATCCTAGGTACACTGCACACTGTATCCCCTTTGCTTTGAACCCAGACCATGTTCAGCTACCAGCTCTCTCAGCTCACTGTGATTCACTAGGTATTCAGTAAAATGTAAATGCCACCTTAGTTTTTTATTATTAACTGAAGGCCTGGTGCATGAAATTTGTACACTGGGGGTGGGGAGTGGCATCAGCCTGGCCTGCGCCCTCTCACAGTCCGGGACCCCTCACTCCTTACCACCCAGCTGCAGTGGAGGCGGGAGAGGCTCCCGCCACTGCCGCTGCACTCACCAGCTGTGACCCCAGCTTCTGGCTCAGTGGCTCTCCCGCTGTGGGAGCACAGTAACCACCAGGGGGCAGCTCCTGCATTGAGCATCTGGCTCCTGGTGGTCAGTGTGGGTTACAGCGACTGGTCATTCTGCCGGTTGTTCTACCACTCGGTCTATTTGCACAGTAGGGTTTTATTATATAGGATACCAGTGGTTCTCAAACTGGTCCCTGGACCAGCAAAATCATCATCAGCATCAACTGGGAACTTGTTAGACGTGCATATCCTTAGGATCCATAGATGCAGCCAAGCAATTAGTATTTACATGTCCTACAGATGATACAGGGTAAGGTTTGAGATCCTTTGGTCTAACCCAGAAATAACTGATGGAGTTTTGTATGTTATCACCTTTCTGAGCCTCTGTCTCCTCAGTGGATGTGACAAATTCCCCCACTTCATCACAATGGTGTGAGTAATAAATGGGAAATTCTTTGCAAATAGTATCTGTTAATTATTTCCTGGAGCTAGGAGAAAAAATGGCTATGCCATTTCCATTTTTTTTTTAATATGCTAAAACATCCCTAAAAACATAGCCCTTTAAAAGTGCACTTTCTAGCCCTAACTGGTTTGGCTCAGTGGATAGAGCGTCAGCCTGTGAACTGAAGGGTCCCAGGTTCAATTCCAGTCAAGGGCATGTACCTTGGTTGCAGGCACATCCCCAGTAGGGGGTGTGCAGGAGACAGCTGATCAATGTTTCTAACTCTCTAACCCTCTCCCTTCCTCTCTGTAAAAAAAATCAATAAAAATATATTTTAAAAAAATAAAAATGCACTTTCTTGTCCTTATTTTATCTTCTAGGTGGACTATAAGAGAAAATATAGTGAGAAAATTTATTTTTAAATGTCTGGCACATGGCCCTGGCCAGGTAGCTCAGTTGATTAGAGTGCCATTCAGATACGCCAAGGTTGCAGGTTCAATCCTACGTCAGGGCACATACAAGAATCAACCAATTAGGGCAAAGGATCTAAATAGACACCTTTCAAAAGAGGACATTCAGAAAACCAAAAGACATATGAAAATATGCTCAAAATCACTAATCATCTGAGAGATGAAAATCAAAACAACAATGAGGTACCATCTCACACCTGTCAGAATGGCTATCATCAACAAATCAACAAATGACAAGTGCTGGAGAGGATGTGGAGAAAAAGGAAACCCTCCTGCACTGCTGGGGTTAATGCAGACTCGTGCAGCCACTATGGAAGACAGTATGGAGTTTCCTCAAAAAACTAAAACTGGAACTCCCATTTGACCCTGTGATCCCACTTCTAGGAATATATCCCAAGAAACCAGAAACACCAATCAGAAAGGATATATGCACCCATATGTTCATAGCAGCACAATTCACCATAGCTAAGATCTGGAAACAGCCTAAGTGCCCATCAGTAGATGAATGGATTAGAAAACTGTGGTACATCTACATGATGGAATACTATGCTGCTGTAAAAAAGAAGGAACTCTTGCCATTTGCAATGGCATGGATGGAACTGGAGAGCATTATGCTAAGTGAAATAAGCCAGTCAGAGAAAGGTAAATATCACATGATCTCACTCATTTGTGGAATATAATGAACAACATAAACTGATGAACAATAATAGATACAGAGGCAGAGCTGCCTCAAACAGATTGTCAAACTGCAGTGGGAAGGCCGGGGAAAGTAGGAGGGCCGAAGTGGGGGTTAGAGATCAACTGAAGGACTTATATGCATGCATACAAGCATAACCAATGGACATAAGACACTGGAGGGTAGGGGAGGCCAGGGGATTGTCAAGAGTGGGGGGAAAAAATGTTCCAAAGTTCTATTAAAAAAAAAGAAGAATCAGCCAATTAATGCATAAGTGGAACAACAAATTGATGTTTCTTTCTTTCCCCCTTCTCTCCCTCTCTCAAATCAACAAATAAAAATTAAAATAAATAAAATGTCTGGACTTTGACAAATGTCATAAGAGAGATGACTTTGTCATAAGCTACATAAAACATAGCTATCATACACAGCACATAGAAATGTAAGCAAGAAGTAAAATGTACTTATATTTGCATAATATATGAAGCTTTGGTGCCATGTTTTTATTGTATGAGTCCTGAGGGAAGAAAATACTCCCACCATTTCTTTTTATTCTAGGACTAATTTTGTACTATTAGTTCAGCTCAAGTTAGATATTGAAGAGGAATCATTCCTGTCTGATAAGTATGGTAGAGATTTATCAATGTTCAGTCAGGACATTGGGCAGGGAAAGTGGCAATTGATATCCTGAGTCTCAGGGTTAATGCAAAAAAATGCCATCTTGCCTGGAACACTGTCTGTACCATACCACCATTCAGTACATTTGAATTAATCAATTAATGAGATTCCTGGGCTCAATCTCTGGATGATCACTCATCTTCTTACACAGAAGGCTGCAATCAAGGTCATTGGTAAACCTGATCATTGGTGATTACTGCTTTAAATGGTAAATGCTTATGTAATTTTGCTAGATTTGACCATTCCCCTTCCCTTGGGATGGTACTATTTTACATTCCCACCATCAAAGTATGACAGTGACTGTTCACAGCCTCACCAAAGACTATGTGGTCAAACTTTTGAATTTTTGCCAACTGATAAGTTAGAAATTATATCATTTTAATATTAATTTATATTCCTTTTATTATGAGAAAGTTTTTTTAATTAAATCTTTATTGTTCAGATTATTACATTTGTTCCTCTTTTTTCCCCCCATAACTCCCCTCTTCCCAGTTCCCGCCCCACCCTCCGCCCTCACTCCCCACCCACTGTCCTGATCCATAGGTGCACGATTTTTGTCCAGTCTGTTCCCACATCTCCCACACCCCTTTCCCCCCCAAGAATAGTCAGTCCATTCCCTTTCTATGTCCCTGATTCTATTATGATCACCAGATTATTTATTCACTTGATTCTTAGATTCACTTGTTGATAGATGCATGTTTGTTGTTCATAATTTGTATCTTTACCTTTTTCTTCCTCTTCCTCTTCTTAAAGGATACCTTTCAGCATTTCATATAATACTGGTTTGGTGGTGATGAACTCCTTTAGCTTTTCCTTATCTGTGAAGCTCTTTATCTGACCTTCAGTTCTGAATGATAGCTTTGCTGGATGAAGTAATCTTGGTTGTAGGTTCTTGGTATTCATCACTTTGAATATTTCTTGCCACTCCCTTCTGGCCTGCAAAGTTTCTGTTGAGAAATCAGCTGACAGTCGTATGGGTATTCCCTTGTAGGTAACTGAGTTTCTTTCTCTTGCCGCTTTTAAGATTCTCTCTTTGACTTTTGCTCTTGGCATTTTAATTATGATGTGTCTTGGTGTGGTCCTCTTTGGATTCCTTTTGTTTGGGGTTCTCTGCGCTTCCTGGACCTGTAAGTCTATTTCTTTCACCAGGTGGGGGAAGTTTTCTGTCATTATTTCTGCAAATAGGTTTTCAATATCTTGCTCTCTCTCATCTTCTGGCACCCCTGTAATTCTGATGTTGGTACACTTGAAGCTGTCCCAGAGGCTCCTTACACTATCTTCGTATTTTCAGATTCTTTTTTCATTTTGCTTTTCCGGTTGGGTGTTTTTTGATTCTTCGCATTTCAAATCTTTGCCTTGATTCTTGCGCTCCTCTGGTCTGCTGTTGGGAGTCTGTATAGTATTCATTATTTCAGTCGGTGTATGCTTAATTTCTAGTTGGTTCTTTTATCATAACATCGAGGGGCTCATTAGATTTCTTGAGGATCTCACTACATTTATCGGCAGCTTCTAGACAGTTCTTAAGAGACCTTAAAAGTGTGGTTCTGAACTCAATATCCTCCATTGACAGGTTTGTCCTGTTTCTTTGTCTCCGAATTTTTTATGCTTTCTTGGTGCACCCCCTAGTGTTCTTTGTGCGCAGTCTTGTTGTAGTTAAGCCTTGATTGTTGTCGGCAATACCGGGGGTGATTCAACCTCCAGGCTAACTGGCTATGAGAGTCCGCTGTGTCTGCAGTGGGAGAGCTTCTGTGCTGGATCTCTAGGGAGGTGCTAATCTAGCGTTTGTCTGAGGCTATCTGGCAAATGGCTCTGGGCAGGGCTTGGGCGGGGCAGGTCCCCAGGGATCTACAGAGCGGGCCGAAGCAAGCAGTTATGGCTGCTCTCAGTTCTGTCCCTAGGGGCTCTGCCTCACAGAGTCCCAGCAACCGCTGCAAACCTCAGAGAGAAAGCTGCCTTCGAGTTCCGACCGAAGCCAGACAGTCCCGCTTCTCCCGTTTGAGTCTGGGTCCCTAGAGACTCGCCCGGATCTGGAGCTCAGAGTCTGAAACTCCCTCCTGATTGAAAACAACAACAGTGCCCTCCGCCTCCAGCCCACTCCACGTGCACTCCGCACCTTAGTATTTCACTTCAGCACTGCGCCTCCTCTGAGTCTGGGTATGATGTTCTCTTTCCTCCTAGTTGTAGAATTTCCACTCAGCCAGCCTTCCTGTGGTTCTGGATGATGTCCGTTCCGTCTTTTAGTTGTTTTTTGAAGTGGTTGTTCGAGGCAGCAATCTCCAGCGTTAACCTATGCCGCCATCTTGGTTTCTTCCATGAGAAAGGTTTAATATTTTTTTTATTAAACCTCTGAACCTGCCTCTGAGCACCTCTATTAGGTTTTGTTCTAGGTGTTTTAAATACATTAGTGGAAAAAATCAAACTCTTTGCCCTCCATGAAGCTGATATTCTAGACCAGGGGTGGGCAAACTTTTTGACTCGAGGGCCACAATGGGTTCTTAAACTGGACCGGAGGGCCGGAACAAAAGCATGGATGGAGTGTTTGTGTGAACTAATATAAATTCAAAGTAAACATCATTACATAAAAGGGTACGGTCTTTTTTTTTTTTTTTTAGTTTTATCCATTTCAAACGGGTCAGATCTGGCCCGCGGGCCATAGTTTGCCCATGGCTGTTATAGATTCTTAGAATATAAAGGAAGAAACAGACAATAAATAATGAAATACCATATACACTGTTATGTCAGGTAGTAATGAGTGCTTTGCATATGTGTGTGGGTATAAGGCTTAGCAGATGGAATTATTATTCCACCTGTAGCTGGAGAAATGTCTGATGCCAATTCTGGAGTGTTTCATGTACAAGATTACTCTAGGATACCTTGTCATATTATTTAGCAAAGAAGCTGTCAAAGATTACTGGGCAGGGGGGAGGTCATGCCAAAAGAACACAGGAGGTAGCCTGAAGTGGCTTCCACTGGCCAAAGATAGAACTTGAACATAAAACAAACAATAATAGTGAAAGCACATTGAATATGATTTTTAAAACTGTTAAGACAATTATCAGAAAAAGGTATGCAAATGACTCAATTATATGAAAAACATATTAAACCTTTCTCATAATAAAAGGAATATAAATTAATATTAAAATGATATAATTTCTTACTTATCAGTTGGCAAAAATTCAAAAGTTTGACCACATAGTCTTTGGTGAGGCTGTGAACAGTCATTATCATACTTTGATGGTGGGAATGTAAAATAGTACCATCCCAAGGGAAGGGGAATGGTCAAATCTAGCAAAATTACATAAGCATTTACCATTGAAAGCAGTAATCACACTTCTAGGAATCTATCCCAAACATATACTGGCAAAAAATGCAATAAGTCATATGCACTAGATTATTCATTGCAGTTCTATATGTAATAGTAAAAGGTTAACAACAAACTCAAATATCCATCAATAAAGGACTGGTTGAATCAATTGCAATACATTCACATGATGGAATATTATGCAGCTATAAAAAGAATGAGGAATATATACTGTATATACTACTTAGGAGTGTCCTTCTGGTATATTGTTAAAGTGAAAAGAAAGCAAGGGAAACAAGCCCTGACCCATGTGGCTCAGCTGGTTGGAGTGTCATACCATGCACCAAAAGGTCATGGGTGCTATCCCGGGTCAGGGTGTGTGCAAGAGACAACCAATCAAATGTTTCACTCTCACATTGATGTTTCACTCTCATATTGATGCTTTCTTCTTATCTCCCTCTCCTTTACCTCTCTCTCTAAAATCAGTAAAGGCATGTCCTTGGGTGAGGATTTAAAAATAAAGCAAAATGGAGGAAAGTATGTATAAAATACTACCATTTATATAAAAAGGAGGAGAGAGCGAGATTAGTACATAGATGATAAAGGTAGAGACAGAGTTAGAGATAGATAGGATAGATAGATTAATCATATTAAATTAAAATAATGGGTAGAATCTCTATCCACTTTCTCCCACCTTGGGCCCCAGAAGTTCAGGCTGTTAGATCAGCAGCAGCCAGGTAGTCCAGCTTTGTGAAGACTCACAGGCAGTCCAGCCGCCCATCTTCCCCACTGAAGCCACTACCAAGATTTTTAAGAAGCGTGTCAGTTCAGCTAAAGAGGCAGTAAAGAAAGCACCCAAAAGGAGATCCACAAGTTGTAGCCAAACCTGTTTCTGCAAAAGTTGAAACTAAGCAGAAACAAAAGGCAACAAGAAAGGATAAAGCTTCAGGAAAAATGTGCAAACATGAGAAAAAGAAGGGGCAAAAAATAAATATCCTGGAGGGGCTAACCAAGACCTAACACTGAAGGAAAAGAGAATTAAAAAAAGGAGAGAGTATAACCTCTGATGTAGCAGAATGGAAAGAAGCCAAATCTGACTGACTGGCATAATTATACCAATTGTTATCAGCATAACCAATACTTCCCTTCTTCTACAATAAGAATGGTTGTATTAGATATTTAGAAAATGCAATTTTTGTAGTTTCAGAAACATATTTTTAAGAAGGAAGAAATTCCACCTCATCCCATTTTAAAAGTATCTTATCTAATAAAGAGGGAATATGCAAATTGATCATCATGCCATAACAGTCAAGATGGCTGTGCCCACAGCTGAGGCCGAGTTCCCATAATGAGCCTTAATGAGCAATTAGCAGGAACCTGAGGCCACATCCCCCACCCTGGTGCCGGGCCTGAGGAACCTGAAGCTGTACCCCCTGCCAGGCAGAGCTTGATGGGGGACCTCAGGCCACACCCCCTGGCCTGAGCCAGGGGACCTCAAGGCGCACTCCCTGCCCCCGCACTGGGCTGGGGGACCTGAGGCTGCACACCCCCTACCTGGCGCTGGGCTGAAGGACCTGAGAATGCACCCCTTGCCTGGCAGGACTTGATGGGGGACCTCAGGCCACACCCCCTGGCCTGGGCCAGGGGACTTCAGGCCGCACCCCCCACCCCGGTGCCAGCCAGGGAACCTGAGGGTGCACTGGGGGACCTGAGGTTGTGCCTCCCACCTGGCATGTGCCAGGGGACCTGAGGCTGGGCCCCCTGTCTGGCGGGGCTTGACAAGGGTGGAGCCAGTGGGTCCGGATCTCTCCCAATGGGGGTGGGGCCAGCTGAGTCTGGGTCTGTGATTTTGAGGCGCCACAGGTATGTGGGGACTTGACTCTGGGTCCCACAGCGTGCCCCAGACTCTGACAGGAGGAAGATTTTCACATACATTTTATTAATTTTCTTTCATCTCTAACACTTCTATTATAGAGAAAGGGCAAATAGCAATATTAAAATATTTCCTCTAATTAATCCCCTTTTGATGTGCATGAATTTCATGCACCAGGCCACTAGTATTTAAATAAATGTAAATGCTTTGTTTAGGAGTTTAAATTGTGTGCTAGCTGTTTATTTTTCTGTAAAGCCAGAAATCAGTGAGACATTTAATTAAAGGAAGCTTTGACTGCCTGTATGTCCTGTTAGCATTTCTTAGACTAGAGACAATGCTAGTTTCTATATCCTATTATATGAAGTATAACTATTATAATTATTTGTTGAACATACTTTTCTTTCTTTGGACTCTAAGCTCTATAAGAGGAAGAATCAGGTATGACTTGTTCACTATTTTATTTCCAGCATTTAGTGTATCACATGGCACAGTGTAAGCACTCAGAAATTACTGATACAATGAAAAACAAACAATCCCCTTATTGTTTTGAGGAGTTCTCTGCTCTGAAGGTGACACAACTGTTGTATTAATTAAGAGACTGGGGATACTAGTTCAGAAAACATCAAAATAGTCTTAATGTTATAATGTTTTCATGTCCTGATGTTCCACCTATCCACAGTTGTGAGACATTCTATCACCAAGGACTGTGCCTAGGAGTGAGTTTGCACATTAAGAGCGCCTGCTGTTTAAGGTCAATTCTCCACCTGTACTCTGCATCCATTCCTGCATAGCATCTTCAGAGACTTTACCTACTTTAATCTTTCCTCTCTACTAGATCATTCTAATAGATCATAGTAGAAATCTAAACCTGATCTAGAATCACTCATCTTTAAAAAGCTCTTCCTTGATCCATACTCCTGTCTACCTACCACTCAATTTCTCAAAAGCTCCTGAGAGCAATGAAAATTTTTCATTAACTTATCTTCCTAATCTCCCATTCACTTTTCAGTGCACTTCAGAATGGCTTCCATCTCCATCATGCCACTGAAACTACTCTTATCACAGCCACTGAAGAATTCCATGCTGTCAAATCTAGTGAACATATCTCTGTTGTCATCTTACTTGATGCCCTAACAGTTGATAAATCCTTTTGTGAAACAGTTACTTCTCTTGAATCCTGGGATATTACTGTCTTGAATCTTGGGATATTACTAATTTTCCTCTTATCCCACTAACCACTTCTTCTCAATCTCCTTTGCTGAATTCTTCCATATGTTGCGGTTCCTCATGACTCTTTTCTATACCCTCTTCTCATTTTCCACTCTACCCTTTTCCTGACAGACACTCTTATAATTCCAATTACAGTTTGCTGTATACTCATGACTCCAGCCAACTCCTGTCTGCTGAGCTTCAAATCCATATATCTGACTGCCTATTGGACATCTCCACTTGATGTCCCTTGGGTACTTCATAGTCAACATGTTTGATGCTAAAAGTCATCATCTTTTCTCCAAATGTGCTCCCCTTCCAATGTTACCTATGTCATGGGCACTATCACCCAATAGTTTGCAGTAACTAGAAAACTAGAGTAATTCTTAATTTATCCTTCTCCTTTACCCACAATCTGCCATGAAATCTTATGATTTCTATATAATTAATATATTTGATTCTCTCCAAATATCTTTTCCCCATTCCCAGAACCAGATGCCCTAAAAATTAAAAAGATTGAAGTGCTCTCATTTCTACCATAATTCAATAATACTAAACTCACATGTATGTTAAAATTAAAATAGCTTTTTGCCTGGCCAGTGTTTCTCAGTGGTTTGAGCTTCATCCCATGCACCAAGAGGTTACTGGTTTGATTCCCGGTCAGGGCACATGCCCGGGTTTCAGGTTTGATCCCCAGTAGGAGGCAGCCAATCGATGTTTATCTCATCAATGTTTCTCTCTCCCTCTCCCTTCCTCTCTCTCTAAAGTCAATAAAGGCATATTAAAAAAAAAAAAAGCTTAAAATAGCATTTGACAAAGACTCCCTCCTTAACCAAACTTTAGTTAGGCCTCTTTGAGCCCTATTCTTGACTAGGCCTCCACCTTGACTTGCCTTCAGCAAAGAATCCTGTTAAGACAGTTTAGCAAGCACTAGTGTTAATAAATGGGTCCCTCCCTTTCTCTAAGAAGCGTGCTTGGTTTTTCTTTGCTCTTCTGTAACATGTGGTTCCCTGAATCGGGAAGCTACCACGTTTTGGCTTTTTTTAGCCTCTGGTGAGTGGACGGGGTTTGAGGCCCGGGGGCACGGAACAGGCCTCCGGAAGGTGCCCACTGCTGATTTTAGCAGAATTGAACCTGGGGGAACTCCAGGCGCTCCAGGACCTTAGCCCAGGACCCGGCTGGCATCTGGAGAAAGTAGACAGACACCTCTGAACCTGTCAATAGAATTTGTAAGGTAGGGGTCCCAGTCAGTCAGGCCTACTCCAAGTTAGTAGAAGGGGGAGCTTGATCACCTCCCCAGAAGTCATAGGACTTCGTCAGGTAATCAGGAATCAGGACTCCAGAGGTGAGTGAATTCAGATTCTATTAAGGAATTATGGGTTCACTCTTCTGTTTGCTTGTGTGGGACTAGCCAATTTGCTACCGAGAATGGAGGGGGGGGGGGCTGGACGCAGCCTTAAATCCTCTGGTAGGTTCTCACCGAGACCACGGTCGAGAATTCTGGTCTGGGGCGTGGGTGCCAGGAGAGTGCCCCAATGCCCATCTGGGGAGTTGGGCATTATCTGCTCAGCTCCAGTCTGGGCTAGTCTACTGAGAGAGTGTGAGTATGGATGTATTATCTGTGATTAACTGGTCTGTGTGAAAGCAAAAGCTACTTTGACTTTCTGTTTGCTCATCTGGTTAAAATGTTTGATTTGCTGGAAGCGGAACCTGTGATGGTCTGCGAAGGTCTCGGGCAATGCTATTAAGTTGGTTTTCTCGGAGACATTTGCTGTCATGGGAGGAATCAGCCCACTTAGTGAGGATTTCTGTCTATGTTTGTGTATTAGGGACTTGTCCTGTATCTGGAGGAATGGTTTCTAGAGGGTATTCACCGTCTCTGGGACTTCCGGGAGGGGAGTCAAAACTCGGACTGGTGAAGGGTTCGAGGTTGGCCTGTCTTTTAAAAAAAGGTAGAAGAGAAGTGTTCCTAGGCAGTTTTCTACTGCCTCTGTTCAGGGACTTGTTCTGTATCTCTGCACAGTTGAAACTGATTTGGTGGTATTTTGTGGTATAAATGTGGTATGCACTGGTGTAAAAGTGTTTTTATGTTTGTTTCTGTTTTGTTTTGTTTCCTTAAAAAAAAACCTTCTAAACCTCTCCCGAGTTTCCGTGGTGATTGAAAGTTTTTAATGGGGAATGTTATCTGTCTTTATTGTTTAAATATGTGTCTTTGTTGTTTAAATTGTTTAGCTTGTGAAATTGCTGTTTGTGTCTCTTAAAAACTATATGAATGTATTGCTAATTTAAGGAATGTTAATTATTTACATGTCACCTAAAAATTAAGGCTAAGAGTTCTAACTAACTGGAAAGTATGGCTTTGGTGTAATGGAGGAAGGTAAAGAGAAATGTTGAAAGAAAGTTGAATGGATGTCAGGCCAGTAAGCTGGGACAAGTAGAATAGGGAAACTGAGCAGAAATCCTGTCTTCCCTAAACCAAGGACACGGGAGTAAATGATTTGCATTTGCCTCCCTAAACAGAGGTTAAATAGTCAATCTGATTAGTGTCATTTGCTGTCCCCACCCAAGGACAAATGAAGTTAGAAAATAAGCCTTATTTTCATTAGTTCTTTTATTCAAGTATTTTTTAAAGAGGAGGCAACCCGGTCCCTCCCCTTCCTGCAACATGGGTAAAAGCTCCTCCTCAAACTTCACTGTCTTAAAATGTATGTTAAGGAATTTTAAAAATCACTCAAACATTGCCACCTTGGGTCTGGTTCTGCGTGTGTAAGAAGAGACAAAGTAAGGTTTTAGTAGCGGGAGTGGAGAAGCAGGCAGGGCAGGAGCAGGCCAGAAGAAGCTGGCAAGGCCATCCAAACCACCCAGACGCTATTGTCCAGAGCCGCCTGAGAAAGGCAACAGCTGACTCTGACTAGGACAGACTGGGCTCTTTCCAACCGGGCCCCCATGAGCCCATGGTCAAAATGAAAATTGGGGGCCAGACTGTGAACTTTATGGTTGATACAGGGGCACGGCACTCAGTAGTTACTCAGAAGGTAGCTCCCCTCTCAGGACAGGAAGTCACCATTATTGGAGCTACCGGGGACCACAGCTGCAGACCGTTCTGCTGCCCCCCTGTAAAGAAATAAAGCTCCCTTAGTCTGTTTCGAGAGGACAAGTCAAATAAGGGGAGCCCTACTACAGGGACAGCTGTGACTATCTATTTGAATATAGATGCATTGTAAATTTCTTCTTGCCATTTGAAGACAGTTATATCACTCTGAAGAGTCCATGAAAAGGACTGACAAGGAAAATCAGATCTTAAAACAGGTCAGTATATAATTCCTCCTTAATTTGGAAATGCTTAATAAATCATGGAAATACATTTCTTTGCATAAATTCAATAAGACCAGTTTCCAATAGTGGTTTATTGACTGGAAACTTTGACTGGAGTATCATGTTTTAAAGAGCCCTGTCTGAACTCTGAAGACTTGAAGCCAATAAGAGTGCCACAGAAAAAAGCCTGGTATCCTGCTTGGGAGCCCTGAAAATGCCTGGCGCTGGAGTGTCAGGGCCATGCCCTACCATCACTTGCAGTTGGTCAGAGTAGAAAGGGAGCAATAAGGATGCCTCTGCATTTCTGTGGAACCCCCACACACTCTAGGTCACAATGAGTGGAAGGGTTACTGAGATGGGCCTTAAAGCCTAGGGTATGGGCCCAGGTGGAATCACTGCAGGTGAGGGATTCACTTAACTCAGCAGATACTGCAGGCAGGCCTGACGGCAGCTGAATGGCTTGGCTTCCTGGCCCTATGGGGCACATTAAGATTCAATCATGAGATTCCAGCAAAGGTAGTCAGTTACCATTCTTGTTGTGTTTATGCAAACAATCAGGCCAAATTGAATACAATAGAAAAATTGGTCTTGACTTGGCTCTTTTAATAAACATAGAGGTAATTTTGAGGAGAAAAATTCTATTTCAATAGAGGTTATTAAAACTGAAATGTTTTCTTTCCCTTCCACCACACCATTTGTTACAGTTTGTCTCTTCCAGGTAACAAGCCCGCCTCCTTCTGTGCCCAGGCCTCATCGTCCCTCTGACAGACAGCAAGGATCTTTTGGCTCTGAGAGAAAACTCCGTCCCTCCTCAGCACAAAGCAGCTACAGAAGAAATTTGAGGTCCATTTTCCCTAAAAGAATTCAGAGCCAGGATCCTTGAAGTAATATATTAGGCAGTTAGACAGATATGAGCAGGGCAAGGATGATGGGCCAACTGGCACTACTGGATGTGTATGTGAGACAAGGGGCATATCCAAAGGGGTCCTCGCCCAAAGTCTTGGGCCTTGGAAAAGACCAGTAGCCTACTTGTCCAAGAGACTCAACCCTATTGCATCCAGTTAGCCTGCTTGCCTCCGGGCGGTAGCAGCCACAGCTATGCGGTTGAGGCTTTGCTCAGGAGCACACCAGAGTACTGAATGTCAAATGCCCAAGTCATCCAGTTTCAGGCTCTTCTGCTACCAGCCTCCTTCCTGATGATGACCCTGAGGAACTCCTACATAACTGTTTAGAGGTCAACAACTTTGTAAAGACAGCCCACCTGGGCCTCACTGACACCCTACTGGCATGGCTGGATGAGGTACTATTCATGGACAGGATTAGTTCTGTCCAGGGAGGAATCAGGTATATGGGGGTGGTGGTGGTTGCTTTGGACTGAACCATCTGATCTCAGGCACTTGCCTGCAGGACTTCGGCATAGACTGCCGAGTTGGTTGCCCTTATTCAGGCTCTCTGGTGGTCAAGAGAAGAATCAGTGACAATTTGTGCTGATGGCGGTTATGCGATTGCAACAGCTCACGTGTGGAGTGCTGTTGCAGGGTATGGGGACTCCACAGAGGCAAGAGGAAACCAGACCACAGACAAGCGGCCCAAAAGGCTGCCCTGGAAACCAGTGGGGCCTCTACAGATTCTACTGGGTAAGGGCCAAAATCCATAACTAATTTTTACTCAAGTTCTTGCAGGCTTTGCAGTCTACCCAGAGGGCAGTCCAGGAGCACATCCGAGATGTTCTGCCTTCCAACCTGGTGACTCTGTTTGGGTAAAGACCACCCAAGGACTGACTCCTACCACATACCATCATCCTGACCACCCCTACCGCTCTCAAGGTTGCAGGACTGAATACCTGGATACCAGAAACACCCCCTGCAGATTCATTGCTCCACAAGGCTAAAAGAAGCTTGTGGGACAATGGGGTGAATGAAGAGGAAACTGGACTTAGAAGGCTTGTCAGGTGATAAAAACTGAACAATGCACTGCCTTGGGGCGGGGGGGGGGTGTTATCGCTGGCCCCAGGACAGATCATCTGATATGACCTGGGAACCCCAACACCTGGGAGCCTTCCTATAAGCCCACGAAAGGGGGCAAAACCATATCTGCAAGACAAAGACCCCAGAATATTATAAAAAGCAAAGCCTCTGTATGTTACTTCACTCTGATTTGGAAATTACTTCCCGGAGTCCACTAGTCACTAGTGTTAATAAATGGGTCCCTCCCTTTCTCTAGGAAAAAAAAAAAGACAGTTTAGCAAGAATATCCCTACCTTCAATGTCTCTTAGTAATTTTTCATCTACTGCACGGGAGAACATATTTGCCAATGATATTACCAATAAGGGTTTAATCTCCAACATTTACAGGGAACTCATGCAACTTAACAATAGGAAGATAAACAATCCAATCAAAAAATAGGCAATGGACCTAGATAGACACTTTTCGAAAGAGGACATACAGAAGGCTGAAAGACATATGAAAACATGCTCAAAGTCACTAATTATACGAGAGATGCAAATCAAAACAACAATGCGGTATCATCTCACACCCGCCAGAATGGCTATCATCAACAAATCAACAAACAACAAGTGTTGGAGAGGATGTGGAGAAAAAGGAATGCTTCTGCACTGCTGGTGGGAATGCAGACTGGTGCAGCCACTGTGGAGAACAGTATGGAGTTTCCTCAAAAAACTAAAACTGGAACTGCCATTTGACCCAGTGATCCCACTTCTAGGAATATATCCCAAGAAACCAGAAACACCAATCAGAAAGGATATATGCACCCCTATGTTCATAGCAGCACAATTCACCATAGCTAAGATTTGGAAACAGCCTAAGTGCCCATCAGCAGATGAGTGGATTAAAAACTGTGGTACATCTACACAATGGAATACTATGCTGCAGTAAAAAAAGAAGGAACTCTTGCCATTTGCAACAGCATGGATGGAACTGGAGAGCATTATGCTAAGTGAAATAAGCCAGACAGAGAAAGATAAATTCCACATGATCTCACTCATTTGTGGAATATAGAGAACAACACAGACTGATGAACAGGGACAGATCCAAAGACAGAGAAACAGTGATCAGACTATCAATCCCCAGAGGGAAAGTAGAGGAGGGTGGGGGTAATGGGAAGAGATCAACTAAAGGACTTGTATGCATGCATATAAGCCAAACCAATGAACACGGACAACAGGGGGATGAAAGCATGAGTGGTGGGGGGAGTTGGGGGTTAATGAGGGGATGGGGGATGAGGACACATTTGTAATACCTTAAGCAATAAAGAAATTAAAGATTAAAAAATGAAAATAATAAAAAAATGTTAGCTTTTAAATTGTTGGTAAAATAAAAACAAGCATGTCTTCAGAGTCATCAGCTTTAAATGTGATGCAGACAAAGTTTTTTTCTACCTGGGTTTGCTAATCAAAGAAGTTTATGTTATCTCTACCAGTTTTCTAAAATTGTAAAACTATAAATTCATCCTAAGAACAACATCCTATATAATAAAAGACTAATATGCAAATTATCCCCTCAACCGGTAGTTCAACTGGGAGTTTGACAGATCACTATAATGTGCACTGACCACCAGGGGGTGGCGTGGAACATAGTGGGCATCAGTGATGCTGCACTGGGCAGCAGTGGAGACACTGCTGGCCCAGAGAGGAGAGCAGGACCGCGGCAGGATGGTAGAGCAGGTGAGTGGGCGGTGCCAGGCCAAGGCAGGTGCCAACAAGGCCAAGGTGGGTGTGAGCTGGGGCCCATTTGCCCTGCTGATCACCCTGCAAATGGCAACCAGCAGCCGACAGGCCCTGATTGCTTGATAGGGGCCCAGACCCGGGCTGGGATGGGGAACTGGGGGTGGGTGGTGGTGACCAATCTCCCACTGCGCTGGGGGCTGTGACCTCTCAGCGGGGTTATGGGACTGAGGTGAGGGAACTGAGGTGCAGTGATAATGTAGGGTGTCCACAGAGCTTGTTCTCACTCTCCCTGCTACCCTCCCCCAGGATGCCAGGGCATATGTGCAGGGGAAACCCCCTGTGCTCAGGTGCCGGGCAGCTATTAGGAGCCCACCCCACACCCACGAGGCCTCTTCCACATGAGCCAGGCCACAGCCGCCAGGACTGGTAGGGCTCCCCATGGGTTCACGCAGGAGCCAGTCTGTGAGGCTGGCCAGGAGAGAGCATGCTGCTGACCCAGCTTCTGTGTGGCCATTCCTGGGCAGTCCAGAAGCCCACGCTGCACCCAGCCCACAGCGTCCAGCCATGCTCACCATATCTCCATGTGGGGATTCAGGCGCCATTACTCAGGCAGAGGGGGGAGTGTGGGGGCCCAGGGGCCCAGGTGCTTCTCAGGGCCCAGAGGTCAGCTGGGACCTGCCCTTCCATGCCATCCGCTCGCGCTTCAATCGCCAGCCAGGCCTAGGGACTGCACCCATGCACAAATTTAGTGCACTGGGCCTCCAGTCTTATATAATAAAAGTGTAATATGCTAAGTTTCTGATCGTTCATTTGACTGTTCGTTCGACTGTTCCACCAGTTGCTATGATGTGCACTGACCACCAAAGGGCAGACACTCTGGCATGTAGGTTAGCTTGCTGCTGGGATCCGGCCGATGGGGACTGGGCGAGATGGGCTGGACATTCCCTGGAACCCTCCTGCAGTCCCTCCTCAGCCAGCCGGCCAACCTCCCACAGTCCCTCCTGGGCCAGATTGCAAGAGGGCACAGGTCAGGTAGAGGGACCCCACTGGTGCACGAATCCAGGTTCATCCAGTGAACCCACACCAGGTACTAGGTACAAGCAAGGAACCATTGTGCCCCACCAGCTCCCTGCTTTGCATCAGGTGAACGTGGGTTTCTCTCAGAATCCCAGACCTCCTTACTTTAAGTAGGAAGTCTATGACTTTAATTGAGCTGTTGTTAGAAAATCCTCCAGATGGATAAAGGTTTAAATAATCCAAGGAGAGGGAAAAAATGGGCTGCTGCATTTTTGAAATTAAATTTATTATGGTGACATTGGTTAATAAATTACATAGGTTTCAAGCATACAATTCTATGATACATCAACTGTATATTGCATTGTGTGCCCATTTCAGCTTTTAATTGAATTGCTTACTGAAAATCTGAACAAAATCTTTTTGGTTAAATGAGAGACTAAATAGAGAAGTTAAATATATTTGGATCTGTTAATAAACATGAAAAATTATACTATGAAAAAAGATATATGTCTCTAAGCAGTGTTCAATTATACAAGAAATAAAATAGCCTGGAATTCTGAAGTTGCAGAATGTTTGGCTAGATGAACAGTGATCTCCCTGCTAGGGCAAATAAAAATTTTATAATATTTTGTACATTTTTTTAGTCAGTTGTTGATAAGTGACAATATCATGACTCATTAACAGTCTTTTGCCACTGGATCAACATAGAAAAATGTGGATAAAGGACAAATATATTCAAGAATTTAAAAATCTAACTCCAGGTTGACCTTCAAAATAAAATCATAAATGATATCTAGAAAGTTTTAAATGGCAATAAAAGAGTCAACACTTTTCCCTGGTGATATATCAACATTTACATACAAAAATCAAAGGAATGTACTGCTACATTTTGGGTATGTTCATGTGCCACATAACGTTTTGGTCAATAACAGACTGCATGTAATACAGCAGTCCCATGAAAGTATAATGGAGCTGACAAATTCCTGTCAATAGTGACATCATAGTACAATGCATTACTCATGTGTTTGTGATGATGTTGGTGTAAAAGCTTATTCGCTGCCAGTTGTATAAAAGTATAGCGCATACAATTATGTACAATACATAACACTTGCTGATAATAAACGCAATGTTACTGGCTTATGTCAAAATGAGATATGGCCTGACTCATAGAGTTGCTCATCAACCTATGAACTAGGAGGTAACGGTTCAATTCCCAGTCAGGGCACATGCCCTGGTTGCTGGCTCCAACCCCAGTAGGGGGTGTGCAGGAGGCAGCTGATCAATGATTCTCTCCTATCATTAATGTTTCTCTCTCTCTCTCTCTCTCTCTCTCTCTCTCTCTCTCTCTCTCTCTCTCCCTTCCTCTCTAAAATCAATAAAAATATATTTTTTAAAAGACATATGCCTTGCCCTAACCGGTTTGGCTCAGTGGATAGAGCGTCAGCCTGCGGACTCAAGGGTCGCAGGTTCGATTCCAGTCAAGGGCATGTACCTTGGTTGCCGGCACATCCCCAGTAAGGGGTGTACAGGAGGCAGCTGATCAATGTTTCTCTCTCATCGATGTTTCTAACTCTCTATCCCTCTCCCTTCCTCTCTGTAAAAAATCAATAAAATATATTAAAAAGATATATGCCTCTTGAAATTATTAAATGAAATTCATAAATTTGCTACAGAATATAGTATATGGCAGTTCAGAATTGCTTACTTTCTAGTTTTCTCTGTAAAAGATTACTAATGGCTAAAAATTCTAACCAATGCCTGGAAAAGAAACTAATAGGAATAATAAGGGTAAAAAAAAACTCTATATGCAAGAAAAACAAGATGTGTTTTTGAGAAGGAAAACTATAAAGGATGTACTTTTGTTATGGGGAAAAAAAGAGAGCAAATTTTTCTTGCAGTATAATTACTAGTTGTTCCAGAATGAGAAAGAAAAATGAGTAGGACAAAAACTGAATGGATATAAAGAAAAATACATTGTAGAAGGTTTGTGAAAAAGAAATGTTATGTGTGATCAGGTTCCTAAGGTAGAGTAGATTTATAAGTTGTTTTCAAAGGAAACTTAATATCAAAAGTACATAGGTGAAAAACTAGAATTTTGCTTTCTCTTTGTTAAAAATAACAGTTTTCTTAGATTATTGGTCTGCTTGTTTATTGATGTATAATTGACATACAACATTATGTTAGTTTCAGATGTACCACATAGTGATTCAATGTTTATATACAGTAACCAACTGTCAACATTCAAAGTTGATACAATACTATTGTCTATATTTCCTGTGTTGTGCATTACATCCCAAAGACTTACTTATTTCATATCTGAAAGTTTTTACCTCTTGATTCCCTTCATCTGTTTCACCCACACCTTCCAACCCCCCTCTTCTCTGGCAACCATCAGTCTGTCTACTTTATCTATGAGTCTGGTTTGGTTTGGTTTGGTTTGGTTTGTTTTTTGTTTTTTTGTGGTCCACATGTACATGAAATAATACAGTACTTGTCTTTTTGAATTAGTGTTTTCATTTTCTTTGGTTAAATATCCAAAAGTGGAATTGCTGAGTTATATTGTAGTTCTATTTTTGTGGGGTTTTTTTAGAAACTTCCATACCATTTTCCATAGTGGCAACACCAATTTATATTCCCATGAATAATGAACAAACGTGCCAATTTCTCCTCATCCTCACCAGCACCTATTATTTCTTACTAGTGGACCGGTGCACAAAATTCATGCACGGGAGGGGGGGTTCTCTCAGCTCAGCCTGCATCCTTTTCAATCGGGGACCCCTTGGGGATGGCCAACTGCCAGTTGCAATCTGGGACCGCTGGCTCCTCACCACTCACCTGGCTGCTTGCCTGATCACTCCTAACTGCCTCTGCCTGCCTGATCACTCCTAACTACCCTACCCTGCTGGCCTGATCTCGCTCCCAACTGCTTTCCCCTGCCAGCCTGATCGCCCCTAACCACCTCTGCCTCGGCCCCCACCACCATGGCTTTTTCCAGAAGGATGCCCAGAAGGATGTCTGGAAGATGTTTAGTCTAATTAGCATATTACCCTTTTATTAATATAAATATAAATATCCTATCTAATAAAAGAGAAACATGGTAATTAGCCGTACCTCCACTACCCTTCCCATTGGCTAATCAGGGCGATATGCAAATTAACTGCCAGCCAAGATGGTGGCCAGCAGCCAGGCAGCTTGAAGCTTGAAACGAACATGAGGCTTGCTTGCTTCAGTGACGGAGGACTCCAACGTTCCCCGCCTGCCGCTGCCAGCCTCTGAGCTTGCAGTTTGAGACATTATTACAAATATAGAAGCTAAACAAAACCCCAGAAACCTGCTTTCAGCCAGCCGGGATCTCAAAGCTGGAGTTGAAACAGTGTTTCGATTATAGAACCCAAACAAACCAGATACCTGCTTTCAGCAGCAGAGGCCTCAGAGCTAGAACCAAGCCTCAGAGCTAAAGCTGGCCCAGAATAAAAAAAGAAAAGAAAAAAAGGAGCGGTTGGGAGCTTCAGTCACCTGCCAGCCTGAAAACAGCCCTCAGCCCCTCATCCAGACTGGCCAGGCACCCCAGTGGGTACCCCCACCCTGAAGGGGGTGTGACCAGCTGCAAACAGCCATCATCCCCTCATCCAGGCTGGCCAGGCACCCCAGTGGGGACCCCCACCCTGATGCAGGACACCCTTCAGGGCAAACCAGCCGGCCCCCACCCGTGCACCAGGCCTCTATCCTATATAGTAAAAGGGTAATATGCCTCCCAGCACCGGGATCAGCGTGACAGGGGGCAGCGCCCAAACCCCCTTATCGCCCTGCGGCTCTGTGTGTGACAGGGGGCGAGGCCACAACCTCCCTATCCGCCCTGCTCTGTTCCTGACAGGGGAAGGCAACCCACCCCCCACGGGCCCTGCTCTGTGTGTGACAGGGTAGAGCCATAACCTCCTCATCGGCCCTGCCCTGAGTGTGACTGGGTGCGGCGCCCCAACCCCCTGATCCGCCCTGCTCTGTGTGTGACAGAGTGCGGCGCCCCAACCCCCTGATCCGCCCTGCTCTGTGTGTGACAGGGGGTGGTGCCCCAACTCCCCTATCGGCCCTGCTCTGTGCATGACAGGGGGGAGCTCCCCAACCCCCTGATCAACCCTGCTCTGTGTGTGACAGGGTACAGAGCCCCAACCCCCCTGATGGGTCCTGCTCTGTGAGTGACAGGGGGCAGCACCCCAACCCCCTGATTGGCCCTGCTCTGTGTGTGACAGGGGGTGGCGCCGCAACCTCCCCATCGACCCTGCCTGAGTGTGACAGGGGGCGGTGCCCCAACCCCCCAATTGGCCCGACCCTGAGCGTGACTGAGGGTGGCATCGCAACCTCCCAATCCGCCCTGCTCTGTGCATGACAGGGGGCGGTGCCCCAACTCCCCAATCAGCCCTGCTCTGAGCCCGGCCAGGGGCTGCACCTAGGGATTGGGCCTGCCCTCTGCCACCCAGGAGCGGGCCTAAGCCAGCAGGTCGTTATCTCCCAAGGGGTCCCAGACTGTGAGAGGGCACAGGCCGGGCTGAGGGACACCCCCCCCCCTGAGTGCACAAATTTTTGTGCACCGGGCCTCTAGTTTTTAATAACAGCCATTCTAACAGGTGTGATGTGATGTCTCATTGTGGTTTTGATTTGCATTGCATTCATAATTGATGATTTTAAGCATCTTTTCATGTACCTGTTGACCATCTGTATGTCTTCTTTGGAAAAATGTCTATTCAGTTCTTCTGCTCATTTATTATTTTTTTAAAATATATATTTTATTGATTTTTTACAGAGAGGAAGGGAGAGAGATAGAGAGTTAGAAACATCAATGAGAGAGGAACATCAATCAGCTGCCTCCTGCACATCTCCTACTGGGGATGTGCCCGCAACCCAGGTACATGCCCTTGACCAGAATCGAACCTGGGACCTTTCAGTCCACAGGCCGACGCTCTATCCACTGAGCCAAACCGGTTTTGGCTCTGCCTATTTTTTAATTGGATTATTTGTTTGCTAGTGAGTTGTATGAGTTCTGTATATATTTTGGATATTAGCCCCTTATTAGATATATGGCTTGAAAAAACTTTCTCCCATTCAATGTTACCTTTTTATTTAAAAAAAATAATGTTTATAAGAGTTTATTTAAACCAAACTGAGGACATGTGCCAGGAAGCACGATCTCAGATTATCCCACCTTTTCATTTTGTTGATGTGCAGAGACTTTTTAGTTTGATGTAGTCCCACTTGTTTATTTTTGCTTTTTCTTTGGGGGCAGACTTAAGACATCATTGCCAAGACCTATATCAAGGAGCTAAGTGCCTATGTGTTTTAGGATTTTTATGGTTTCAGGTTTGGTTGGTTGGTTGGTTGGTTGGTTGGTTGGTTGGTTGGTTTTTATCTATTGATTTTTAGAGAGAGTGGGAGGGGGAGAGACAGATAAAGAGAAACATCGATGTGGGAGAGACACATCGATTGGTTGCCTACAGCAAATGCCCCAACTGGGGCCAGGGATCAAGCCTGCAACTAAGGTACATGCCCTTGACCAGAATTGAACCCAGGACCCCTCAATCCGTGGGCCAAGGCTCTATCCACTGAATCAATGCGACCAGGGTGGAAGGGTTATTTAATGTCCAATGGGTCAGGAGCTTGATGTCACCGGAAGTTCATAGGTTGCAGGTTTGCAACCCTATAGGGAAATAAGAGAAATTAGGTGGTTTCTCTGAGGCAGGCAAATTGCTTTACTTGTATTCTCTCACAGAATTCTTAAAACAGGCCTAGGAAGAGGGAATTTATACACCCAGGTTCTGAATGAGAAAACTGAGGATCACAGAAGCTGCCATTTCCCTAGGTTCAAATAGCTAGTTAGTACAGCAGGGATTCAAAGGCAAATCTGTCTGATTCCAAAGACAACAGCTCTTAGAGAAATAACCACAACAAAAGCGAGGGCCGGAAGATTACATATTTAATCCAAGTGCAAGGGATGAGGAAGAGAATGAAATGTTCACTCCCAGGAGCCATCTTTTAACCACAGACTTCCCAAAAAATTATCCTCTGATGATTTTCCACTTGAGGAGAAATGAACATTTGATTGGCAAGATTGAGGGTAGAATCAGCATTAGTACCTGGACATGCTATCAACTCTCTCCCAAAAGGATACAAGAAATAAAAAGAGAGGGAGCCGGTAGCTGGTTTGGCTCAGTGCATAGAGCTTCGGCCTGGAGACTGAAGGGTCCCAGGTTGGGGCAGTTACCTTGATTACAGGCTCCATCCCAGCCCTGGTGAGTGCATGTGCTGTAGGCAACCAATCAATGTGTCTCTCTCACATTGATATCTCACATCAATGTTTCTCTGTCTCTCCCCCTCCCTTTCACACTAAAATCAATGGGAAAATATCCTCAGGTGAAGATTAACAAAGAGAAAGAGAGAGGGAGGGAGGGAGAGTGGGAGGGAGGGAGGGAGGGAGGGAAGGATGGAGGGAGGGAGGAAGAGAGAGAAGGAGGAGGAGGAGGGAGGGAAGGATAAAAGGAAGGGGGAAAGAGACTGCCAAAAGTAGTTGCATCTTCTTTTAACCTTTTTTTTATTGAGGTACAACATTCACACAGTAAAGTGCACAGATCTTGAGTATATATCTCAACAAACTTCACATACTGGAGAAGGCTTATAGTTGTAAGAGTGGGTGAGTTGACCACAGGAAAATAGAATGACCTCGAAGTAATATTGATGGGCCATTTGAGGTTGCTGATAGTTAATTTATCATTAACCAAACCTCACTTGTTCTGTTTTGCTAAGTGTTCTGGTGTTTTATCTTAGTTAACCCTCAAACAGCCCTGTGAGGTAAGTATTATATACCCCCCTTTTCACAGATGATAAAACGGGGGGACAGCAAAACAATGTCTCTTGCTTAAGGTCACTTGTTTAAGATTGGAGCCAGGCATCAAATCCAGATAATCTGTCTCCAAAGCCAATGACCTTAACCAGTACACTAAGATATGTCCCAAAACAGGTCCTGATCACAATTTAGCATAGCACTGCTCATATAGATCTACATAAATATATTTAATGGTGCACTGCATTATATGAATGTAGCACATACTTTTTTTTTTCCTTTTAGCCACAAGCTCAGTTACCAGGACATGAAGAAAATATGTATCTTTCTTTTTTAAAATTGATTTCAGAGAGGAAGGGAGAAGGAAAGAGAGATAGAAACATCAATTATGACAGAGAATAATTGATCAGCTGCCTTATGCGAGTCCCACACTGAAGATCGAGCCCACAATCTGGACATGTGCCCTGACTGGAATTGAACCCTGATCGATGCTCAACCACTGAGCCACGTTGGCTGGGCATCAGTGATGTTTCTATCTCTCTCATCTCTCTTTCCCTCTTCCTTCCTCTCTGAAATCAATAAAAAATATTTTTAAAAAAAGACATAACGTGTGTGATAAAATAACAAGAAACTTCATAATTTAAAAAGCTTATGGCATTTTGTAATTTGTAACTATGTGATTATAAATATATGGTAAGTCAATGTAAACACACACTAATGCGTAACTATAAGGCAACAATATGCACGATTGCCACGCCCCAAGCTTTCTTCCTGTGCATTACAAATGTCAGTTCACTGAGTTCTCACAGCTTATGAAGAGAGGAGGAGGACTATTCTCCCCATTTTACAGATGACAAAACCAAGGCAGGTGGACTTTCTAAAGGTTTCAAAACTAGTCAGAGGTCAAACCAGGATTCAATGACAGTTCAATCTCTGCCCCTCACTTTCCCTCCCTGTCTTTGCCCCCTCCCTCTGTCAGGTTGCTCCTCCATGAGTTCTTGGGCTCTTCCTCTGGGGCCTCGAATTCTTCCCGTTGAGCTGCATCTCCGGTTCCTCCATAGCAACAGAGGCCCATTAAACTTGAGAACCGGACCTGACAATATGTGTTTCTTTCCCCTTGTGCCATCTTGTAAGAAAGCTCAAGAAGGCTGGCAGAGAACATGGAGTTGTTTGCTTTTCTGGGACTGACTAGAAGCTCTATCCAAACTAAGCCTTGTAGTATACTGGGCCCTGAATATTTCATAGAGAGCGCCTTCATGAATTTGTAAACTGGTTTTATGCTTGACAGCCTCCTCAGTTAATTTTTCAGAAACTCTCCAGCTGTGATTCTGCATTCTCAAGTCAGCCACTAGACAACACCTAATTCCACAAAGGAGAGAGCTTATTTGAGGCTGGGTTACATTTAGGGAATATGAAGATCATTGGTGTAATTTCCCTTTTTTCTGCTGTGCTGTATTTTCCAGTTTTCTATAGAGAATATATGTAATTTTCAACTTGTAGAGGAAACTGAAATTACATTCTCTAAATAAAAAGCCAGGCTAGGCAAAGGACAGAGACCCAAGATTCAGTGCTTTTGATCAAACATAGAGCAAACATAGAGAAATGAAAGCCTATATGTATACAAAGACTTGTACATGAATGTTCATAGCAACTCTATTCATAGTTGCCCCAAATTTGAATTAACAGTAATGTGCAAAATCAAACGAGTAGATAAGCAAACTGTGGTACATCCATACAATGAAATATTACTTAGCAATAAAAATAAATAAATCACAAAACAATTATGCTGACTGAAAGAAGCCAAATAAAAAAAGAGTACATATTGTATTCTTTCATTTGTATAATAGCCTAGGAAATGCAAATTAATGTATATTTATAGGAATCAGATTAGTGGTTACCTCTGGGAGGGGTAGGGATTAACTAGGAAGGGGCCTGAGGGAACCTTTTGCGGTAATGGAAATGTTCTATGTCTTGATCTGGTTACATGAGTGGATTTTTTTTAAATGCCTCTGTGGGGGGAGATATAGGGGACTAAATGGTGATGGAAGGAGACTTGACTTGGGGTGGTGAACACACAATACAATATACAATTGATGTATTATAGAATTGTATATCTGAAACCCTTATAATTTTATTAACCAGTGTCACCCTCATAAATTCAATTTTAAATTTTAAAAAATAAACAAAACAAAATAAAAAATAAATGTCTCTTTAGACCCCCAATTCCACTCCTGCGATAATGTTGGCATTTTTGTACCCTTCTCAGCCAAACTGATTCATATAGTTGCCTATACTCTTTGTTTCTGCCACCTTAACTCCCCCACCTCCCTCAACTAAAACACATTCCAAATCCAGATTTCAGCCCTGTCACTCCATGAAAATATATCACCAATGATCTCCATATTTCTAAATGCAACACATATTTTCCAGTCTACATCTTATTTGACCCTCATCACCAACAGACACTGTTGACAATCCATTCCCTACTTTGCCTTCAATGACTTGAGTCCTCCTAACATCCTTTTAAACCTCCCTGGCTGCTCTTCTCCTGTCTCCTTTGCAGGCTGATCCTTCTCTACTCCACATTAAATCCTGGAGTTTCTTAAGGCTCCTTCCTATGCTCTCCTTCATTCCCCCTCTTATACTCTTCTGATCTGGACAGCATTATTCCCATGCATGGCTTCAATTACCACCTATGGGCATAGATTTCACTATTTATATCTCCAGTTTAGATTCCTCTTCCAAACTGCAGATCCATCCATTGAACTATCCATATGGCTTTCTTGGTGTTCTCAAAAGCATCTCCAACACATGTCTAAGACCAATCTCACAATTTTCATCCTTGAACTCAGTATTCAGTGTCTCTGACCAGCACCTGCAAACATGCAGTTGTATAAGCCAGAAAATGAGAAGTCACCCTTGACCTTTCACTCTCCCTCACTCCCAATTCCAATACATTTCTAATTCCTGTGGATATTACTTCTTGTGTAACTCTAAAATACACCAATTCCCACCCTAGCTGGTTTGGCTCAGTGGATAGATCATTGGCCTGCAGATTGAAAGGTCCCCGGTTCAATTCCAGTCAAGGGCATATGCCAGGATTTCAATCCCCAGTAGGGGGCGTGCAGAAGGCAACCAATAAATGATCTTCCTCTCCCTTCCTCTTTGAAATCAATAAAAAATATATTTTTTAAAAAATACACCAATTCCTTCCAACTAAACTACAGCTAGCTTAGTCCAACCTGCCATCATTTCTATCCTAGATTGTTGTAATGATTCTTAATAGGACTCTCCAATACAGTGTGACCCCTCTCCAGTTCTTTGTCCACACTGTAGCCAGGGTGATATCTTTAAAAGACAAATCAAATCCATTACCACCACTACCACCCACCAACCCCCCCCCCCCCCACACACACACACACATACACACCAGGGTTCCAATGGCCCTTAGGATATAAACAAAACAGCTTAAAGGTGGCTTCTGTTGACAGTCCACTGCCATGACAGTCCGCATGTCCTGACCCCTATATATCAGCACACCCTCAACTCCCACCACACTGCTTTCCCACTGCCTCTTGAACTCCAGCAGTACTGGCATTTTCTCAGACCCTTTCACTCACTATCATATCTTTGAACACATAGCCTTAAGCCTTCTCCTACAACCTAATAAGCCTCTACTCTTCCTTACCTCTCTCTCGGCTCAATAATCACATCCCCACCCTAACCAGTTTGGCTCAGTGGATAGAGTGTTGGCCTGTGTTCGATTCCAATCAAGGGCACATGCCTAGGTTGTGGGCTTGATCCCCAGTAAGGGGCATACAGGAGGCAGCCAATCAATGATTCTCTTTCATCATTGATGTTTCTATCTCTCTATCCCTCTCCCTTTCTCTCTTAAATCAATAAAAATATATGAAAAATAATAATAATCACATTCCCAGGGCAGAATTCCTGACCATCTTGACTAGTCAATTCCCCCGATTTTATAGGTTCTTAGCACTGTGAACTCCTTCTTCCTAGTACTTGTCCTTATTGCAAGGACACACTTGTATGGCTATTTGTTTGCTATTTGGCTCCCCCACTAGAGTGTGAGCTCCATGAAGACTGAGACCTTATAGATGGTTTTTGCTCATATCTGTTTCCTCAGCACCCAGCACAGTGCTTGGCAATAAATAGGCCCTCGATAAGCATTTTGTGAATAAATGGATGAGTAGACACTGTTCAGTGGTCTTTTTAAAAAGAATTGTCCCACAGAAGACAGACTGATATGTACTGCCATAAGCACTGTCTAAAAGTGCCTTCTGTGAAAGAGAAATAGAGCCAGACACTAGTTAAAAGCAGTAAAGACTTTATTCAGTACTATTGCAATAGGGGAAAAGATACTTCAGTATAAAACTGGGTTCAATTTTGAATATAACAAAGACAAGTAGGGATTTATAGCCAAAGAACACGGCGGGGGGTGGGGGGCGGGGGTTTGTCGGTGGATGAAAAATTATTGAGGAGACATCACGGTGGGGGGATTCTTGCTACACCACTTTAGCAAGATGATCAGGTATCAAGTACATGAGATGACTTGGAAAAATTATTGCTAAAACTGGGCTGGACACGTGGACCGCAGGGCCTCAGGACAGAGCCCAAAGGAAGAGGCCTAATTGAAAAGAGGTCCAAAGTTTGGTCAAGGAGAGAGTCTTTATCATTTCCTTAGGCCACTGTATTCCCATTTATCCTGCTAGTCTCTTCACAAAATATATCGTATCTCCAGTATTCTTTACTTATTACCCATAGGCATTTGTAAATGCTTCTTTAAGGTGCAATTTATATTCATAAAGTTCACCTGTTTTAAGTGTATAAGGCAATGGTTTTTAGTGAATTTATAGAGTTGTACAAACCATCACTACAATCTAAGTTTAGGACATTTTCATTATCTTTTAAAAAGAACCTTCAAAAATATAAATATAAAAAATAAAAAGAACCTTCATGCCCTTTTGCAGTTACTCTCCCTGTTCCACCCCATCGGCACTTTTGAAGACCCTCATATTTGCATAAGGATTAAAGGTGCAGCTTAGCCAGACAAGCAAAAATAAAAACTGCCACATGTGAAATAATTTTAGAACCACCAGGTAATAACCGCAGTCTGAATATTTGCTCAAAAAGATTTAGGAAAAGAGAAATCAGTATGAACTGAGGAGTGGAAGGAAGTTTCAAGGAAGAGGTAGAACATTTTAGGGGTTTGCTGCAAATGAAAAAAAAATGCAAAAGAAAAAAATATAAGTTGAGAAATATTCAAACAAAAGAACTCACGTGTTTTCAGAACTTTTTAAATTCTCAGTATGGTGCTATAACACTTGGGGAGCTGTTTGTCCTTGATCCAGTAGGCAATGAGAGTTTTGAGAACAGAAGGAAAAGGATTAATCACAAACCATTAAAGTTGAATCAACATTCAACTGGAAATAAACATGTACTGAGTGCCTGCTGTGTGCGCAGGAAAAAGTGACTCCCTCCCTTGCCTGCTCTCCAGCCCGCTGTCCATGGGCCACGGGAGCCACGGGAGCAACGATCGCACAACTTCGGGGGGAGGAGGGGCAGAGGGAGGCGGCCAGAGATAGCCCACAGAGGGGGCACCAGAGAGGTTCCAGGCCCTTTTCTTCCCTTCTAGATAGGTGTAGCCCGGGTTGGCTTTGGGCCTCCCGCTGCTGGCGCTCAACTGAACCGAAAAGAGTGAGAGGGTCCTGGGAGAGTGGGTGAGGTTCTCGGACGCACCAGGGTTAACAGGTCTAACCGCGGTTAACAAAGGGGGGATGAGAACACATATGTAATACCTTAATCAACAAAGAAAAGAAACAACAAAGTGATACTCTCCCCTCTCAGAACTCCGACACCCGACTCCCCGCCCGCCATCGCCCGCCATTGCCGCGCTGACCAAGCGCCCCCTCTAGCGACCAGCACTAGCCCACGCGGCCAGCCGCCATTGCCCTGGCAGCCTCTTCCGCATCTCTTCCCTAAAACGAAATACACAGGGGCGTTGCGAGCAGACTGAGGGGCTCTGGACTGCGGAAGCCTAGAGAGAGGAATGAGTCTTATCAAACTCTCTGCCCTCCTGATGCCCACTTACCTGACCTTTCCCCTTCCTCTCAGTGGGATCAGTAGGGAAAGGGGACTGCAGGCTGGGAGCGAGAGAGATGATGGACCCACCTCTGGTCATTGCCACCCTCACCACACAGGTCCCATGCGGATCTAAGCCATGTTCTTCTTCTCTTTCCCTCCTCCCTTCCTCCGGCATCTGCTTCTTTCCCAAAGACAAGGTTGATCCTCACCCTCCCTGACTCAGTTTCCTCATCTCTAAAGTGGAGATAGTGAAACTGCACAACCAATGGGTCCGTGCTGCCTGTCACTACTTGAGCCAATTAAGCAGAGACGGGGTTGAATCATATATGAGCATTTATCCCAATACTGCCAGCAGTATGGAAGAGCAGCAGGTCAGCCACAAAAATCTGCTCTATACCCCACCGTAAGCCGGCTGCTTATATTGTGTAGGTCACCATGATGGGGAACCTGTGACACGCGTGTCAGAGGTGACACGCGAGCTCATTTTTTGGTTGATTTTTCTTTCTTAAATGGCATTTAAATATATAAAATAAATATCAAAATATGTCTTTGTTTTACTATGGTTGCAAATATCAAAAAATTTCTATATATGACACTGCACCAGAGTTAAGTTAGGGTTTTTCAAAATGCTGACACGCCGAGCTCAAAAGGTTCGCCATCACTGGGTAGGACAAGGATAACATGGGAAAGTAAGCAAAAGGAATATGAATGGGTATCCAAAAGGAATAATAATGAGTAAAATGGTTGCAGATTACAGGTAATGCGGGCTGGGGGGTTGCAAAGAGCTGGTGCCTCCATTGTTTCAGCAACAAGGTTGTTAATCTTTCTATGATGATAGGCAGTTCTCTGATAAGGAGAATGGACCAAATTTCCAGGTTAACTTCCAGGTCCCGGGTCCTACAACTCCCAGCCAGGTTCCAATGTGCTTATTTTAATCAGAACAAAACAATCATGGTTAACAGGACATGATTAATATTTCTTATAACTATAGCTAGTCTCCACTATTCTATTTTTGCCCCCAAAATGGCACAATGACCTCCAGTGTATGAGAAACAAGCCCAGTGGGGGGGGGGAGTGTCAAGAAGAGGGAGGGAGAGAGTAAGAAAAAGGGAGAGTGGAAAAGAGTACTCACAATCTGCAGGTAAATGTCCTAATTAGTATATAGGTAGGTCAGAGCGTTGGAATACGTAAATAGTTCAGAAAATAATTACTGAATAAATGACAGTGATTCTCAGGTGTTGTCTTTCTGTACCCATCTCTTCTTTCAGAAGCCTAACATTCTCTTTTCAGAGGGCTGGTGGCTGGTGGCTTGTGTGTTCTTTGAATCTGTCTGTGCAGAACACTGCTGGGGGCAGGAGCTTCCACACACAGGCTCCAGGCACAAACTAACCCCTCCCCTCCGGAGTGCTAACCTGGTGACCTCTGAAATATGCCTACTTTGCATTCACAAGACTTAATGTTGGTCAGTGTGGGAGCAGTTTGTAAAACGGCCCTTTTGATTCTCCCAGCTGGGTATCAGGCCAACTATTCCAAATGGCTTCTCTCTCACCTGTTTTGGCTGCCCTGGGCCTGGGAAGCACTTATTGAACAACTCAGGTTTCCTTCCATCAGCGATTCTTTTGCAATAGACCTCTGGGCCCATATTGGAGTAATATTCCTTTTTGCTGGCAGCTTAGGAATTCTCCCTTGATTTGTAAAGGAATTTTGCAATGCATTTCACATTAATTTGCTGGGGATGGGGTACAGAAAATGTGCCATGCTTACAGATAGGATGATGACTAGCTTAGTGACCTCCTTTACGGTTGGGTGAATGAATTCAGGAATAAGTAAATGGATGAATAACAAAATTCATGCAGAAACCAGTGGTTCCGAGCATCAAAATCACCTGGAGGACTTGTTGAAACACAGATTGTTGGGCCCCATCCCTAAGTTTTTGGTTCAGTCAGTCTGGAATGGGGCCCAAGACTTTGCATTTCTAACAAGTTCCCAAGTTATGTTGATGCTGCTGGCCCAGGAAGCTCACACTGAGAACCATTGGCATAAGCCATCAGTGGCGATCCCTTCTAGTGGTTCTCAACCTCCCTAATGCCGAGACCCTTTAATACAGTTCCTCATGTTGTGGTGACCCCCAACCATAAAATTATTTTCATTGCTACTTCATAACTGTAATTTTGCTACTGTTATGAATCGTAATGTAAATATCTGATATGCTATATGTGTTTTCCGATGGTCTCGACCCACAGGTTGAGAAACACTGCAAGTTTAGACCATGATGGTTGTAGCTGCATACTTTAAGATTGATACTACCAAGTAGCTCCTGGGGGCAGTATAAAATGAATCCCTTGAGTTGGTGGTTGGTGAGTATGGGTGTGCTGCCTACTTTACATTCAAGCAAGCTCTCCTGGGTAGTGTTAGAATGTTAGATTTAAGAGAACTAGAGATGGGGTGTGTGTGTGTGGTATGTGTTTATGTGTTTGGATGCCTATCTGTGTTGTTACTCTGAAAGGAACTACTGTCCCTTTCCACACCTCTAGTGCTGACTGCTGATCTTCCAGAGTCTCTGTTTTGACCACTTCCCTAAGCCTTTCTCTTTCTCTTTTTTTAGTTTATTTGGGTGACATGCTATATAATAAGAAGCTAATATGCTAATTAGACCGAACATCCAAATGACCTTCAGACGTCCTTCCAGGCGACCTTCCAGATGAAGCCGCAGCTGTGAGGGCCAAGCCCCTTGCACGAATTTTGTGCATCGGGCCTCTAGTTGGTTAATAAAATATGTTTCAGGCATACAATTCTATAATACATCAACTGTATATTGTGTGTTCACCACCCCAAATCAAGTCTCTTTCCATCACCATTTATCCTCTCCATATGCCCTCTTCTACCATTCCCCACTCCTCTTTTCCTCTGGTCATCACCATACTGTTATCTGTGCTATGAGGTTATTTTGTTGTTGTTTGTTTTTGCCTAATCCTTTTTCACCTAGCCCAGCACCTTCTGTGTTTTCTTATCCAGCTGAGGAAGCAAACACCTTAACTCTCTGGACTCAATCATTTCCTGAGAATTGGCGACATCTAGTGGCTAACTGGAGAATCTTTGCTCACATTTAGAGAACGTTCTGGAAAATTAACTGAGAAGCCTGGAAAGCAAAAACAACCTACTTGTGAACCCTCTGAGAAAGGCTTCCTGAAGGGCTTAGTACAGTGGTTCTCAACTTGGCTGCACATTAGAATCACCTGGGAATCTTTTTAAAATCCTGATTTCTGGGCCACATCCTCCGGAAATTGTTTCTTTTTTACTAATGTTGTGGCCCCACCCCATAACAAAGAAACAGAATTTCCGGAGGATGAGGCCCAGAAATCAGGATTTTAAAAAGATTCCCAGGTGATTCTAATGTGCAGCCAACGTTGAGAATCACTGGCTTAGGAGGTGAAAGTAATGATTGCCTCATTATGGCATGAGTCAAAATGGATTTCTTGCTTTCTTCAGCTGACACAATTAGAAGTCATCAAAGAATCTCAAATCACCTCCAACTGTATACTCAGTATGAATGATTTTCTAGGAATGGTGCTCAATAAAATATGTCCTTAAGTAGTTAGACAATACCAACTTGATATTTACTTTCCCTCTCCGAGTGTTTCTCTGTGTCCCAAGCTCTAAATATACCAAGGATAACAATCCATTTCCAGTCTGGTCAGATCTACAAAGAGATATGTAGAGGTTCAGGTACAGCTTGTACTGACCTGAGGGCATCCAGGCCTTTAGATCATCAAAAGGTGTAATTGTTAATGGCGAGAAATTTATGATGTGGGCAGAAATTTGAAATAACCAAATATCACAAGTGTTGTTAATAAGCATATGCGAAGTGTACTTTAATAGGTAAATTTAAACTACTTTTTACAGGAAAAAGGGAAGGCAATCAGGGATCGTGAAGGAAACTGCTTCAAGTTGCTGTTTTAGGGTTCAGATAAACCTTGTAGAGAGCTGTGATGGATCACAAAACCCGCAGCATTAGCAGTTTCTCAAGCACTACCCCAGAACTACATAATTTCAGAAACTCTAGGAGTGGGGTCCAGTAATCAATGATTTGACAAGTCCAACAAAGGATTCTGGTGCATGCTTGAGTTTGAGAACCACTGGTTTAAAACAAGGTTTAAATGCTCTGAAAAACCTTAAAGGGTGTTTAGAGACTCTTAAGTTACAGAGGAGACTGAATTACTTCTGTAACACAGGCCAACTTTATCAAAACATACAAAAGTGCCTTAAATCTTATTTATGGTTAAATAAAGAGGATTATTTGCTTTTTCTTCTTTGGATTTTGGAGGATGCTGTCTTGAATCAACTAGTCTCTGGAGTAACTCGCCCAGTAGTCCTGTGGACATGTTGATAATAAGTTAAGAAACAGAAAGTTGCTCCACTTGAATATTAATCAAAGAAATACAAATTAAAATAGCAATGGGATACCATTTTTCAACTAACTGGCCAAGATCAAGAATAATGTGCATCATTGAGAAGGCTATGATGGTAAAATAAAAACATTCCTAAGGGAAACACAATCTCTCCAATAAAAGCTTCTAAAGTGTGTGTACCTTTGATTCAGCACTTTTAGGAATATATCTTGGAAATAATTAATGATATATGCAAGAATGTATGAAGATGCTAATGTATGTTTATAATAATTTTAAAAATTAAAAATAACTTAAACTTCAACAGTAGAGGACTGTGTAAAAGAAAAGGCTCATATAACAGAACATAATAAAAATCAAGCTGCACAAGATTATTTTTCCAGTTTTTAAAAGGAAGATTTATTTAACAAGTTTCACTTAGTACAATATGTCTAATGGAAATCACAATACAGGAAAGATTTAAATCAAAGCTTCAGAATTTTATACAAATGACATGACCCAACTCCTAAAGTATCAATTGGTATTACATCTCAAAATTGTCCCAGATCTTAATAAAAATAAGTGTACACTCACGTGCCTTATAGGATAGTAAACCAAAAAGCTAGAATTAACAAACATGCCAAATGTTTTCACTTTGAATTATAGACAGAGCTCCTATATTTGAGTTTTACAGAAAAGCATGTTTCTCAACACACATCCAAAGTTTTCAATGTCTTGTGGTATAAGAGCAACATTTAACATAAGAGAATTGCTTTAACCTAAATATGCTTACTGCTTAGGTACACTTCTACAACATAAACTAACTTGAGGAAAGATGAAAATTGTTTTAACAGTTATGGTCAATACTGAATATTTCAGTGTTCAAAATTACTGAGCTTGAAAACAATTCTGACTCCCATTTTACAGTAAGCATAAATCACAAGCCTGTAATGCAAAAGTATTAAACATAACCTTTGTTTTCTTAAAAAAAAAGAGAAAGAAAGAGAAAGAAAAGTTGACCTAGAGTAATCAGAATCTATTTCCCATTAACCATATTGGATATGCTAGACAGCCCTCCCATTCTATTCAATCCCATAAATGCACAGCTTTCATTGCTGTAGTAGCTGTTTAATGCTCCTTCTCTACCTATGCAAGGTTTGACTGATAGTCACTTGAGTTTTCCTGCAGCACTTGGTCATATCCACTCATACTGCTCTGACCACCATAACCACCTCCGTAACCACCACTCAGCTGCTGGCTAGCAGGACCCCCATAACTAGACTGGTTGGATAAGCCCATCCCTCCCATCATTTGGCTACCATAAGCACCGCTACTTGCCCCTGCTGTAGAATTCAAAAAGAGTTCTACATAGCTGTGATCATAAGCGCCCCCACTTGTTCCTGCAGTAGAATTCAAGAAGAGCTCCACATATCTGTGTTGCATATTAGCCTTGTCTTTTGCCATAGCTGCCACAGCATCTTCATGAGTAGCAAATTCAACATCTGCCTCACCAGTAACTCTGCCATCGGGTCCAATTTCAATGTGTACTCTCATGGGGTTAAGAGGTGAGAAAAAATTGTAAATATCATTCTCAGTGGCTCTGTAAGGTAATCCCCTCATGTGTACACAGTGCCCTGTGGTGCTCTGGAAACTGGACCCACCATCTCCATATCTATGATCAGACATTCCTGAAAAACAGTAATTGAGGTCTCTTCCAAATCTATCAGACCCAAAGCCATACCCATCATTATAGCCACCATAATCATCATAGCCTCCATACCCTCCACCATAGGCACCCCGCCTCATCCTTTCAAACCCAGCCCCTCTGCCAATGCTATTGTAACCTCTGCCAGTCCCTGGCCTATCATAAGGACCAGGTCGCTGCATAGCCATGAGCTTTCGAGGGGGGTCATAATGGGTTCGGACTTCAGCTCGGCTACTCTTAAAGATTTCAATGTACCTGTGGCCTATTCTTTCCTTGTGCTTCTTTAAGGCCTTTTCAGCTATCTCCTGTGAAGCAAATTGCACAAAGGCCTCCCCTGTGCTCCGCCCTTGAAAGTCCACAGGCAGTGTCATCCCATTTGGCACGATTTCCAACCCTGAAAAAAACTGAACAATCTCCTCCTTGCTACAGCCAAATGGGAGTCCTCTAAGGCGGACGAAGCCATCATTGGCAGTATCAGGACTATTCGGACCTGTATGCTTCAACACCCAGTCCATTTCAACACTGTTGGACTTGAATACTTCAACATATCTGTGTCCCATGGTTTCTCTGTCCTTCTTCAAAGCCAATTTCACTTCATCTTCAGATTCAAGTTCGACAAATGCTTCACCACTTGGTCTGCCTTCTCTGGTGTAGATGAAACGAATACCTGATGTGCCATTTTGGATTTTGCAATCAGAGAAGAAGCGCATCACTTCATCAGCAGAGCAGGACCAGGGTAGGCCCCTGACCTTCACCACGAAACCTTCTCTGCCTTCCGTGCTCAGCATCATGGTGACTGTTAGGCTCTTGGTGGCAAGCTCGGATCAATGCAATTTCAGTGTAGCTGAAAAAAATTAGAAGACTATTATCATGGAAAAATGTTCACAATACAGTAAGAGGAAAAAAAACAATGAATACAAAATTCAAGTACACTGGTAGCTTTTTTGGTAAGACATTCACATAAATAAAAGGACTGCACCAAATTTCTAATTCATTCAACAATTTTTTTGATACCTGATACCTATTAAGTGTTGGGTATCATTAATGCTGGTTATTTCTAGATGATAGAATTATGGGAGCTTTTTGTTTCAAGAAATGTTTTCTTTGGAAATTCTGTATGTTCTAAGATACCTACATTGACCATATATTAACATCGTAGTCAAAAGAAAAAGGAGTAAAAAATTAACATCAACAAAATCAGTGGAAGATGCCAGCAAATTAAAAAATGGCTATATATGATTACATAAAAATGAAAAACTTCATTACATCAAAAGTAAGATTAAACAGAATTAAAAGACAACCAATACACTTGAGAAGATAACGGCAACAAATGCATTAATACCCTTATATAAAGAACTCACACAAATTAATAAAATCAGGAAAATATTAAGATCTAAGAGATAAATGGAAAAAAGACATTATGGGGAAGTCACACATTTGTTATACATTTTTCATTTGCCAGGTCCAGTACTTGCCTCTGGCATACAAGAACCAATAAGCCCAAAAAGGACTTATGGTCCTACAGGGGTACTATATGCCTTTACTAAAAACAAAAGGGCAAATAAACATATTATCTCTGCTATGACAGAATTCTGTGCAGGGTGAGGTATTAAAGCAGGGCGTGGTTGGTCAATTCTATCAGTTGGCACAGAACAGTTAAATGAAACAGACTGTTTCAGGGATCCATAAACCTATTTTAAAAAATTATGATAGAGCATAAAATAGGAAGAGGCAAGGCAGGAGATAAGGCTGGCAAGATAGAGATCAGGTCCCAAAGGCCTTATTTGACAAATCTTAAGGGCCTTTAACAAGGGGAGTAACGGGAGCAGAGTGAGGGGAGAAGGGAGTGAGGGGAGAAGGGAGTGAGGAGATAGGAGTTAGGGGAAGGGGAGTGAAGGGATAGGAGTGAGGGGAGGAAGTGACATCTTCAGACCCCTTCCAGATAGATCTCCCTGAAAACAGTGTAGCACTCAGAGGGGGTTGAAGTGACACTAGCAAGATCCGTTAGAACCCTGATCTCCTAGAGATATGTTAAGGATTCACCTAAGGCTGGGGTGGGAAACATCCGGCAGGCCGTACAAGGCACGAAATCATTTGGTCTGGCCCTGCCAAGGCATTAGGGGTGAATTAATTAAATGTTTCGCCAAATACAGAAGGCTAATGTTTAAGCTGATAATTTTGTACGGTCCACGAATGATGTTATAAATATCCAAATGCTCCTTGGCAGAAAAAAAGGTTCCCCACCCCTGACCTAAGTCAGCAGCAATTTAAAAAACGGAAGATGTGATCTATGTATTCAAAGCAGTGGACTCTGTGGAACTTAGTAACAGATTAAAATATAGCAGAACAGAGATATGAGGATACAGGAGAGGAGTCTAGGAAATGTTCAAACTCCATCAATCACCAGAAATGCACCTTAAAACCAGAATTGCCACTTTTCACCAATCAAGATAGTGAAAATTAACCAGTGAGGATAAACCAATGCTGATATTCAGGGTTCACAAACTAACACACACCCAGAAGAGTGCAAGTTGGTACAATATTTCTGGAAAGCAATTTGGAAATATGTATCATGTCTTTTGGTATAGTAAATCCACTCTAGGTAATGTGCCATAGGCGATGATCTGAAATTCAGACAAAGATTTATGTAGCTATATATGCACTGAAAGGTATTTTATTAAGAAAGACAGAATATTACACAATTTTTAAAAATTGTAAAAATATTTAATTACATGAGAAATTGCTTTGCTATAATCTTAAGTGACCCAAGATCACAGCTACTTTATAATCTCAACTATGTAAAAAACATATATTCTTCAACCCTGCTAGAACTCCTTCCAGAGCCTGGTCAACTGAAATACTCACAAATGTTCACTGCAGCACTGTTAGTAATTGCAGAAAATTAGAAACCTAACTCCCCATCAATAGGGGGACATCTGAATAAAGTATACGTTATCCTTAAAGTAGATGCTATGAAGCTTTTAAAAAAGATCTGCCCTGGCCTAAGATTTCCAAAATATATTAAATGAAAAAATATGTATAGTATGATCCTCCTTATTTTAAAATATAAGCATGCATGTATATATGTTTGCAAATGCATAGAAGAAAATCTGGAAGCATAGAATACAAACTTGTTTTTTGAGGAAAGAATTGGAGGGTAGGGAGAGTGGAGTGGATTTCCACTTCATATCCCATATCCTATATACTACTACATAGGTTTAATTTTTTTAAATCATTGTAATTTAAAAAGCAATGTTAGGAAAAATATATGCATGGGAAATGTGTCAAATGTTAACTGATTTCTGAGTGGTAGGTTTATGGCTTGTTCTATTTCATTTTTAAAATTTTTGGTGCATTCTTAATTTTCTAGAGTATTTTAATTCAGCAAAATGTTTGCTTTTCTGGAGTTTGGTATAGCAAATTTTATAAAAAGTTTCTGATTTGGTACGTGGGTGGCTTATCAGACATGGTCTGGGAACACTGGGCTTCTAGAAAAGTACAAAGTGTACTAACTGCCATAAAACTAGAGGATTCAATTCAACCAACACTAATTGCCCATTATATGCCTTGCACACCGCATCTGCGGTGGTTAACAGTCATCACATAAACCATCTTTAGATTTGAGCGATAGATTTTTCCGACTAATTTTTGGCCTGTTTTAGCTCTTGGAACACTCGCCCCATTTAATGTCTCTGCCGCACTCTAGGCCTTAAGATCCCCTCTGTAGTGGCAGGAAAGTTCTAATTCATTACTGTATCACCCGGGAAGATCACTAATACTCCATTGCCTGAAGTAGGAACCAGGATTCCATTTGTGAGTTAAGAATTTGTTTATTTGTATGTGTCTTATGCACATACTTTTTTATACACCAAGTGCGGAGTAGTTAACTCTGGGTAATGAATTACAAGTATTTTTTAAAAACTTATAGTAAAAAAACCAAACTTATATTGTTATTTTTCGAATGTTCAAAATTGACCAAGTAAATTGTTATAAGCAAAAAAAAAACCCAAAACGTTATTTAAATACTCAACTCAGTAAAAACATTTATTGGGCTCCTCTGTTAGGCACATAACGTTTACCTAGATGTGATTTTACATATAAAACTGACTTGGTGCCTCTCCCTACAATCAGGCAGTGGAGACTAAATGCCTGAAAGGATGGACGAGCGCTCAGACCACTAATCTCAATATGTTTTTTTTTTCTAATCTACGGATGTGGTTTTCAAACGTTTTTCTCCGTCAGGTTTCTCTTAAGGGCCCCCCTGAGACCCGCCCAGACAGAAAGATATACAAAAACCACACACAGTCACGAACGTCCACCATTTCCCCACCAGGCGCAGCAAAGGCGGCTTCCCGGCACTGAGATGGGGGAGTGGGGGGCGGGGGAAGAGAAAGCGAGGAGCGAAAAAAGAGAAGGCGGCCTGCGGACCCCCGCTTTGGTCTTCATCATCACCACCCCCGGGTCCCCAGTTCCCACCCACTCACCAACCTCTAACGATGCCGGACGATGTTCCTCCTGCCCTCAAACGGTTATAGCGAGACGGTAGACGACGACCGAACTACTTCTGCTCACGTAAGCGAATGGTCACGTGAGCGCCTACGTCATGTGAGATCTCGGTCACGTGAGTAACTCTCCGTTTAAACTCTAGATCACTAAAGAGCACACTTCCTTCTGATATGGAAATAGGGCGGGCCTATGTTAAGGAAGAAAGAGCGTGATTGGTTGCGGTGCGTCTTACGTGACTGATCATTGGTCCGCCTCTGGGGATAACCGTCCCAGTTGCCTGAGAAACAACAACGTCATTACGTAACTCTCCAGTGATTGTCCCGCCCCTAAGGTTAAACTTAAAAGCCCAGCTTACCGCGGAAATGTTCTGCATGGTTACACTGATGATGAGGCTGACTGGCAGACGCCTCCAGCCGCCGGGCTGCGTGCTGGCGCTTAGCTTAATGGCCCTGATTCTCTGGGAGATTCCTGGGGCCTGGGCCCTGGACAATGGCTTGGCCATGACCCCCACCATGGGCTGGCTGCACTGGGAGCGCTTCATGTGCAACACTGACTGCACAGAGGAGCCGGATTCCTGTATCAGGTATCAGAGATATTGGGTACACCCTTCCCTTCGCCTTTCCGTGAGTTTGGAGGGGTAGAGGCTCTCAGCGGCAACATTTGAGCCTGAGGGAGAGCTTCCCTACTGCTGCTGCTTTTTTATTTGCAGCGAATTGGCCCGAATGGAGACTAGCCCTAAATATACTCATTATGACCCCTCCTGGGGTGGGAACCCGGCCAGCTGCCCTAGCTTCTCTGGCCTTTCAGTTTCTGCCGGATTACCAAGCTAGGGACTTTCTCCATTTACCATCCAGTTCCGTTCAAACCCTTCTTGTGAGCTGCTGCTCTGCTTCTGCTGGTACTAGCAGCAAGCACAGCTGCGGTGAGTGGGAGAGAGGACTTCTTCTTTTGGGTCACAGGGTTCCTTGACTGTAACTTGAGGGAGTTTAGAGGGCCTGTGGAGTCTCTGCGATCTCCCCACCCTCTCACCCTTGAGTGTGGCCTCTGGCTGAAGGGTCGACCTGAAGGAACTTTGTACAGGCACACCTCGTTTTGTTGCACCTTGCTTTATTGCGCTTCACAGATTTTTTATTTATTTATTTATTTATTTACAAATTTAACGCCAGACCCTCAACCAGCAAAAATATTACGACTTGCTTTATTGCGGTGGTCTGGAACCAGATTCGCAGTATCTCCGAGGTCTGCCTGTATGTGGAACCCAAGTGTTGAGGTTTGTTGGCTCACTAACTGGCCTGGAGCAACCTGGGTGTAATCTGAAACCGCCTCCAGTAGCGCAGGGCTGGGAGAAACCCAAGAAAGTGGCAGACCTATCCAGATTAGTAAGTGGCCGTTTTAATGAGCAAGGGAATTTACCTATGCAGCTTTTCTCGGGAGGCTGCAAGAGGAATAGTTTTCCACACCTGCCGGCCAAATAAAGGCTTGTACAGAGGCCTTAGCTGGGTTCAGTCAGGTACAGGCATACCTCAGAGATATTTCAGGTTCGGTTCCAGGTATCACAATAAAGGAAGTCATGTTTTTTGTTGGTGGAGGGTCTTTGCCTTTAATTTGTAAAAACGCGACATCTGTGATGCGCAATAAAGCCAGGGGTGGTGTGTGGGGGGGGGGGGGGGACGTGTATGCCTGTATATCATCCTGATACTAGCAGCACATTTCTCAGTGGGTCAGCTTCTGGGAGCATGGAAGGGAAGAAAAATGCACGCTCCAAGGACAGGGGCAGGGGTCAACAATTGTCAGGTCCCACTGGGAGGGTCACCATCTTATCGCTGATCTTCCCCAACAATGCTGCCTGGATTAGACAAGTTTTGAACCAATCTGATCAGCACATTCCTTGTCTGTAAATTGGGAATAACAACTCTGACTTCAAAGAGTTGACTCAGAAGGATCTGTGAAATAATGGGGTGTTTTATTTAAAATTTTTAATTACAGTTAACACAATATTAGATTAGCTACAGATGTACAACATAGTGATTAGACATTTATATAACTTACGAAGCGATCACCCTGATAAGTCTAGTACCCATCTGTCATATCAGTTTCTTTTTTTAATGTTTGTTGGGATGACACTGGTTAATAACAGAATAGTTCTTAATAGTTAATAACAGAATACTAAAGACACCTGTGGTGCAGAAACCCCTCTGAAATCAGCAGTTATGATACATCCCAGTGCATATAAGTTATTCCTATGAATGTCTTTACAGCTTTACAGATAAAATTAGGATATTGGTCAAACATTACAGAATTAATGGACTTTCTAAGTTTCAGACAAAGTCCATTGTGACCCTGGGGTAAAGTGTATAGCAATTGTGCCCATCACATATTTCTTTTAATTTTTTTCTAAGTGGTGGTTGTCTTTATTTTTGTATCCGATTATAAAACTAATGCATAATCAATGCAAAAAGTGTAGATAATAAAGAAGAGTATAGTGAAAATAAAGAGTCCCCTTATTCCACCACCCAGAAGTAATCATGGTTAATATGGTAATATAAGGCCTTGGAATAGGTTTTTAGTAAGTAACACAAATCACAGATTTCTTTTTTTTTCATTATTTTCAATAAAAATGAAATCATGTTTACGTTGAGTTGTTAGCAAGGCTCTGAACTTTGCTTGCCTACTTTCATTCTAGCTTCCTGTTACTTAGCCATATGACCTTGGGCAAATGAATTACTCTTCCTCAATGTAAGCCTATCATACAATAAGAACTTAATAAATGCAAGTTGTGTGTATATTACATATTTTATTTAAGCAAATTCCTGTTGATACCTATTCAGGCTCTTCAATTTTTCATTATTGTGAACAAAACTATACATCATTGTAAATCATCTGATTATTTCCTTAGAAGTCTAATTACTGGGTCCAAGTATATGCTCATTTTGTGACATACAAACTGTCCTCTCCAAAAGTTTTACAAATGCACATTCCCAACAACAGTGTATGAGAATGCCTGTTTCCCCACACCCTGGCCAACACTGCATTTTTGTCATTCTCTTAAAACTTTGTCAATCAGGTAGGTGTTTTTATTTTCATTTATTTGATTTGTAATATGATTAAACATCTTATTTGTTAAATTGGCTCTTGGCACCGTTTCTTTTATAGAGTGCCTACTTGTGTTAGTTACTTATTTTTCAATTGTTTTTGTTTGCATTTGGGATGATCTTTTGTTTTTGTCTATTATATGCTGTGAATATGGTGGTTCTTGCTATATGTTGGTTTTAACATTTATATATCAAATATAAAGTTTTTCCTTTATTATTTCTGATCTGGCATAATGCTGAGAAAGTCCTTTCCTACCTGAAAATAATATCGTCACCTATATTTTCTACTAGTATGTTTATGAATTTTTTTAAAATATTTAAATCTTTAATGTGTCTGGTCTTTATTCTCCTATAAAGAATACCATATTTAATATCAACTAAATTCCATGGTACCCAATGGCTGGAAGGATCTCTTTCTGAATGTTCTCTTTAATTCCATTGATCTGTGTATTCTAATGCTACTGGTACTACACCAGCTTCATTTATTTTTTGCAGAATGATTATATGTTTAATCTTTTAGGTGAGCCTTTCAAAACATGTCACCAAGTACCTTAAAAAGTTTTTTGGGGATTTGTTTAGGGTTTTATTAAATTCATAAGCATCAGCTGGGGCATGGAAGGGTCTCGGGTTCAATTCCCAGTCAAGGGCATGTACCTTGGTTGCGGGTATGCTCCCCACCCCGTCTGGGCACGCATGCAGGAGGCAACTATTCAATATTTCTTTCTTTCTCTCTCTCTCTCTCTCTCTCTCTCTCTCTCTCTCTCTCTCTCTCCCCCTCTCCCCCCCCCCGTTCCCTCCCTCCTTTCCACTCTCTCTAAAAATCAGGAAAAAAATATACCCTCAGGTGAGGATTAACCAAGAAAATGCTTGAAGTATAGTGAGAATTAGCTTCTTCTTAATATTGTTTCTTATCCAAGAGCAAAATTATATCTTAAATTTATTCCCAGGTATTTTAGGTTTTCCTGTAGTTTTTTAGGTTGCTCTTATCAATGCTATCTTTTTCTCCAACTAGGTTATTGTTGATAGCTAAGGAAGCTCTTGATTATGCCTATTTGTGTTCCCTATTTTTCAATTGGAATGTTTTTTGCATTTGGGATATTTTGTTTTTGTCTATCATATGTGGTAAATATGGTGGTTCTTGCTGTATGTTGGTTTTAACATTTATTTATCAAACATAACTTTTTAGTTTCTAATAACCTTTTCAATTTCATGCATTGCACATTCCAATTTTGATTGTTCAGGGTTCTTAGGGTACAAGTATTAAGAGTGGGGGCAAGGAGAAGAAAAAGGGCTCAGTCCATTTAACTTAACTTGCTTTGGTTGTGATTACTACCCATTACTGGGTTGAAAAAAATTGAAATCCCCAAGGTACCTAACAAATAGGAAGTACCCAAGCATTTGTTTAATGAATTGTAATGATTCTTGGAATTTCTCTTTCAGTGAGAACCTCTTCATGCAGATGGCAGATCTCATGGACTCAGATGGCTGGAAGGAAGTAGGATATGAGTATCTCTGCATTGACGACTGTTGGATGGCTCCCCAAAGAGACTCAAAAGGCAGACTTCAGGCAGACCCTAAACGCTTTCCTAGTGGGATCCGCCATCTATCTAATTATGTGAGTTTATAGATAATTTTCTTTTTCATTCAGGAGACCAAATACTTCTGTATGGAAACTTGTTCAAAAACACTTAGAGAATAAAATAGCTGCCGTTATCTGAAGATTGAATTGTAAGGCTTATCAGGTGGAATTTTCATCTGTCAGCAGACATATATTTTGCAACACTTCTTGAGGCCCATCTTGAGTAATTTCTCCTTTTGCTGAAACAGCCAAATTCTCTGGGAAGAAAAAGGAACTTGTTTCTTGACATATGTGTGCATATATTTCCATGTAAACTTTGAGCAGTACTGCAGTTGTACTATAAACTAGAATTTTAGAAGATAGGAGGAATACTTGCTAAAGATTTTTAAGGGTAATAGAGCCAAACAGTTAAAGACAATGAAGACATTTTATTTAGTACTGTTGTAGTAAGGGAAGGAGCTGAGCTCAATTCTGAATATAACAAAGACAAGTGGGGATTTGTAGCCAACAAGTAGATTGGGAGGATGATTGGATGGAAAATTACTAAGGGGAGGATTCTTGCTAAAGACAGGCCAAGGACTTACACATCAAGGGTGGAAGATGAAGAACTTGATAATATATCAAGAGTAGGAGGAAGGCCCTAACCGGTTTGGCTCAGTGGATAGAGCGTCGGCCTGCGGACTCGAGGGTCCCAGGTTCGATTCCGGTCAAGGGCATGTACCTTGGTTGTGGGCACATCCCCAGTAGGAGGTGTGCAGGAGGCAGCTAATTGATGTTTCTCTCTTATCGATGTTTCTGGCTCTCTATCCTTCTCCCTTCCTCTCTGTAAAAATATCAATAAAATATCTTTTTTAAAAAATTTTTAAAAAAGAGGAAGACTTAGCAGGATTCTTGCTAAAAGTGGACGCTGAATGACAAAGTTGAGGCCTACTTGAGAAGAGAGCTTAGAGGAACCTAACCAAGGTTTGCTCAAGGAGAGACTGTCCAGATATCATTGCCCTGGAAAGGTAACTTTTAGGTTTCCATCCGAGAAAGATTAGAGTGGCTGATAACTTTCTCTTCAGTTCTATGCTATAGCTTACATGTGAGTTTGAACTCAGCAGAATTGGAGAAGTTGCTCTTTGTCTCCCAATAAACTCATCTAGATAATTTTGGGGACTTGTGGAAAAAATGCCCCCAGTACCTGGTGAAGTGTATGTGTCTCTTCCCACAGCATGGAGTAGTTCTCTCTGCTTCATGATTGCACTTCTGTTGTGGTGACTCTTTCCTCTCATTTCAGGTCCATAGCAAAGGACTGAAGCTAGGAATTTATGCAGACGTTGGGAAAAAAACCTGTGCAGGCTACCCTGGGAGTTTGGGACACTATGACATTGATGCCGAAACCTTTGCCGACTGGGGAGTAGATCTGCTAAAATTTGATGGTTGTCACTGTGACACTCTGGAACAGTTGGCAGATGGTATGTTTCATTCAAGAGATTTAGCCATGAGCAAAGAGAAGAACTTTGAGGCCAAGGTAACTGGGTATCCACAGAACTAATCTTCCCATTTTAAGTACCCAGTCACAATACTGGAAATAATTATTCTCAATATGCCAGAGCTCCTACCTCTTCTCTTCTTTCAGTTTGTCCATGCACTCATGCATTCATGCAATATAAAATCCATGCTTACTTAACCACAGCTAATACTGTGCACTTTTAATTGAAGAGGGCTCTGAGTTAATTACAAATAGTAATTCTAACTCTCCATAACATAATTTGAGAAAGCATCTAGAATGTCAAACAGCCACAGAGAAAGGGGCATCTTCATGCCTGCCTTTCCTCAATATATGCACCATCCCACACTATATCCTCAGAACAATCCCAGCAGTCTGGGAGGTATTACACACAATTTCAACACAGAGCAGCTACTTGTCTCTGCTGCTGGTTTAAAAATATAAACGTGGCCCTTCAGGGCAGACCCCATTGAAAGTCCCTTTTGTCCCCTTATTTTACCCATTGTTCTCTCATTCAGGTTATAAGCACATGTCCTTGTCCCTGAACAAGACTGGCAGAAGCATTGTGTACTCCTGTGAGTGGCCCCTTTATATGTGGCCCTTTAAGAAGGTGAGCTAGTGACTCCAGAATTCAATAGAGCCTTGGTGATAGATTTTCAGGACTTGAGAACAAAGGTCTCCTTCAAAGTCCCACCTTACTTAACAGTCTCATCCTACCATCTCCACCTACCCCCAACAATTTTTCCAGCAGCACCAGAGAGTCCTTGTTAAAGTGTAAGTGGAATCACATCACTCCCGTTTAAAATGCTTAACGGGCTTCCCATTTCACTTGGAATACAATCAAACCCCACTGATCTGGCCCTGGACTCTCTCTCCAACCCCATTCCCCATCACTCGCCCTCATTGCACTGGTGTTCTTTCTGGCCCCCAAACACTCCAAGCCTATTGCTGCCTTGGGACCTATTGCTTATTGTTTTCTTCCCCAAGATTTCTGAGCTCCTTCTTAACATTGAGGTCTCAGACCAGATACCACACACTAGACTGATCTTCTCTAACTACTCTAAAATAGTGTTCTATCCTGCCCTGGTCAGGTGGCTCAGTTGGTTGGAGCATCGTCCCATACACCAAAAGGTTGCAGGTTTGATTCCTAGTCAGGGCACATACACAGGTTGAGTGTTTGATCCCGGCACCACGGGAGGCAACCAATTTCTCCCCCCACCAACCCCGTCTCTACCCCCCATCCCTTCCTCTCTCTAAAATTAAAACATACCCTCAGGCAAGGACTTTTAAAATATATTTATAAAAAATAGTGCTCTAACCCAGCCAGTGTGGCTCAGTGGTTGACCATCAACCTATGAACCAGGAGGTTGTGATTCGACTCCCAGTCAGGGCATATGCCTGGGTTTTGGGCTTAATCCCCAGTGTGGGGGATGCAGGGGGCAGCTCATCAGTGATTCTCTCTCACTGATCTTTCCATCTCTCCCTCTCTGAAATCAATAAAAAAATATATATATATTTTAAAAATAGTGCTCTATCCATTCATTCTTTATCACATTAACCTATTTAGTTTTCATCAAAGACCTTAGCACTATATAGAATTATATGTTAACTGACTTACTGTCTGTCTCCCCACTAGAATATAAGCTCTAGGAGGGCAGGGACATTGTCTGACTTTATCACTAGCATATGGTAAGTGTTGAATAATTATAGAATGAATCCCTGTTATTTCTCTTTTTTTTGTTATTAATCTTCACCCAATGACATTTTTCCATTGATTTTTAGAGAGAGTGGAAGGGAGGGGAGAGACAGAGAAACATTGATGTGAGAGAGACACATCCATTGGTTGCCTCCTGCATGCGCCCTGACCAGGGCCAGGGATCAAGCCCACAACCACAGTGGAACCCGGGACACTTCAGTCCTCAGGCCGATGCTGTATCCACTGAGCCAACCCGGCCAGGCTGTTATTTCTTTCTAATCTCTAAAATAATCTTTACCTTTCTCTCAACATCTTAAACCTTGGATATCCCATGTGCCTATTTACAAACTTGTATTTGTTCTGTTAACAAAGTATATGCCTAGGGTTCAGATTCTTATGTTTGATGAGTTCTATGTAATTTTTCAGCTGATTTTACTTATTAAGTTATTTGTGATTTTAAAAGTAATACAGTACATGTTCATTTTAGAAGTTTCAAAGTAGTGAGGTATAAAAAAAACATCCTCCATAATCCCAGTACTTAGTTACCATTGGTAAATTTCCAGCATAAATATTGTTTATGCCATTTTAAGTAGAAATTTTAAGTTATATGGCCTAATTCTGAAATAAAATTTTACAATGAAGTTCCATTATAATAAGGATTTAGCTCTCCTCAATGGAGACTTTTAAGCTATAAACTAAAGAGAAGGCTACAAGTTCTTCCTTTAAACTTAACTATTTTCATCTCGAAAGAATATTAGTAGAAAGTAAGCAGAAGAGTTACAGTATCTCTGTTTTCATAGCCCAATTATACAGAAATCCGACAGTACTGCAATCACTGGAGAAATTTTGGAGACATTTATGATTCTTGGCAAAGTGTAAAGAGTATTTTGGACTGGACCTCTTCTAACCAGCGGACAGTTGTTAGTGCTGCAGGACCTGGAGGTTGGAATGACCCAGATATGGTAAGAACCTGAGCTGTGTTCAAACCCTTGCAGTGGGCCTGTTTCCTACTTGACATTCAAGGTAAATTGGAAAGTTCCTTGGAGCAGCGTTTATGTGAGAGTACTCAAAGCAGGGTGCCATGGAAAGTGGTTTCTGTGTCTAGATAACTTGAAGAATGTTTGTCTTTTCTCATATGAATTCTAATTTCACTCTTTGTCCCAGTTAGTGATTGGCAACTTTGGCCTCAGCTGGGATCAGCAGATAACTCAGATGGCCCTTTGGGCTATCATGGCAGCTCCATTATTCATGTCCAATGACCTCCGACACATCAGCCTTCAAGCCAAAACTCTCCTACAGAATAAGGATGTAATTGCCATCAACCAGGACCCCTTGGGCAAGCAGGGGTACCTACTTAGAAAGGTATAGTAAATGTTCTCTGGAAGAAAATAGGAATTGGCCAAGAACATGTTCTCCTGCCTTCTAGTTTAAAATTCATCCAAATGGCCCTGCCCAGTTTGGCCCAGTGTTGGCCTGTGGACCAAAGGGTCCCGGGTTCGTTTCAGGTCAAGGGTATGTACCCCGATTGCAGGCACCTCCCCAGCCCAGGCCCTGGTCAGGTGTGTGCAGGAGGCAACCAATCGATGTGTTTCTCTCACATTGATATTTTTCTGTCTTTCCCACTCTCTTCCACGCTCTCTGGAAATCAATGGAAAAATATCCTCTGGTGAGGATTAAAAAAAACAATAAAATTCATCCAAATGTTTGTTTGGGTTATGTATTTAAGATGGCTTTATATTCAAATTCCAAGTTTGTCTTGGGCCTAAATCTATTATATATTAAGATATGCACTGATCTTTTGAGAATATATTTTTTAATCTCAGTATGATCAGTAATGAAGCTTTTTTGCTACAATCATTACTTTAGTTCCCAAACATGCTACAAGATAACTTTAATTTTTCCTAGAAGTGTTTGGTAGTTCGGACAATAAGACTGAATGCTACAAAGCAGCTTACTGCTAGTTACCAAGCTATCACACCTATTTTCTTGGCTTGCTTTTCAGGAAGACAACTTTGAGGTATGGGAACGCCCTCTCTCGGAGTTAGCCTGGGCGGTGGCTGTGGTAAACCTGCAGGAGATTGGTGGACCTCGTTCTTACACCATCAGTCTTGCTTCCCTGGGTCAAGGAGTGGCCTGTAATCCTGCTTGTCATATCACAGAGCTCCTTCCTGTGAAGACAAAACTTGGGTTTTATGAATGGACTTCATTTGTAAAAACTCGAATAAATCCCACAGGCACTGTTTTGCTTCAGCTAAAAATAAGCCAGACTACATTTTAAAAGCTTCCTTAAAAACTCTTGTATTGATTTTTCTTAGAGGGATAGAAAGAGAAACAAGTTGTTGTTCCACTCAATCATGCATTCATTGGTTGATTCTGGTCATGTGCCCTGATGGGGATCAAACCCACAACCTTGGCTTACCTGGATGATGCTCTAGCCCAGTGGTTCTCAACCTTCCTAATGCCGCGACCCTTTAATACAGTTCCTCAGGTTGTGGTGACCCCCAATTTCATTGTTACAAATTGAACATAATTAAAGCATAGTGATTAATCACAAAAACAATATGTCATTATATATGTGTTTTCCGATGGTCTTAGGCAACCCCTGTGAAAGGGTCGTTAGACCCCCAAAGTGGTCGTGACCCACAGGTTGAGAACCGCTGCTCTAGCCAACTGAGCTACCCTGCCAGGGCAAAAAAGCTTCCTTAAAAAATCGTATTTTGTTGCCAATGACAACCACACTTGTCTTTTTCTCCCATTCTCACTTCAACTATTCTTTTATTTCCCTGAATAAAATTTCACTACAGTCCTGGCCAGTGTGGCTTAGTTGGCTGGGCATCCTCCCATGCACCAAAAGGTTGCCGGTTGGATTCCTGGTCAAGGCACATGCCCAGGTAAAGAATTTCACTACAGAAACCAACGGTGCAAAAGACCTAAAGTATGTTTTAACAATTCCTTTGCCCGCCCGGTGATTAAAGTTGGAAGACTGTCCTGGCCAATTGCTCAGTTGGAGCATGGTCCCACATCCCGAGGTTGCTGGTTCGATTACCGGTCAGGCACGTACAGAATGTGAACAATTGATGTTCTGTCACGTCTGTTTCTCTCTAGGATCAGTGAGCATATCCTCAGGTGAGGATTAAAAAAAAAATTGCAAGTCTAATCATTGTCAGCTGATAAAAACTGCAATGAAATTGGTGAACCATGACTTAGTCATCCAGATACATACATTTGGAAGCAGCCCTAGCCGGTTTGGCTCAGTGGATTGAGTGTTGGCCTGGGGACTGAAGGGTCCCTGGTTTGATTCTGCTCAAGGGCACATGCCTGGGTTGCAGGCTCAATGCCCAGTAGGGTTTGTGTAGGAGGCAGCTTATCAGTGATTCATCATTGATGTTTCTATCCCCCTCTCCCTTCCTCTCTGAAATCAATAAAAATATCTCAAAAAAAATAAATGTGGAAGCAAATTGCTCCATCTGAGATGCCCTTCCAGTTACCAAAGTAGGTAGCATATTTACTTCGTCATCCAGTTTTACCGCACAAAACTCAGTAAGATATATTCTTTATTCTTAAGGTATTACATGTGTTCTTATCCTCCCATTGCCCCCCACACTCCCCCATGCCCTCACCCCCTGGTGTTTGTGTCCATTGGTTAGGCTTATATGCATGCATACAAGTCCTTTGGTTGCTCTCCCCCTTAACCCCACCCTCCCCTACCTCCCCTCTGAGGTTTGAGCAATGCTTGTCTCTGGATATCCTTTATTACTAAGAGCTGAATCTCCGTAATATAATAGTACACAAAGATGAAAGGGATTTGAATTTGAAACAGGCATTTTTAAAAATGGATTATCACTGCTAGGTTCCATTTAGGATTTTAATTCACTAGAAATATTGTCCTTTGAATCAAGAAAAGAATTTGTATAAATTTGAGATCGGGGGTTGGGGGGGCAGCCAGCATGGCTCAATGATTGAACCTTGACCTATGAACCAGGAGGTCAAGGTTTGATTCCTGGTTAGGCCATAGCCTGGTTTGCAGGCTCAATCCTGTGGGGGCATGCAGGAGGGACTGATCAATGATTCATCATTGATGTTTCCATCTCTCCCTTTCCCTCTCTGAAGTCAACAAAAATGTATCTTTTTAAAAAGTTTGCGGGGGGGGGGGGTGTATTAAAACATTTGGGTGGTACTAGTAGTCTGAAGACATGTAATGCCTAGAGAACAGGGCCCAAATTCTGTACAGGAAGCAACCAGTGTTTTTCCTCTGAAAAAAAAAAATCAATAAAAACATCCAAGGATTAAAAAAAAAAATGATTGAACTCAAAGGTATGAGACAAATTATTTTACTCTTGGTAAGCTTAACATTCACTATGGATACCAATAATTCTTACTTCGTAACAGCAAAAGGGATCCCATGAAGCCCCAAGTGACTAAAGTGCCATCACAACATCTGATTTGAGTTCAACCAAATTCAGTCCAAAATGAGCTAAGTACCCAAAACCATTAAGCTTGAATTTCCCCTTATGGGACACTAGTTTACTTCCTTCCCAAATAGAACAACTACAACCACATGAATTGAACATACCATTTTTTTATTGTCATATAATCAAACAAAATATGAAGATTAGAACTGGATCACTTGACCCTGCAATAGAAAAGGGGGGAAAAAGTGAGTTTTTCTCTTGCAAAGAACCTCTGTTCCATCAAGTGTCTCCTCCTGATAATTCTTTCTCCCCCTCCCCGCTCTGGTGTGGCTCAGTGGTTCAATTCCAGTCAGGGTACATGCCTGGGTTGCAGGCTCAGCCCCCTTGCAGGAGGCAGCCAATCAAGATTCTCATCATTGATATTTCTCTCTTCCTTCCCCTTTGAAATCAATTTAAAGAATATTTTTTAAAATTCATGTAAATTTCATTCTCCTTTCTGCCAAATACCAAAAACCTTACACCTTCAGCTATGGATCAAGTATTTTGAAAGGAGTGCCCCTGATCTTGATGCCACAGAGTGGGCAGAAATACTCACCTCTCCAAATATAATGAAGGTATATAAAAAAGATTGCACCTCCCACCCCAAATTGTATTACCTTTCTCTTCTTATCTCCTCCCAATTCAAAATGCTTGCATCTCTTAATAGCCAGCATTCTCTTAGATCTGCAGTTAGGCTCAACACATTCAAGCCTCAGCACAATCTTCTTTGTAGTTTTAGCCTGGAAGAGAAATTAAGTGATACTACTCATAAATCACTGCAAAAAATCTTTCTTCAAAAATATGACTGCATCGGGTTAACTACCTTAACACTAGATTGCCCAAGGAAGTCATTTTGACTGCTTTTTTAATTTCAATTAGAAAAACAATTATGTATATAAGGACACAATGTCTTAGAATTTTGTGACTTTTTGTACAACATATAAATGCGTTTATTAATAACTGTAGTTACCTCCCTCTCCTTCATTTCCGGTATATATATGTGTTATACCTATATTGCCCAAAAGCAGTCATTTTGACTGCTTGGGAAATTATGACTCTTATTATTGAATTGAGTAAATTTCTTGTATGACCAGTTCGGCTCTGTATTGAAATAAGTTTTCATTTTTTTTCGATTACCATCACATGATAACATACAAGTACATGATCAATTGTCGATACTTGATAAGTTGCAGTTGCTCAATAAGCTAAACTAGTACTTGTTATTCGAATCTTTATGCAGTGATACTTGTTCTAATAAGTTGTTTATTTTATTTCTTTTGCGCCCTAAATTCATGAAAGAAATGTCGAATAGAAGTGAGTTATATTTAAGAGAAAATTTAATAGCAAAGGTGGAAGGTTATCTAATTGCCATCAAGTTCTCCATTCACATCAGGCATCTTAGAGGACTTCTTATCAAAGAGGCACTCATGCCACCTTGAACTTGTGGCTGTTCAGCAGCTTTACAGTTAAATATTCTGAACAATCAAAAATGGGTCATCCAAATTCATGCACTATTAAATAAAAAATACTTTTGCAATTCTTTAAATAGGGTTAAGAACTGTTATGTAAGAAATTTGTGCATTCAACTGTTATTTAACTTAAGGTACACTCCACATAAACACTCAACTTTTTAAGCCTGCTCCTGTAGTCAGAATTCTGCTGCTAGTTTTGCAGTTCTCAAATCCAAAACCTAGCTAGAACCTCCCCATCTTCTAATCAAGTTACCTAAATGTGAAAAGGTAATCATTCCTTTTGTCACTCTGCTATCAAAAATCATTTACTGCACCTAAATGAACACTAAGTCATTCCTTAATACTCTGGAACCAGGCAAAACGGAAGAGCAAAGTGCTAAAGCAAACATTGTTCATGGAAATGCTCTTCTAGGCACCGTGTGTACTTTAAGGAATAGCCAAATCACCTGGAGGAAAAACAAACACATTCAGCCTGAGAATGCAGCGGGAGGTCTGAATGGCGATTTAAGGAGGCTTATGACTTCATGAGATAGATAGCAGGCACATTGCAGGCTTCTGGACTGAGAAGCAAAAGAACATTCTTACTGCCAGCAAGAACTGAGGCTTCACTAGGACTGATGACAGATAAAACAGGGCAAAGAAAGGATCTACTGGTATACTCAAACTTCAGTCCTTTGAAGGGCAGAAAACTTTCCTTAATTTGATGTCTGCCCATACAAAAATCAACCATTGGCCCTGGCTGGTTTGGCTCAGTGGATAGACCATCGGTCCTGGGTTCGATTCTGGTCAAGGGCACATGCCCGGGTTGTGGGTTTATCCGCAGTAGGGGGCACGCAGGAGGCAGCCAATCAATGATTCTCTTACACTGATGTTTCTATCGCTCTCTCCCTCTCCCTTCCTCTCTGAATCAATAAAAATATAGTTTTGTTTCTTAATCCTCACCCAAAGATATTTTTCCATTGGGTTTGTTGTTGTTTTTTTTAGAGTGGGAGAGGGAAAGACAGAGAAACATTGATGTGAGAGAAACACATATGTATTCACTCGACCAGGACTTGGGCTGGGAAGGAGCCTGGAATCAAACCCAGAAGCCTTCTGTCCACATGCTAACGTTCTAGCCACTGTACCAAACCAGCTAGAGCAAAATATTTTTAAAAATCAACCAATGGATGCTAAAGTGGAAAAAATAGATGTTTCCCTATCTCGCTCTCAAATCAGAAAATAATATATATATTGCAATGGCACAGTATTGTAGACAAACCTTAAGTTGTTGCACTCCCAGCTCCACTGTCTACTAAGTATGTCACAGCAGGTGACTGAGATAACTTCGCTGAAACTATGAAAACATATACCTATATTGTAGAGGTGTGTGGGCTAACAACAAATGCAAGGTCTTTACTAGAGTCAGTGGGAATATGTCCAATAGTAATTACTACTCACCTTTTTTCGGAAAATCGGTTTAGTCTGCCCACCATAGCCACTTTGCTTCCTGTCATAACGCCGCTTTCCTGAGAGAAGTTGTTACAGTATGCCGAAGTTAATAAATCACAACAGTCACATGAAAAAGTCTTACGGCTTTATCTTGGGTTTTCGAAAAGAAATATAAATGCCCAAGCGGTGGGGAGAGGGGGGGTCTACACAAATGCCACATTCAAACCAAATCCCATGCAAAAGACCATCTTACCCTGTGCATACAGAGAATCCTTGCCCTTCTTGTACTGTGTTACTTTGTGGGGTTGATGCTTGCCACACTTCTTACAGAAAGTTCGGCGGGTTTTAGGAACGTTCACCTAGTAAATAAACCGTCCAGAACGTGCAGTGTTATCAGATGCCAATGGCACAATGGCGACCCAGTTCACACTAAGGCAGCCCACGAGGACTCGACTCTCAAATTCCTGGCTAACACACCACTCACTAGAAGGTGGTCCAGTCCCATGTACTTCACGTACAGCTGCTGCCTCCCACGAGCCCCAAAGTGGAAAGAAACCATATTCATGCCACCTCCCACTAAGTCTACTTCTCTGATGCCGTCATTTCAATTCCTGGCCCCAAAGCCAGGTCCCTTCGGAATCGATCCCGGCAACACTGGGTTTCTTTGGTACGAGTCCACACAGAAGCCTGGACCTACCCCGGGATGGAACCTTGGCTGGGGGAGAGAAGATTAAACTGGATGTTTCTCGGCCCAACCCCAAAGTCCTACCATGTCTGCGAGAGCTATCAGCAGGGAAAGGAAGAGGATAGGCCGGAAACGGAAGTATATAGGAGGTTCCTGATCGCGCTTCCTCATGGGAGCGACCATAGAGTCTCAGGCTCTGTGCGCTGCGCCGTCTGGCGGCTGAGAGGACTCTATTCGGAGCCGCGGAAGGGAGCTTAGGGAAGGGCTCCCGCTAAGGCTTCCTCCCGCCCCCTAGCTTTGAGACTTTTCTTCGCTTAATCACTTTGGCAGACGCTGATTCCGTGCAGAATTAAGTGAAGGAAGCAGCGCTCTTTCAGACACTCTGGCCTCCATTTCCCTAATGAAAGCCAGGACTAGAGTCAAGTGGAGGGGTCCTTCCCCTGCATGTCCCATTCCTGTTCCACCTCAAGGACACTGTGACCATCTTTTGCACAGTGAACCAACTTCTGGTTCACTGAGGGCTTGAGGGAACCAATGCTCTATTTCATCCATTACATGGCCAGTTCCAATGCTTTGGGCACAATAATCAAATAATCATGCTCATAAATGTGTAATTACAAACTAAGTACCTTAAAAAAAAAAAGGGAACAATGACCAGCATTAAAGCACCCCTTTTTATTGAGGGAGCAAGTTGGCTGCCCTAAATTCTGAAAAGTGAGGATGAAATTGTTCAGCCCATGCAATAGCAATAATCAGGCCAGGAGATAGAAAATATCCAGCAGCTCTTCCCTTCCCTGTATACCTGTATGAACAAAAAAGAGGCCATATACTAAACCTGACAAGCTCAATAACCAAAAGTAACCACAGGATGGTCAGAACATAAAAATTCCTAACTGGACTAATTTAAGGGGAAATGTTCAAAACAGTATTACCTGGTTTCTCTGCAGACTTACTTCTTCCCCAGTGGCCCACTAATGATATCACTCCAAGTCTGAGTGATCTGGCTGTGTTAGATTCTCTCTCCCTTTGTTTTGTTTTGTTTTGTTTTTTACATGCAACAATATTCGTGGTTTTATTTTACTCTCAGGTAGAGTTAACTGCAATCAGATTGTAGTAAGATTTATCTGAACAACAGTTGCTAATTTTTGGATTGGTTAAATGCTATGTCACTGACTATGTCTGGCTGTGTCTCAGAAAAAAAATGTATATACACGCTTTGAATAATAATAATTTGTTTATTAAAATACATTTCATTTTTAAAATTGAGCTATTAGCTGTTAAAGTGTGCATACATTTTTGGAGGACACCCTGTATTTTGTGACTTTGTTATACTTACTAAATGGCTTCCAGGATCTCCTTTTTTTTTTTTTTAATATATTTTATTGATTTTTTTTACAGAGAGGAAGGGAGAGGGAAAGAGAGTTAGAAACATCGATGAGAGAGAAACATCGACAAGCTGCCTCCTGCACACCCCCTACTGGGGATGTGCCCACAACCATGGTACATGCCCTTGACCGGAATCAAACCTGGGACCCTTGAGTCCACAGGCCGACGCTCTATCCACTGAGCCAAACCGGTTAGGGCATGGATCTCCTTTTAATGCATTCCTTTAAGTGGTCCCTGGAAACATTGCTACCCATTTCCATCTTCTCTACCACTTATTTGACAGAATAATTGGATATATGTTCACCTTTATGGCTGCAATTATAGCTTTAAGTTTCTTTGAGTGAAATTGTTTAAGAGTGAGTAACCTCATATACCAAAATCATCCTCTAGGTCAGTGACGGCGAACCTTTTGAGCTCGGCATGTCAGCATTTTGAAAAACCCCACTTAACTCTGGTGCCATGTCACATATAGAAATTTTTTTAGCCCTAACCGGTTTGGCTCAGTGGATAGAGCGTCGGCCTGCGGACTGAAAGGTCCCAGGTTCGATTCCGGCCAAGGGCATGTACCTTGGTTGCGGGCACATCCCCAGTAGGAGGTGTGCAGGAGGCAGCTGATCGATGTTTCTCTCTCATTGATATTTCTAACTCTCTATCCCTCTCCTTTCCTCTCTGTGAAAAATCAATAAAATATATTAAAAAAAGAATTTTTTTGATATTTGCAACCATAGTAAAAGAAAGACTTATATTTTTGATATTTATTTTATATATTTAAATGCTATTTAACAAAGAAAAATCAATCAAAAAAATGAGTTTGCATGTCACCTGTGACAAGCGTGTCATAGGTTTGCCATCACTGCTCTAGGTGCTGTTCAAGGTGGCTAGCATCTGCCCCAGGCTGTGCTCACCTAGCCATTAGAATTCCTGGAGCAAAAAGAGTAGAAAGTTCAGGGCAGGCAAAGCCAAGAGGAGGAAGATGTTTATAAAAAATAAAGGGACATATGTAATACTTTCAACAATAAGAATTTTTAAAAAGTACAAAATAACGGGTACAGAATAGTCATGGGGATATAAAGTACAGCATAGGAAACATAGTCAATAATTTATATATATAAAAGCCTAATATGCAAAGTGTCCCCTTGGGAGTTCAACTGACCAGGAGTTCGATTGCTCCCTATGACATGTGCTGACCACCACGGGGTGACATGGAACGAAGGAAGGCCCCGGCCAGCAGCTGGTAGGCGCTAGGAACCCTACTCATGCATGAATTTTGTGCACTGGGCTTCTAGCATTATAATAACTATGTATGGTGTTAGATGGTACAAGATTTATCGGGATGACCACTTTGTAAGTTATATAAATGTCCAATCACTGGTTTATGCACCTGAAACTATACTGTACCTCAACTCTAATTCAAAAATAAAAAATAAAAAACATTTTAAAAATCCTTATCAAATACACACACACACACACACACACACACACACACATTAGAGGCCCAGTGCATGAAATTTGTGCACGGGAGGGTGTCCCTCAGCCCGGCCTACACCCTCTCCAATCCAGGACCCCTCAGGGGCTGTCCAACTGCCAGTTTAAGCCCGATCCTCTTGCAATCCAGGACCACTGGCTTCTAACCACTCACCCACCTGCCTGCCTAATGCCCACAACTGCCCTCCCCTGCCATCCTCTTGCAATCCAGGACCACTGGCTTCTAACCACTAACCCACCTGCCTGCCTAATGCCCACAACTGCCCTCCCCTGCCATCCTCTTACAATCCAGGACCACTGGCTCCTAACCACTCACCTGCCTGCCTGCCTAATGCCCACAAATGCCCTCCCCTGCCAACCTGGTCACCCCCAACGGCCCTCCCCTGCCAGCCTGGTCATGCCCAACGGCCCTCCCCTGCCAGCTTGGTCGACCCCAATGGCCCTCCCTGCCGGCCAGTTTGCCCCCAATGCCCCCCCCCCACCAGCCTGGTCACCCTCAATGGCCCTTCCCTGCAGGCCTGGTCACCCCCAACTACCCTCCCCTGCAGACCAGTTCAACCCCAACTGCCCTTCCCTGCAGGCTTGGTTGCCCCCGGCTGCCCTCTTCTGCTGGCCTAGTCGCCCCCAACTGCCCTCCCCTGCCAGCCTGATGGCCCCTAACTGCCTCTGCCTCAGCCCCTACCACTATGGCTTTGTCCAGAAGAAAGTTGGGCATCTGGAAGATGGCCAGTCGACCTGGTCATATTAGCATATTACCTTTTTATTAGTTTAGATATATATAGACAAAAATATTTTTATTGATTTCAGAGAGGAAGGAAGAGAGAGAGAGAGATAGAAACATCAATGATGAGAGAGAGTCATGGATCAGTTGCCTCCTGCATGCCCCCTACTGGGGATCAAGCTCACAACCCAGGTATGTGACCTGACCGGGAATTTAACTATGACCTCCTAGTTCATGGGTTGACACTGAGCCACACCAGCCAGGCAGAGGAAGCTTTTATGGAGAGTGAAACTTTACTTTTCTTATCTTTCTGCCAATACCATGTTTCAAGAAAATAACTTAGTTATTAGTGATGCTTAGTTAATTGTTTTTAGTGACACTTTCTTCTGTTAGGTCCCGTGAGTTGTTTCTGCCCTTTATCTGTCACTATTGAGCCTTCCAAGGAATCTTTCCAGACATGCTGGTGTTTTGCAGTCTGTGGTCGCAGGGCTGGGACACTACAGTGACTGCCTCCAGCACAGATATCCTTAACCAGTCAGTACCAACATCATTCTTTATCCAGAAGACTAAAGGCACTGCAACTTTAAACATTTCAGTCTGTTTACTGAGGCACTGGCAAGTCCCAGGGCTAACATAGAACCTCCCCTAGAGGGATTACTGGAGTTAGCTGGGTATGAAGGTGGGTCAAAGGAAGTATCAGTGGGTGGAAGAATGAACAAAATGGCAGTGCTTCTTTGGCTCAGACTCCTAGATTGCTTTACAGGACAGAGCTTTGGGGAAGAACATCATCTCATCATAGCTACTTTTTTCACTTTTGTTATATATGTGTTTATTAGATTATTTGAGTATTGACCTTTTATTAAAAGCGTCACTGTGGTGTTTTGCTGTTGGAAAAAATAAGTTCCTAACTGAACAGGTCATGGGGAGTAGTCATGTCCCAGACATATAGCTTCCTCAGTAAAGGTCGATCTTTAATTTAAGCAAGCCCTGTCCATTGTTCTTCTGCATCTAGGATAACATACATGTGAAATATCAGAATAATTTTCTTTTCTAGATGCCTTGAAGGCACAGCCACAAGTACCAGAGCACAAGACCACTAGAGCATGAACAGACTTAATTGTTATCTTGTTCCCTAAATACCATCTCTATGTGCTATAAATGTTAATTAACTATCCTGTAACCACCAAATGTAAAAGAAGTATATGTTTCTCCATTTAGCTTTTTTTAAAAATTATTTTTATTGATTTTAGAGAGAAAAGGAGAGGTAGAGAGAGATAGAAATATCAATGATTAGAGAAAATCATGATTGGCTGCCTCTTGTAGCCCCCCACTGGGGATTGAGCCCCTAGCCTGGGGATGTGCCCTGACCGGGAATCGAACTGTGACCTCTTGGTTCCTAGGTTGATGTTCAGCTGGCTGGAATCTCCATTTTTCTTTTTATCCAATCCTAGAGATTTTCCCACTTTGCTTTCTCCCACCTCCTTATCAACCACCAATGGATTTCATGTACCTTCCTTAAGTTCTCTCCTTTGATTCTAAATGCATAAAAAGGAATGCAAAACTGCCATTCTCTGGAGCATTTTCTCAATCCATTGACATCTTGCTTCTGCTCATGTCCTCAAAATTGTAGATCAAATAACTCTTATAAAACTTTCCTATGGGTTTGGACATTCTTTTGTTGATACCTGGCAGAAGGCATGTGCTAGGTTTCAAAAGGGTAAGTCCAGACCCTCCAGTGTGGCTCAGTAGTTGAGCATCAACCCATGCACCAGGAAGTCACCAGGTTTGATTCCTGGTCAGGGCACATCCCCAGGCTGGGGACTAGATCCCCAGCAGGGGGCATGCAGGAGGCAGCTGATGAATGTTGATGTTTTTCATCAATGTTTCTCTCTCTCCCTTTCTCTCTAAAAACAATAAAAGGACATATTTAAAAAAAATGAGTCCAATAGAGAAAGACTTCATTGTACTTAAAATGGATTGTCTCATAAAATTCTCACAGTGATTTTAAAAGGTAGGCATTACTATTTTTCTTATCTTACAGATGATGAAATTGAGGCAGTAGGCTGTTTCATCTTGGTTTTTTTTAGCTGAATCTTTTGGGATGACACTGGTTCTCAAGCCATGGCTGTATTTTTGTTTTTCATTTAATTTTGTATTGATTTTAGAGAGAGATGAAGTGAAAGGGAGAGAGAAAAACATCAATCAGCTGACTCCCACATGTCTCTTCCCCCCCCCCCCACCACCCCCCACCCCACCCCCGCCAACTGGGGATCCAACCTGCAACCCAGGCATCTGCCCTGACTGGGAATTGAACGGGTAACCTCTCGGTGTATCATGGCTGTTTTAAAAATTGCCAAATGTTATCATATTTAGTGGAGCCAGGATACAAGCACAGGTGATCTGACTCCTGAGTCTGGGTCTCCTTGCCATTCATTATACAATATGGCTATTGTGGCTTTGTAATTATAACAGTTAACAATTATTGAGCATTTATTATATACCAGGCATTTTCCTAACCACCTTATATACTATTTCTTTTAATCCGAACAGTTCACACACTCTATACCATTATTATTCTTTAACAGGTGAGGAAACTGAGGCACAAGAGATATTAAATTTGCTTACCCAAGGTCACACACATGGTTATTTTGTAGAGCTAGAATTTGACTCCATGTAGTCTAATACCACAGCCTTGTGCTTAATCACAACGTCACACAGGGGAAGCAGGGGCATCTGCAGGATAGAGGAGGATGAGGGGAGAGAATTGGGCAGCGATGCAGGAGGAAGTGCCAGTGTATTAGGGGCTGAGGAACTATGAGAGCCTATGGTTTCCTGCTTACATAACCCTCCAGGAATATCCATGGATCCTGAGCTGACTCTCTGATCATTTCATCCCCTATTTGTTGGATGGTCTTTGGGAATAAGATAATAAAACTTATTTAAAGTTTTTTTCTGCCAAAGAGCCAGCCTGTAGTCTAACATTTTCTTCTCTCAGGCTCTTCTTAGGCAGTCTCTGTACTTTGAGGAGTTTCTAGATGTTTTCAATATTAATATCATGGAAATATGAAGACAGTGAGCATGGCTTCCCTTAGTTCTTTTTATCACACCTTGCGTGACATAGCTTTTGGTTTTTAGTCCCTTCACCAATCCTGGTCTGTTTTGGACATGCTCCTGTTCATTAATTTTTCCTAAGATGAGGCACTCAAAACTGATCGTAGGACTCTAGATATGGCCTGGCTTTGCAGAGTAGGTGGCCCGTTCATGTTCCTCTGTCTTAATTCTTTAAGGAAGCCTGATATCACCTTGTAATTTCTGGCAGCCATATTACTGGCATGGCATTTCTTTCAATTACTAGCAGCAAAAACTTCTGAACCATTTTCACAAGTGCTACTGCTGCCATACTTTCACTTGAGTGATTTGAAGTTCAATGTTGGTGCCCAATTATGGGACATGACCCTTAGCCCTGGTAAAATACATTTTGGTGAATTTGGCTTATCATACCAGGTAATCAATATCTTTTGGGAAACTCTGCTCTGGTTTTCTCATCCCATCTAGTTCACAACAACCTCACATCATTCACTGATTAGCTAGGCTACTTTCTATAGAATCCTCAAAAGTCATTAATAAAAATGTTGAACATGCCCGGCTGGTGTGGGTCGTTGGTTGAGCATTGACTTATGAACCAGGAGGTCATGGTTTGATTCCCAGTCAGGGCACATACTGGGGCTGCGGGCTCGATAGCTAGTGTGGGATGTGCAGGAGGCAGCCAATCAATGATTCTTTCTCATCATTGATGTTTCTATCATTCCCCCCTCTCCCTTCCTCTCTGACATAAATAAAAATATATATTTAAAGAAATAAAGAAATAAAAATAAAAATGTTGAACATGATAGCACCAAGCACAGAACCTTATATTACATTTAGAATCTTTTGAGGTGACGATAGGCCACTTATTTGCACTGTTTGGGTGCAGTCCTTCTAATTTAGTTAATCCCTATCTAGTCAAGTGTGTTCGAGGAATGCTTGTGGGCAGAAGGTAAAGAAGCACCTAGGTTGCCCTACCCAGTTTGGCTCAGTGGATAGAGCATCGGCCTGCAAACCAAAGGGTCCCAGGTTCGATTCCAAGCAAGGGCATGTATCTTGGTTGCAGGCTCCTCCCAGGCCTGGGCCCTGGTTGGAGCGCCTGCAGGAGGCAACACAATCAATGTGTTTCTCTCACGTTGCTGTTTCTCTCTGTCTTTCCCTCTCTTTTCCACTCTCTCTACAGAAGAAGAAGAAGAAGAAGAAGAAGAAGAAGAAGAAGAAGAAGAAGAAGAAGAAGAAGAAGAAGAAGGAGGAGGAGGAGGAGGAGGAGGAGGAGGAGGAGGAGGAGGAGGAGGAGGAGGAGGAGGAGGAGGAGGAGGAGGAAAGGTTTTACTTTACCTATTCCCTTGTCCTGCTCTCCCTTGTCCAGACCCTCCATTGTATGCCTATCAATCCCAAGTCTTCACCCCAAGATGCACCTTGAGAAGGGACAGGGCATATGAGAACAAATAGAATCTGGCTGAAGAAAAGGGGAGGAAAGGCAAATGTCTGTGACCAACCCTCAGGCAGGTGGCTGGAGCAGCTGTTTGAGGGTGACTAGTTCAAATGATATAAATTGTCAATAAAATAGGAAGATCATACAACACTGTCGCCTGTCTATCTTATGCAGGTGTGAGGATTAATCCTACAAATGCTTTTTAAAAAGAAGTCCTATTGGTTTAAAAATTCTGACAGACTTCTAGTGTGATCTGTGATCTGTTTTTACATTAGGATACCACACCTGGGTAAGTACACATGGCAGTGCCTGATGTGTCAAGGTGGGCAATCAGTTCAGTCACCAGGGGATCTGCCGCCATCCCAGTCTGCAGCCATTACTAATTAAATTTCCTAGGATAATCCTCTGGAAGAAGACTGCTGCTGCTGCTGCTGGAACATAAGATAGGAGGTGGCTGAAGGTACCTTCAGGTTTAAGTAACACACCTAAAACACCTAATCCGATTTATCACTTAATAGAATTAATGATACAGGTGTAAACTAGGAGTTAATCCCTGAGGCGGATTCATTAAGGGAGAAAAATCAACATCCACATTAAATGGGGAAGGTCACAAGGCTTTGTGTGGGCTTACATTTGGACATTTTTATCTGTAGAAAAAAATGCTTTCTTAGAAAATGACTCAGCAGGAGGAAGTCTTGTCTCTCATTCTGTCAAGCTTTGTACTTTGGGGTCCCTTTGTGAGGACTTTCCATCCTTCATTGTCAGGTTTAACTGTGTGACCCAAGTCTCCTCTACCTTGGAGGACATGAAACTCTAAAGGCACTCTTCCCCTTTTCCCCCTTTGGTCCCTTTGTTTTGTCTTTGTGGGTCCACATTTCCCCTCTTTCCTGTAAGTCTCCACTCCCTCTGCTGACCATCCTCACAGTCCTTTAGTTATGTTGTCCCTTTACCTTGAGGAGGTAGGCCTGATGACCTGTCTGCTCAAGTGAGCCCCTCTAGAGTCTCAGTGGCTCCAGTAATGTCTTTCAGAGGGGACTGAAGATAGAAGTGTCAGAGGTCCCAAGCAAATGAAGGGCGGAAACAGCTGAGGGGGGGCGGTGTAGAATAGGGACAGCAGCAGGGAGCCAGATACCATGCTGTTGAGAAGAAGAAAAAAAAGGCACTGGTTTAAGTCAGGAAACAAAAAAAGGGAACTGAGTGGCTGTGAAAGGGTGGGGTTTGCTCAGACTGTCCTTCCTCTCTCGACTGTAAGAATATGTCTCCAGGACCAGTGTCTTCTGAGATCGAGTCCCACCTTCAAAGTCCTGGCATCTCAATGCATCTGGGAAGCTACCTGCATTAAGTCAGGACTGAGGTGGGTCTGGGGTATGGCAGGGGCTGGGTAGCAGCAGCAAGTGCCTTTTTGGGGGACCCCTGGAGGCCAGAGAGAAAGCATGGCTGGTGCTGATATAGTAGGCTGGCGGAGGAGGCTGACTGAGGGTGAGAATATCATCAGCATAAGGCCCTGGCAGTCCCTTCCGATGATCAGAACAGGTTGTAAGGGTCTTTTCTGAGGAAGGTTGTGGGGGAACAGTAAGAGAAAAAAAGTGACATGAGGTGATCATCTGAACAGGTAGCAAATGTTGTAAAGGGACACCTATGGAAAACTTGGCTGTAAAGTAATATCGTCAGTGGCAGTAGGATAAAAATAAGTCCTTTGTTCAAATACTGCTTGAAGATCCAAAACATGTACTTGTGTCACTGAGACCCATAGAAGAAAAACATTTAAGATATAGATTATCTGACAAAACAGTAAAAGCTCACATGCCACAATAGGCCGTTGACCTTTCTAAGCTAGGAAAAGCACCAGCTAAACCAAGGTTTGGTAGGCTACCTGCCTCAAGCTGTGTCGGGCCAATGTTACCAGGATCAGAGCTGGCTTGTTGGAAGGATTGTGTGAACCAACCTCGTGGTAATAGTGGGTAAGAGATTGGGCCCGAAGAAAGCAGCCTCAGCCTCAGCTCAGGCTGTGTGGCCAACCCCTGAGGTTTTTCCTATTACCATTGCCTGCCATGTGCACGGCTTTCGTCTTGTCTTCATCATTTCTTCTCTCCTTTCTGCTTCCCTCCTCTTCTTCATCCCCCTTTCCCCCTCCACCTCCTTTCTCTTACCGGTAGCCCCTCTTCTTTATCCCCTCCTTTATTTTGTCCATTACCACATCCCCTGGAACAGAGTCGGTGCTTAATAAGTAATTGTTGAATTGCTTTTCCTGCCCCTTTCCTGTCCCCTGCTCTTTTACTTGTTCCCTTTCCCCTTACTTTTTTTTTCTTTCCCACCTTACTTTCCTAATACTTTCCCCATAGGATTGTTGAGATCGATATGCATGTTAAAACACGTAAAGCAATTAAAACAGGGTCTGGCAATAGTAAGTGCTAATTTCTCAGTGTTTGCTGTTATTTTTATTCTGCCTAAAACTTGCCAGTGTCCCCAGAGGGCATGACTAGAGCAAATGGTGTGGTATTTGGAACAAAAGGGATTGCTGATTCTGACCAAGACATCTTTGGATGTGCTGCTGGACCTCCAAAAGGAATCCCGGTCCAGTTTCCAGGTCACCCAGCTCTCCAAGCTCCAAATCAAATGCTTTGCATTCCCAGAAGCAGGGCAGCAGTAAAGCTCAGAGGCAGGGGTCTACCAGCTCAGGGGCTGTCCTCTGTGCTGTTAGTTGTGTGCTAGTTCTGCTCCTTCCCGCATTTTGCATGCCAAGCCTCTGAACCAAGGGTGCTAGAGCCTTTTTTGGCGTCTCAGTTATTTGATAAAACAATGTCACCCTCCACATAAGCCACAAAATGCAAATACTCATGGAACCTAAAGCATTCTACGGAAACAGTATCCCTTAAAGCTAGCCCTATCTGCTCTATTCTGACCCCTTTTATATTCAGGCTATTTAAACTATTTGCTTATGTTAAGTCCCAAATTCCCGTTGCTTATGTCTAGTGATATGTTTGTTTAGAATCCTTTGTAAACTCCTTTTGGTGAGAACTAGTACAACTTTCCGTTCACTTCTAGGGTCTTGGAGCAATTTTAAATGATTTACTATTTCCATTAGAGCAAATTTCCTACAGAGTTTCCTTTCAGTGGACTAGATCTATATCAGGAAGTGACTTAGGTATAAGGACAAGATATGGCTTTTGAAAACCAGTTTGGGTGTTTTTCACAGTCCATAGATATCTGCTGCTTTTCACTCAAAGATGCTAAGATCTGATTTCTAACTCCTGCGAATAAGGGAGAGCTAGAATTTTCAGTGAGGCAGTGCTCAACAAGAAGCTATAGACCAACCTTGAACTAATTCATTCCAAAGCTGCTTGGTTATGCAAATGAAGCCGTCAGAGGAGGGAGAGAGAGAACTCCTCTGAGGACCCTGAAACAAATGGGCCACGTGTGACTTTCAGTTTCTATGGAGGTTCATGTGCCCTAACTGAGGGTGTTCAGAGAGCATTGGAAACACAAGCCTTAATTTTAGGCTTTCTTTCTTACTCTCTGAGAGCCATCAGTAGATATCCATAAGGTTAATATTGGTCATCAGGACCTCAAGGAGTTGCTCATCTTATTGGCCTGCCTCCCTGGAAAAGAAATAAGCTATAGTCTATTAGCTCATCCCTAGAAGAAGAAAATTCTAGGGAATCAAGATAAGTTAAACTTTAGACAAGTTGTAGGTTGGAATATAGTGGAGTTCAAGATCATTGTCTCAATGAGAAAGCAGATTAGCCTGCAATAAAAACAGAATAAAAATGATTAGAAATGGAGTAGAAAAGAGGTAAAAGTAGGGAGAAAGCGGTCTCTCAAAACTGCTAATGGGAATGGAAATTGGTACAATGTTTCTGGGAACAATTTTGTCAATATATTGCAAAATGCAAAATGCACATACTTTTGACTTGTTCAATTATTCTTATTCAGAGATCCTACTATCATGGGAAAATAATCAGGAGTAATGTTACACAAGAACTTTAGAAATTTTTGTATTGGATGACTGGATAGGTAATGTGCAATATGATCTCAAATATGATAAAAATGCACAGAAAAAAAGAAAAGTAATATGGCCACATAATAATGCTTCTGGATAATGAGCTTATAGTTGATGTTTTCTTCTTAATATTCCTGTAATTGAAACATTTTCTATAATGAACATATGCTATTTTGATATCAAATAAAAATAAAAATGTTTAAACCAGGGAAAACAAAAACTGACAAAAAAGCCAAAGGAGAACACAAGTCCAGAATGAAAGATGGACACTCCAGCAGTCACCGTCAATGTGATGCTGACTGTAAATTTGCACATTAGCTCTCCTTTCCCCATCACTTGGCCAGAATCTACTGTCTCTGGGGCAGGGCAGAAGACATGATGTATTCCAGAGACTCAGAAGTTTCCAAAACCATAGAAGAAAATGTAAAATGTTAATGTGAAATGCTGAAGAAGAACCATACCCCTGAAACATCTTGGAAATGACTACAGCAGATGACAATTTTCCTGGTTAGCACGCAGCCAAAAAACTGATTCTGCCTGGAAGTCCTCACCATAAATTTGGTTTCCTGAAGTCTGACCCTGAAGCTTTTCATAAAATAATTATGTTTCACTAGGGCAGCGATGGCGAACCTTTTGAGCTCGGCACGTCAGCATTTTGAAAAACCCTAACTTAACTCTGGTGCCGTGTCACATATAGACATTTTTTTATATTTGCAACCATAGTAAAACAAAGATTTATATTTTTGATATTTATTTTATATATTTAAATGACATTTAACAAAGAAAAATCAACCAAAAAAATGAGTTCGCATGTCACCTCTGACACGCATGTCATAGGTTCACCATCACTGCACTAGGGTCTGATTAGAGCTTTTTGAGAACCTAACAAAAGTATTTAAGTTTCTTTGTTGCTATGGTTATGATATTTTAAAGAAGACTTCTCTTCTCATTCTCAGGCCAGGACATTCTTAATCAAAATCTCAACCAGAACCTGAGAGATGCTTTTTGGGACTGAGAAGAGATCTTTCATAAGCCAAATTTAGCCCATGCATTATACTCTAATTAGAGACAATTGACAGATAATTCTTTCAGATTTCATAGTAAAGCATCAGTAAGATAGGAATGAAGAGGGAAAAAGGAATAACACAGATAAGCTGGACTTGGGTTTACTACTTTGTCTGAATAAGTGAGAATTCATTTTGAGAATGGAAAACTATCTCACATGTACAAGAATGTTTGTGGCAGCTTTGCTTATAATTGAAAACTAATAACTTCCATATCCACTAATAGGAGAATGGAAAAATGAAGTATGACATAGTCATCATATCATATAGAATATTTTCCACATATAAAAGTGAATTAAAATGGCGAAAAAGGTGAAAGGATTAGGAGAAAAAATATATATGACACATAGACACAGACAACAGTATGGTGATAGCCAAAGGGAAAGAGGGGCAGGGAAAGGTAGAAGGCAAAGTGGGGATAAATGGGGATGGAAACAGACTTGACTTTGGGGGTTGAGCACACGATGCAGTGTGCAGATTATACATTATTGAGTTGTAGACTTGAAACCTATATGATTTTATTAACCACTGTCACCCCAATAAATTCAATAAAATATAAAAGTAAAAATGTATGAACTAGAGCTACCAAGACAAATAAATCTTTAAAAATTACATTGAGAAAGAAAGCAAGTTGTTGAAGAATATGTACCACTTACATAAAAATGTAGAACATGCAAACCAATACTAAATATCTTTTATGAATACTTACATATATAGTAATAATATAAAAACATGCCCACGAATGACAAACACCGAAGCCAAAATACTGCTAGCCTCTAAGGAAGAAGGGATGGATTGTGAAAGACACAAGAAGGTTTCTACTCTATGGATGGTATCACATTCTTTTTTAAAAATATGTTTTTATTGATTTCAGAGAGGAAGGGAGAGGAAGAGAGAGAGAGAAACATCAATCATGAGAGAGAATCATTGATTGGCCGCCTCCTGCATGCCCCTTACTGGGGATCGAGCCCGCAATCTGGGCATGTGCCCTTGACCAGAATAGAACCTGGGACCCTTCAGTCTTCAGGTCAACTCTCTATCCACTGAGTCAAACCAGCTATGGTGCATTTCTTTCTTTCTTTCTTTTTTTAATGAATTCATTGGGGTGACATTGGTTAATAAAACCATGCAGATTTCAAGTGTAAACCTCAATAAAACATTATCTGCACATGCCTACGTGTGCCCATCGCACCAAGCAAAGCCTTTTTCTGTGCCCATTATCCCCCCCCTCTCCCGCTTTGTCCACCTCTGGAAGCAATTATGGCAAAAAGTTAGGACTCTGTAGAGCTAAGTAGTGAGTACACGAGTATAATGTTACTCTTTGCACTTTTGTCTATTTGCAATATTTCATACTATACAAAAAGTTCATTCAATCAAAATTTTACATCCATAATAAGCAATAACAACCCAAGGGACAAAAAAAGTGAGCATTCCACCTAACCACTGAGCTTTTATCCCATCAACAATGAAAAGGAAACAGTGAGTGACTCTAGGAATCTGCCAGTTAGGATCTCCTTGTGGAAGATTTAAAGGAAAATGTAAGAAAACCTGGCAGGACTTCATGTGGGAAAGAATTTTCATGTGGGAAAAGGTACTATGGACAGTTAACAAGGAAAATAATTTTTTTCCAGCCTGGAAGAATATTGTAGAGGAAACTGCTCGACAATCCTCGTACCCCTGTATTTACCACCATTTCCTCTTATGTGGAATGTTCCTGGAAGACGAATAGGAGTCTGTCCCAACTACTGTTTGATAATAGCCATGGGAAATGACAGCATGCTGGGGTAGATGGCATCACACCTCACTGAAAGAAAAAAAAATCCCTTTGGGAGACAATGAAGTATTACAGAAACAGTAAGGGTTATGGAGTCCAGATGGAGGAGGTTGAGCAATTACATAATCTCCCTGAGCCTCATTTCCTTCATCTGTTTTTTTTTTTTTGTGATAAATGAAATAATGCATGTAAAATGCCTGACAGGGAGACTGCATTGATACAAGAGTTCTCTTCCATTTCCCTAGGGAAAAAAGGAATAGCCAGAATCTTGCTGGAAAACTAAATAATGCTTTAAAGGAGAAATAAAGAGAACACACTGCGTCTTGGATATTATGGCTAAGTAGTTATTTGAACTATGAATGACTGGCTATTTCTAATTAGCATCTTCTGCATTCTTCCAAATCATAGGCAGGCTATGAAGTTTCCTGAATTTTGCTCTGGTGTTGTCCCTAATAGTGTTTTATATTAACTTGAGTAAAGATAGGAGCCGAGGGTGGTTTAGATTACTGATTCTGCAAGTGCTATATATATTAATTTCTTGGCATAGTCCAGTCTGTAAGATGGATGAACTATTTCTTATTAAACTCAAAATCTTTGCTTTTGAGTTTAATAACTAGAACATTATAATGTTGTAATTCTGTATTTTAAATGAAGAGTTTTGTATCTATTATTTTTCCTCCTCTTTCTTTATATGAAGTGTGTGTGTGTGTGTGTGTGTGTGTGTGTGTGTGTGTGTGTGTGTGTGATTCATGTCACTTCCATTTCCACCCCCTGAGTGAAGTGTATGGTCAGTTCTCATGGTGCATGTTTGTCGTCAAATCAACTCTGTAGGCTTCTGAAATTGTTAGGAAAAATAATTAGTGCCAGCTATAATGCACACCTAAAGAAACTGCAAGTGCTCTCTAACACACAGTGTTCATTACATAGCAACCTTCAGAAAGACATAAAGATAGATACCTCTCCTTTCACATTATTGCTGGATGGACCAGTGGTGACTAAGAAAAAACTGCCACATTTTCAGGCTGCATTTCCAGACGGGATCACAAGGAAATAGGAGAAGAGCAGTCAAAGAAGGGATGACCAGGCCATGGAAATCCCAGGAATCCTCCAGCTCAATGATCTAGACTAGGGTAGAGTCCATTTCACCGCTTGCTCACAGGGGTTTTGACTAGTGAGAGGCTTACTTACTTCCTCATACTTAGACCAACACTAAACCCTACCCCAACACAGACACTTGAAAGAGAGGAAGGCTCCCTCTTGTACAAACTGGATTTGTTCTAAAAATGAAAAAGAGCAGAGACAGCTCCCAGAAGGACCCGTCTTATAGGAAATAGGAACAGAGACCAAGACTGAAGCAGATGTTGGGTCTGAGCAGGGAGTATATCTATCAAGAGTTTGCAACAAAACCAAAGACAAAATGCTGGATGTGCTTTACTCAGCTTTAAAAAATAGCCAGACATGGTTTGTTGGGAAGCTTCAAATCCAATTTTCTGGTTATGCTACTCAGTTTCTTTAGGATTTTATTTTGTTTCATGTAATTTGAGTCTTTGATTGTGAAGAGGTACTTAATTAGAATTCACCATGGGAACAAATGCGATATTATTACAGGAATCTCCATAAGTTGGCAGTTCCTGAGAAAAGAGTATTATTAGTTGGTTACCACTACTTCTGTGTAAATGAATAACTTTAATATCAAAAGAAACCTCTTCGGGATTTTAGCTGAATCTGAACATAAGAAAGGACTCTCATTGGTTGTAAACACTTAAGAGTTTGTCATTCCCATTTAAACCAAGGAGTTAGGGAAGAGAGCTGTGTGGAAGGGCATGGGGAAAGGTTTGCTCCTTTGCCCAATTTTTTCTTGAAAGATTATTTACAAACCATGAACTAATCCACCCCCAGAAGACAATGGCATCCACATAGCAGATCATTCTGAACATCCCTGCTGTTCCTTTAACCTATTTTTGTCCCTCCAGTATGATAATAGACACTTCTATATCAGAGAAAAGAGTAATATAACGGTGTGGATAGACTCAGGCTTCAATAAAAACTACTCCCTTGCTTTCCTTGTGTGAGTAATAATCTGTGCTTCACAAGCAGTAAAATACCTGCTAACTTTATTTTGCAACCAAGGTACATGCCCTTGACCGGAATCGAACCTGGGACCCTTGAGTCCGCAGGTCGACGCTCTATCCACCAAGCCAAACCGGTTAGGGCATGAGTTACTTTTTATAAATGATCAGAGATGGCATCCATAAGAGTAATACGACTGCATCATTTTTGCATGATGCTGTTTAAGAACTAATCTAAGTAAAAAGGTGGGGAAAAGCCAAAAAACAAAAACAACTCCCTCCCCCAAAATTGTTTTTTTTTTTAATTTTAGAACAAAGCTTCCACGATTTGTAGCTCTATCAGTGGGTGATGAGCAAAATCAGTTGGGCGGCAGTTAGTATTCATCCATAATTGCAGGTGCACCCTCCATATCCTTATTATACCCCTTGTAAAGACCCCAGTGGGACAATGTTTGAAAAATTACACTCACCATCTAGGAAACTGGGAACTGAAAGTCCAATATCTGCTTCAGTGGAGTTCTGGCACCTGCATTATCTCTGTTGTGGATATCAGAGTCCACAGCTGCACAGAGACTTTTGCTATTCACAGATTCTGCACTTATCATCATAAAAGGACGGTTAGTATACATTTGCCTCTAGACATTACCAAGCACACAGGTACATGTCATTTGCCATCCAGAGCATTTCATTGCCTTATACAAGACCTTCGTTTATGTGAGGTTACAATGTTGAACCAATCCACCCTATTCAATGTACATCCATTATACCTGAAAACTGACAGAGATGGGGACTGTGGAAGAAGAATGTTAAGGAAAGAAGAAGGTCCTTTGTTAGCTCTACACGTTTCTGTTCCATTCGAAACTAGGTGGCTAGGCTGAGGGGGTACCAGGGGTGTTTAGAATTAATGTGATGGGTTGTCAAGAGCTTTCGTTATCAACAGCACACAAGTGAGCTCCAGAAAGACGAAACTATGGCTGCAGTAATACTGGAGAGCATCTTTCTGAAGCGATCCCAGCAGAAAAAGAAAACATCACCTTTAAACTTCAAGAAGCGCCTTTTTCTTTTGACCGTGCAGAAACTTTCCTACTATGAGTATGATTTTGAACGTGGGGTAAGTTTCTCTGCTGTGATACCTGAGTATCAAGGACTTGGCCTTCGATCTTCATTGGGGAGGAGTTAGAGTCTTTTTGGTTGGAGGAGAAAGCTGGAAGGGACTTAAGTACATTTTAAACTCAGCAAAATATTTCCTAGACTAGAATTAGCTACAACCACATAGGAGCAAAAATTCAAAGGTGCTAAAAAGCCATGAGGGAAATCTTACCATGGGATTTTTGCCATTGGTGAGCATTCATTAAATGATTGTTGAGAATGAAATCCAAGACTTGAAAATTGCTTCCTTATTTTTTGTTATAAAGACACATAGTCACCTACTCTTTTATAGTGCTTACCCTCCATCTGGTAGTCAAAAAAGGGTGAGAGCTGGAAGTTTTTTTTGTCTTTTCAAAAATGACTGGTCCTGATAATAGATCGTGGGTGTCACCTCACTATGTTGAATGAGTAGATAAAATCTAATCATCTGGTTGCTTAATCACTCTTTTTTTTTCCTTTTTATTGAATTTATTGGGGTGACACTGGTCAATACAATTATACAAGTTTCATGTGTGCAATTCCACAACACATCATCTATATTCTTTCTCCATTTTCTTCCTCACTCTCTTTCTCAGAGAAGAGGCAGTAAGAAGGGTTCAATAGATGTTGAGAAGATCACTTGTGTTGAAACAGTGGTTCCTGAAAAAAATCCTCCCCCTGAAAGACAGATTCCGGTAAGAAGAGACCATTGACAGAACAGGGGTGGGGGTAGGTGATGGGGAAGCAGATAAGAAACTTGGAACACTTCAATTCTCTGTAAATAAACTGGTTGGTGAGACGGTATAATGTGGAACACACAGAAAAAGCTTTATAAAATTCTTCACTCTGTCATGTACTGATCCTACCAAGTCTCAGCATTTTCCCTCAGATTCAGAACAACTCATTTACCTAGAAAAATTTGTAACACATATTTCAAGATGGCATCATATGAACTTTTCAAACTAATCAGAGATGGTTGGTTTTATTCCCCCAGTTACCAGGGTCAGATTTGCAAGGTTGAGTTTGTTTTAAAGCCAGTAACACAGGACTCTGAATAATAAGAATTTTTTTTAAATAGCTCACTTATTCTCTCATTTCCCATAGCCTCTCCTGGGCACACCACTTACTGAGTTAATTTTAAAGTATCTTTTTTTTCAGATTACAAGAGAAATTAATATTATAGAAACTTGCAAAAATATGAAAAGGCACAAGAAAATATAAAATCACAGATAATCACATCATCTAGCTAAAACATTATTAACATGTTGGTGTATGTTTTTTCCACTACCAACACATATTTCCAAACTAATATGTGTTATATATTTAAAACATAGAATCATACTACACATCTTGCTTTGCAACCTACATTTTCAATATATGAAATCTTTACCCCATGACAATAGGTACTCATTAATAATATGAATTTCATGGCTGCATCGTATTCCTTATCATGGATATACAATTCTGTAATTTGTTTAACCAATTCCCTGTTACTACACACTTAAGTTGTTTTCAAGTACTTGACATTATAAACCATGTTGGAGGAACATCCTTGCATACATATGTACTTTTGTTAGTCTTTTTATTCAATAACTTCCTAGAAGTAAAATTTTTCTTCTCTTTATGAAATCTATGCACTTTGGTTATTTTTATCTTTTTATTCTATTTTGTTTACTAGAAGTGGAATTTGAATTTAATACACTCCTACAAATTATGCATGAGAATATCTATTTCTCTACATTTTTTTCAATGCCAGATATTATAGCCTTGGACAGGTTTGGCTCAGTGGATAGAACATCAGCCTTCAGACTGAAAGGTCCCAGGTTCGATTCTGGTCAAGGTCTGGTTGCAGGCTCAATCCCCAACCCTGGTCAGGGAGCATGCAGGAGGCAACCAATAATGTGTCTCTCTCACATTGATGTTTCTCTCTCTGTGTCTCTTCCCCTCCCTTCCACTCTCTCTAAAAATCAATGGAAAAATATCCTCAGGTGAGGATTAAAAAAACAAAAAATATCAGATATTGTAAATGTTTGTTAAGTTGTCATCAAGAAAAATGGTATTTCATTGCTGCCTTATTTTGCAATTATTATTATTGTTGTTGTTAAAGTCTATGGATTTTAAAGTCTATGTCATCAAATTAATTCACCTTCTACTTAATGATTTTAATTTTTATCATTATATTAGAAAACTCTTATCTCCCACAAGATTTTATTGTCAGTTGTTTTTTCTCAGTCATTCTGTTTCATTTTTTTATTTATTTCAGAGAGGAATGGAGAGAAAGAGAGAGATAGAAACATCAATGATGAGAGAGAATCCTTGATCGGCTGCCTCCTGCATGCCCCCTCCTGGAGATCAAGCCCACAACCCAGGCATGTGCCCTCATCTGGAATTGAACCCGGAACTCGACACTCTATCCACTGAGCCAAACCAGCTAGGGCTCAGTTTACTTTTTTTTTTACACATTAAGCTCTTGAATCCATCCAGAATTTACTTTGGTGTATGGTGTGAAATAGCTACCTAACTCCTTCCCCTACCACCAATATTAGTGGTTAAATGTCCCAGTACCATTTATGGAGTAAACTCCATTTCTGCAATGATTTGAGATGTCTGAGGCTCTTTAAAAAAATGAATATGTGATGGTTCCTATGGATATGTGTCCTTACTAGGTTATAGGAAGCAGTCACTAAGAATCTGCATTGTCTGTGCAGGAGATCCTTCTTGGCCTACTGCAAAGAACTCACAGCACCAAAGGAAATACAGGAAAGAACAATGCATCAACCAATAACCATGATTTTTCTTCTTTCATTGCAGAGAAGGGGTGAAGAGTCTGGTGAAATGGAACAGATCTCAATCATTGAAAGGTTCCCTTACCCCTTCCAGGTGAGGTATTTTCTCTCACCAGCTCTCAGAGGAACCTGCAATGTAATCATTAGGGATGGGATGTGGGGCAAAAAGCAGGATACTAAGTCCCAGGAAACAAACGTTGAGGTGAACAAGGAAACTGGACTAAGAAATGAGACTGGTATGATCTAAGAGTGTTTGCTGTTCTATTTTCCCAATTTCACATAGTTTCTTTTAGTTTCTACACCTCAAAGAGACCCCATAATGGCATTAATTTTATTGTGGTGTGTCTTGTATATGATAACTGCATTGAGAAAGATGAGCTGTTTGCGAGTGAGCATTTCACTTCCTCTGGTTCTGCATATCTGTCTAACGGTGGCCATGTGGGTTGAAAAGTCAGAAAAGGGAGGGGGGAGAAGTATTAGGAAGTTTGGTATGGGGAAGGCTTATTAGACTTATACAAAAACCTAAATTCTATTCTAGTCTGGGATGATTGGAGAGCCACATAGACATGTTTGGTAGATGCATTGTAAGCCATAAAGGAGAACAAGAAATTCAATTCATCTTGCTTGTGTCCTGAGAACTCTGTAGGCCACTTGTCGTGAATATAGAAGCCCCTGCAACAGTGAAAGCCAGAAAAGGAAGTGGAAAGTCTCAGGGGAGGGGGCTTTCTGTCATGGATTGATGAGCACAGCAAGACTAACAAGCAAGAAGAAAAATGTAAAAGGATCTTGCTCATGTCCTTGACTGTATCAAAGTTTACAAAAATTTTGACGGAGGGGTATTTTAGACATAGTTTTGCTACCATTGTGTTTCAACAAGATGACATTGTTTGGCTGGGCTAGTAGAAAAAGCTAAACTGCATATAATTCAAAATTAATTTACATTTGACTTTAGAATCTACTATGTGAGGTTTATTAAGTCTCTAAAACACTTAGCACAGTGCCTTGTTCTTGTGAGGTGTTAAAAATATTGACTGTTTGATTTGATGATAGTGCTTAACATATACTTTACTCTTTTTGGAGTGGATTTGTGTCCATGTTTGGTTTACTTTGGCTAATATTGGGAAGTGGAGGCCACTGGGCTGTGAGGGGAAAATTAGCCATGAGTTAAAATTTGGTTCCATATTATCCAAGTGAATAATTCATATGTACTTACCAAGACTTCAGTTATATAAATCATTACTTCAATTCTCTATACAAACTCATAGTTTAATAGGATTATAAAATAGCCTTTGTTGAATAAACAAAAGTCCTGTCTCCACCATGGGCTGAGGGAAACATTATGAACTAAATTTACACACAAATTGAAACATAAGTCAGGAGAACCTAGTATTCAGTAAGCTAAGACCTTCTAATTTCTACATACCTGGATATGAATTGCTTAGGAATTCTGCTGATAGCTCACATGACCCTGGACCAAATGTTGACTAAAGACCCTGCGTTTTTTTGTTTTCTACTATGAATATACAAAGTTGTGACTTAAGATTATTTACATCAAGATCTTTCTCCTTTTATTCTGAATCCTAACTGCTAAAGTCTGTGTGTCCATTGTCCCAGGTTGTATATGATGAAGGGCCTCTCTATGTCTTCTCCCCAACAGAAGAATTGAGGAAGCGTTGGATACATCAGCTCAAAAATGGTGAGAATTATTTGGAAAAGAAAGAAAGAGAATTAATTTCCAAAGAAAAGAAAGGCAGGAGGAAATAAGAGGAATGGGGGAAGATGGAGATGGAGAAAGAGAGAGGAAAAGACCAAAGAGAAGAGAAGAGAATAAAGAGAGAGGGGAAGACAGAAGAGAGAAATAAAAGAGGGGGTGAAGGTGAAAAGGAGAGAGGAAAAGATAGATGGAAGGAGGGAAGTGAAAGAAAAATGAAGAGAGGTGGAAGGGAAGGAGGGAGGAAAGGGAGGAGATAGGAAGAGGAAGAGAAAAAATATCACACACTAGACTAAGAATTTCAACCCAGTCCCACCACTATGTCTGTAGTGCAATGTTGTAATTGTAAGTATCTCTATTTCGCTATTTATAAAAATGTCCCATTCTTTACACTGTTTATAAGGGTGGTGTGGTATGGCATTCAATGGTTATTTGCAATATTTTGAATCCTAAGTATGCAATACCTAATTCCAAAAAAAAATAGATGTTTATAAGAGGGCTTGAAGTCAAGATAGAGAACCTGGTTCCAAGCCCTCTTCCACCACTAATAAGCAGAGTAACCTCTGGCAAGTAGGCTAATAAACTTCTTTAAGACTTGGTTTCTTCTGAATTTGGAGTAATATACATGCCATGCCTACCTCAAAGTTTGTCTTAAGGATTAAAAGATGCTATATATGTGAAAGCATGTGGAAAACAAGTAAAACACTGTACAAGAAAGCACTATACATATCTTCATTGTGGATAAATACTTTCTAAGGAATTATTTTATGTTCCTAGCTTTATGAAGATCTAAACTTGAACATAGTTTCAGCATTTCATATACACCATATGGTGTTCTCAGATAAACTTGACAGTAAATGCTTGTAGCACAGGATGCATGAACACATATTTGTGTGTATATATAGCCACACGTCAAGTGACTGAGAGATTAACTGGTTGAGTTGACATCAGGAAAGGCTGCCTAGAGAAACAGGAAGGATGGCAGACTGATAACAGCATGGTTGGGTTATTGCATGACAGCCTTTTGTCTCAATAACATTTAGATTCTGATACTTGGTAGCTGGCTACACCAGCTTTGTCCACTCCCTTGAATACAAGTCAATTGGTTAAAATAAAAATTACCAATTTTTTCAAGCTGAAAGAGGAGAGGAGTAAGGAATAAAGGGGTCATTTGTTGAATTCTTGCTATGTACCAGACACTGAGCTAAATACCTTATATTTATTTTTTCATTTAAGTTTTATAGCAACCGTGGGCAAAAAACAACAACTATAATAACTAATGTTTAATGAGCATGTATAATCTACCAGGCTCTGGGCCAAGTACTTCAAATGTACAATTTCATTAAATTCTCACAATAAGCTTATGAATTGTGTAGCATTTGTCTATTTACAGAGAAGGGACTGAGGCTCAAAGAGGTTAAGTAACTTGCTCAAAGGCACACAGCTAGTGAGTGGAGAAGACTGGATTCCTACCACATCCCAGGAACTAAGCTAAAAATATAGTTTCATACTACTTGGTTCTCTAGCCCAGAAATTGAACCTATAGTTGGTGTAAGATACAGTCATGTGCTACATAATGACATTTTGGTCAACAACAGACTGCATATATGACAGTAATCCCATCCTATATAATGAAAGGGCAATATGCAAATTGATCCTAATGGTGGAATGACCAGGAATGACTGGTTGCTATGATGTGCACTGACCACTATTGGGCAGACACTCAACACAGGAGCTTCCCCCTGGTGGTCAGTGCACTCCCACAGTGGGAGCTCCACTCAGTTACAAGCCGGGCTGACAGCTTCGAGCCTAAGCTGGCAGGTGTACATCCCCCAAGGGGTCCAGGACTGTGAGAGGGTGCAGGCCGGGCTGAGGGACCCCCTCAAGTGCATGAATTTTCATGCACTGAGCCTCTAATCCTATATAATAAAAGGCTAATATGCAAATTGTCCCCTCAACTGGAATTTGACCCAGAGTTCAACTGGGGATTCAACCAGGGGGTGGGCTGGCTGGACTCCACCTGTGCATGAATTCGTGCACCAGACCTCTAGTAAGATTATAAAGTAGCTGAAGAATTCCAATTACCTAGTAACATCATAGTGCAATGCATTACTCATATATTTGTGTTGATGCTAGTGTAATAAGCCTACTGAGCTACCAGTCATATAAAAGTACAGCAATATGATTGTGTACAGTACATAAGAATTAATATGATAATAAATGACAATGTTACTGCTTATGTATTTATTGTACTATACTTTATTATTTTATAGCATACTTTTTCTACTTATAAAAAAAGTTTGCTGTGAAACAGTATGCCATTTTATACCAGCAGCAACTTCATAGATATTGTATTTACCACGGCTCTTGATTGCATCATTTTATCTTGTGCTTGATTTAATCTTGTGTAGTTATGTACAGTACCATGGTACACAGGCTTGTAGCCTAGGATCAATAAGCTATACCATAAGGCTAGGTGTGTAGTAGGCTATATCATCTAGGTTTGTGTAAATATACTCTATCATGTTCACACAACGATTACAAGCCAAAACAAACAAACACAACCACTTCAGTTGTGTCATTAGTGTGGGTAGGTGCAATTCTACCTTCTTTTCCCTTATGTTTTACCAAAGGCATTTTTTTCCAGTTGTTCCAGACCTGGGTGTATGTCCTGTTGAACCTGCTTGGGCTGACAACATGAGTCAAAAAGCAGGTGTCTTGCAACAAAGACCATAGTTGCTGGAAGATTCAGATGCAAGTTCTAACAACCCCAGGACAGACTGAGGTGCTAGTAATACCAATTGTGAGATAGTCTAGGGGCCATAAAATCCCATCTAGTTAATGTTATCTCACTTTAGAATAAAATGCACCAATTGAAAGTCACTAACATGCCCTGGCCAGTGTGACTCAGTTGGTTGGGCATCGTCCCATGCACCAAAAGGTTGCTAGATTGATTCCCAGTCAGGGAACATGCCAGGGTTGCAGGCTCGAGGACCGATAGGGGCAGTGCAGGAGGCCACCAATAGATGTTTGTCCCTCATCAATGTTTTGCTTCCTTTCTCCCTCTCCTTTCCTTTCTCTCAAAAGAATCAGTAAAAATATTTTTTTTAAATCACTAACATGAGAAGGGGACTTCATCAGAATCCTGGATGCCTCTACTGTGAAGAGGCATGAGGGACCCTTCTCAGGTGCTGGATCTAAGTGTGATTAAGTGGTTTAGACAAATGTGGTTAGCTGTATACCTTAGATATTTGTACTTTACTTTATGATATGTAAGTTATAACTCAATTTAAAAAGTAGAGCCTCAGGTACCTCTTATCCAGCTGCTATGTTTGTTTATTATTTCAGGGGCACTTTCCAGGCAAAGGTTGTATGCCTGAGGACTTAGCCTTGAACTTTCTTATTCCACTTCCTTGAACCTGACAGCAGACACTTCTATGTTATAGCACCACAGATATTTGGCTATATTCACTCTAGAATCTGTTTACTCAAGCTCAATAGAGCCTATCCTAATTGCAATTTCAAAAATAAGAACTCAGCAAAATGAATGAAAGAGGGACATTGGCAAAACTTCAACAACCAGTATGGAGACAAATACTTCATTCATTCCTAAAACAGAATTTTAGACATTGTCTTGATAGCTATGGATATAAGACACCAGTCCATCAAGTACTAGGAGAATGTGCACCAACCACTAGTGCTTCCCAGCCAGGGCTGGCCCTATGAATTGGTGAAGTAAGCAGTTTCTCCTAGCCTTCCCACTGTCTTAGCTCAGGCTGTCATCACAAAATACCTTAGCCTGGGTGGCTTAAACAACAAACATTTACTTCTCATAGTTCTGGAAGCTGGGGAGTCCAAGATCAAGGTATCTCTGATTTGGTTCCTGGTGAGAATTCTCTGCCTGGCTTGCAGACTGGCCACTTTCTCACTGTGTCCTCACATGGCAGAGATAAAAAGAGACTCTCTCTCTTGAGTTTTATCTTATAAGGGCACTAATTCCATCATGAAGTCTCCACTCTCATGACTTAATTCCCTTCCAAAGGCCCTCTCCTAATACCATTACATTGGGAGGCTTCATAATATGAATTTTGTGGGGACACAAACATTCAGTCCATAACAGACCCTCTGCTTTTGCAATTCTCTCCTAAGTATCTGGAAATACCAGCTCTGGATTATCTAACAAAAAAGGGCCACCATTTTAAAGGAACCTCTTAAGAGGCAGACGTTATTTGGTAATGTAGGGTGTGTTCTTAATATGTGTGCTGGAGGTGGGGAGGAAGGAAGCTTTATGTCCCTTCATTAGCATATTAGTATACCTTCATCTATCAGAGTAATTAGTTGTTAAAAATTCTTGGCATATCTACTAGTGCCCAGGCTTGCACCCAGGGTCTTCAAGAGTAGTGTCATTGGAAGAGGGGTAGATGGTGGCAGTGATGGGAGCAATCAATTCTTGCTGAGAGGAGTATATGGAATGTTGTTCAGAATTGCCAGTGCCTGGTAATAATAAAACTCAGACAAATGTTTGGTTGGCTTTACTATTATTTTAAAATTCTTTATGGGTGATGCAGTCCCTTATAGCCTACACTGCATCTGAATAGCTCTCACCATCCTATACTTGGTGCAATGGTGAAGTGGAATGCTGAAAAAGTGAGGTGTGAGGGTGGGCATGGTAAAGTGGTTAGAAATCTTCAAATCCATGTTTAGAAAAACATCAAGATAGCACTTTTTAAAAATATATATATTTTATTGATTTTTTACAGAGAGGAAGGGAAAGAGATAGAGAGTTAGAAACATCGATCAGCTGCCTCCTGCACACCTCCCACCGGGGATGTGTCCTCAACCAACGTACATGCCCTTGACCGGAATCGAACCTGGGACCCTTCAGTCCGCAGGCAGATGCTCTATCCACTGAGCCAAACCAGTCAGGGATCAAGACAGCACTTTTAGAAAAAGATGGCACTTTTGTTCTTTTATTCTTGGCCACCAGAAGTTTCCATGCTCCCCCCGCAAAAAAAAAACACAAAACAAACAAAACAAACAAACAAACAAAAAAAACCTTAAGTGAGTGGACTATGACTAACAAGTTCTTAAGGACTGGAGTTGGTCTCTATAGAGGAAGGTTTTGTTTTATCTTTTTAAAAAATATATTTTATTGATTTCAGAGAGGAAGAGAGAGAGAGAGAGATAGAAACATCAGTGATGAGGGAGAATCATTGATCAGCTGCCTCCCACATACTCTCTACTGGGGATCAAGCCCGCACTCCAGGCATGTGCCCTGATCGGGTATCAAACTGTGGCCTCCTAGTTCATAGGTCAACATTCAATCACTGAACACTAGCTGGGCTTGTTATCTTTTTAAAAAATGTTATGCAGGTTTTCTTCTTAGCAGTAAAAGCTGAGATGTGTATGTCCTCCAATGCTTAGACCAGCCTAGGTCTTAGACCAGCCTAGATCTTTGCCCCAATGGAAGCTAGTGTCAGTTATTTCAGTTGTCTTTGCTTCCCTGTTATCTAACAACATGATCCCAGGAAGACTTACCTAACTGACTCCATGTGAAGGATCTTGAGATGCCACAGTATTAAAAACCATAATACCAATTCCTCTTATCTGCAAAGTACTCCATTCTTTGCAAAATACTTTAGCTTCGGGGAGATTTTCTGATCCTCACAACCCTAGAACAGAAATAGAGCTCCAGCATTCATCTCCTGCAATGAGCTCAACCCACATTGGTGGCCCTAGGAAGATTAAAACCATGTTTATTCTAGATAAAATCTAGAGTCAGAATCACCTTAATTTTCCCCTAAGCTTACTCTGTTGATTAGAATATGAACACAGAAAGCCTGGTGCAGAAGTTCTCTCTAAGGCAAATATCTCTAAAATATATTTAGAGATGTATTGACTCAGGGAGCTGGGACATTGGTATATTGAAAGCTGAAGTGAGAGTTTGGCTTGGACAAATTGTGTCCCTTATCTGGAAAAAAAAAGCACATCGTAATCAACAGCTGCCTTACAAGAAGATTATAATGGCCACATGGGAAAACACAGATAACATATTTTTGTTCTTGGGCTTTGGAGACATCAGATAATTTTATCATGCTGGTCAGGAGATAGTTATCATGACTGACCACTGAAGAGAACTGCACAGGACCTCTCTGGGGCTGGGCATGGGAGCCAACTGGCCTTGCTGTCTGCTTCTCTCCAGGGTGGCTGATGAAGGGGCAGTTGTTTGAAGCTCACCACTAAGCTTAATTGAAGAGGAAAACATGCAAATGGTTGATTCTCCTGCATGTTAGATGTGATCTTTCTCTCTCTTCTCTCCTGTTACAGTAATCCGGTATAACAGTGATCTGGTACAGAAATACCACCCTTGCTTCTGGATTGATGGGCAGTATCTCTGCTGCTCTCAGACAGCCAAAAATGCTATGGGCTGCCAAATTTTGGAAAACAGGAATGGAAGTAAGAGATCTGATCAATATTATTTCTCCCTCCTTTGACTCTATCATACACTCTTTTAAGGGTCTATCAAACCCAGGTTTGTACATTTTGGCCATTGCACAAAGGGGCCTGGGAGAGGGTGGGTGCTGAAATCCAGCTAGTGCTCTGTTCTCCAAGCTGTGCAACCTGCCATGGGGCTGTACCCACCCAGACTTTTTTTAACTTGCCTAAAGGCACTGCAGAGAAGAGAGGGCAAAGTCCCTGACCAAACCACTCTCCAGGCCATTTCCTAATATGCATTCTGTATCATCACTGGTATCTTATTTTGCAGGCTTAAAATCTGGGAGTTCTCACCGGAAGACAAAAAAGCCTCTTCCTCCCACACCTGAGGAGGACCAGGTATACAGGAAAATTGGGCACTGCTATTGCTCAAATAGAAACTTACAATTACCACAGAAAACACACCAGAGTCTTCGAATTTTTCTGGGACTTGGTACTGTTAATTGATATTCTTTCTAAGACAGGGAATTTGTCCTAATTAGGACTTCCCCTTCAGTGGAAAGATAGAGGGCTATTCAGAAGCCCTTGGCAACCATTTAATCCAATCACCTGTTTAAAACAAAACAGATCTTGATTTTTTAAAACAAAAGTATTTTCAAACATAAAGTTAAAAGAATTTAATAGTGAACACCCAATACCTTCATCCTATTACTAATATATTACTTCAAACTTGCTTATTTGGTTACTTTTTGAGGTCTAGAAAGCTCTTCTTCATATACAGGCATACTTTAGAGATATTGTGGGTTTGGTTCCAAATCACTGAAATAAACCGAGCCATAATCTTTTGACAGTGGAGGGTTGTCAATTTCTAAAACAAACAAACAAACAAAAACAAAACAAAACACACAATATCTGTGAAGCACAATAAAGCAGGGCAGAAATTATTATGCTCATTTACAAACAAGGAAACTGAGACTCAAAGCCACTTAGTAGATCCATGTACCTACCCTCTGTGCCAAATAGGTTTCCTGATTGTGTCTGCAAATGGTTTTTGTCCAGAAGCTTTAAAAGTACTGACATCTGGATCCCATCCCCAAAGATTTTGACGTAATTGGTCTGGGAAACTGTCTGGGTGTCAGGATTGTTAAATAAATTTTCCCTACATGATTCTGATGTGCACTCCAAGCTGAGAACTTCTGCATAAGTGCTTAAAAATGGATGCTGAATAAACTGTCTTACTATGCCTGATTTGGATTAGAATAGTGTCTCTAGTAAACCAGAGAGTTCGGAGAGAAGAGAGTATTTAATGTCTAGCCAAACCACCCTACTTTTTCTCCTAACTATGCAGATCTTGAAAAAGCCACTGCCCCCTGAGCCAACAGCAGCACCAGTTTCCACAAGTGAATTGAAAAAGGTTGTGGCCCTTTATGACTACATGCCAATGAATGCAAATGACCTACAGCTACGGAAGGGTGATGAATATTTTATCCTGGAAGAAAGCAATTTACCCTGGTGGCGAGCACGAGATAAAAATGGGTGAGTCCAAAAAAAGAAAAGAAAAATGGGTGAGTTCATGACAGCCCTTCCTGAGCCTTGTGACCACCCACTTCACACACGTGCAACATAATTTCCTTACTCAGTATTCCAATCAGAAATTGTTCTTCCCACATCAAGGTGAATAGGCTGCCCCTCCAAGTGCTTCCCAGAGTGAAGCTCTACATGTGGCCACCTCTCTGAGCCTGTAGGTTCTGGCCCAAATATTGTAGTGCACAAATAATTGATGCCACATGTGCAGAAGCCACACATTTCACTAGCCAAACCATGCATCTGTTACATGATCCTCTTTGAGGGAGGGGTATGGTTTATATACCTCCATTTGAGATTGGTCTCAGGGGTATGGGCCTATGAATCTGTTTCTTCCCCGGGGAATGGGAATGCTGGATTATCTACCACAATGTCTCCTCTACAGGCAGGAAGGCTACATCCCTAGTAACTATGTCACTGAAGCAGAAGACTCCATAGAAATGTATGAGTGAGTACGCTTAAGATTCCAGCGCGCAATCTTCCAGGAGGAATAGAATATAGTATATATGTTTTTGAAGTTTCAACAAAGCTTTGATTTTAAGATACTCATTAAAATCACTGCTAACTGGGTCAAATGATGCCACCACCCCAAGCTAGTGCCTATGTCTTACCCTCGCCACAAATACTATCTGCTTATGAGAGGTGGGGAGACCACCACACCCCCCAAAATCCAAAAGAACCACACTCTAAGACAGAGTTGACAGTCTGATAGGACACATTTGAAAGGGTGAAAATGTCAAACTTCTGCCATTATCCTTTCTCCTTAATCATAGAAATAGATTGTCCTTGAGTGCCCTGTCCCTGATCCCTTCCCTGCAACCCTCTGCCACCTGTCTTTGTCCTCTACTCTCCATTTCCATGAATTTTCAGTACCAACTAAGTTTTGGGAAAGTGATGCAGTTGTGCTTTGCGTATGATAGGCACTCAGTAAAAATAGGGGTTGAGTGGATTGACTGAATCAGTAGGATGGACACTCTAATCTTGGAATCAATTACACCATGGTCTAGGAGCCACTCAAGCACTCTCCCTTTACAGGTGGTATTCCAAACACATGACTCGGAGTCAAGCTGAAGAACTGCTAAAGCAAGAGGTAAGTGTGTGACCACAAGTGAATGGCATCCTCCTTGCACAAAACGTGAGGATCCTGAATTGAGGGCTTGCTGCTGCCCACTAGGCAAGACAGTGTCAAGACCATCATTTTTATCGGGTCCCAATTATACTCTTCATTATCAAAAGCAATGAGGTTGCAGGTGAATCATGGAACTTGGCATTGAAAGCAGGGGTTGTTCTATTTTCTCCCAGGTTTTGGATGCAGATGTGAGCACCACTTCCTCCTTAGAGTGAGCTTATTTTTGTTTGTTTGTTTGTTTCAGGGGAAGGAAGGAGGTTTCATTGTCAGAGACTCCAGCAAAGCTGGAAAATATACTGTGTCTGTATTTGCTAAATCTACAGGGTGAGTGCTACTCTTCCAAGGCCCTGGGGACAAAGGACAGGGGTGCCCACCCAACAGCTCCTTAATGGTGTGCCCCTTGTATTTCCTCTGTCCCTTAAACTCAAAACTCATCTCACTTCACTTCTTGGGTCCTGCATGACCCTTGTTCCCAAGTTGCTGACTTAGAATCTACTTCTTCAGGGACCCTCAAGGGGTGATACGCCATTATGTTGTGTGTTCCACACCTCAGAGCCAATATTACCTGGCTGAGAAGCACCTTTTCAGCACCATCCCTGAGCTCATTAACTACCATCAGCATAACTCTGCAGGTGAGTACCAGGGACACCAAAGAAGGGTGTGCCAAGCCCCAGAAGAAGCAGTTCAGAACAAGGTGATGAGGGGATGAATAAGCCTCACAGGGCAGTCAGTGCAAGTAGCTGTGAAAGTCAACCCCTGTGATGCTCGGTGGTGGTCAACTAAAGAGGTAGTCAAAGACAGGCCTTATACCCATTGGGACTGGCTTCTTATTTGGTGATTTATGCTCAGTGCTAAGGAAAAACATAGAAGAGACTGATGATTAATCAATCAGCAAGTATTCATTGAGTTACTACTGTGTACTCAGCAATTTCCTCGGTACTAGAGGAAAAATGCAGAAAATTATTAACAAAGGTCCTTGCACTCAAAGAATATAAAGTTAGAAAACATCAGAAAATGGCTTGTAAGTACAGTAAGTTCTTAATATCACCAATAGGTTCTGGGACTTTAAGCAAAATGATGTATAACAAAACCAATTTTAACATAGTCTAATTGATATAAACAAGTGTTAAGTTCCTATGGCAGCTCATCAACATTATAATGAAAACGTTATTTGAGGATCTACTGTAGTGTAGACATTCTAAAAACTGAAAAGTTGGTGAGGGAAAAAGCTTCATGGAGAAGATAGAATGTGAGTTAAGCCTGGGCTGGGAGGTGGGGATATATTTAATTGGGTAGTGCGTTTTAATTAGTATTTCTATTTTTTGTACCTAAAAACTTTTTTATGGGAGGAGTAACTTCCAGAAAATGTTGGGTTCATGAAGATCTTCTGGAATTCAAAATGTACTAGAAAGTTGAACATAGGAAGTGTGAGATTTTAAGTGAGGGTGTGTCAGGTATCTCACCCCTACACTGCACCAAGAACATGATGCCCTCTGTATGTTACAGGACTCATATCTAGGCTCAAATATCCAGTGTCTCAACAAAACAAGAATGCACCTTCTACTGCAGGCCTGGGCTACGGTAACTGTTTATTTTTCCAGGGTAGGGTGGACTAGACAGTTGCAAGGACTACCTTTGGCCGACCCAATTAGACCTTGCCTTGCCTTAACCGATGTGTCTCAGTGGTTAGAGTGTTGGCCCTAGCACCAAAGGGTCCTGGGTTTGATTCCCTGCCAAGGGCATGTACCTGGGTTGCAGGTTTGATCCCTGGCCCATACAGGGTGCATACAGGAGGCAACCAGTCAATGTGTCTCTCTCACATAGATGTTTCTCTATCCCTCTCTCCCTCTCCCCCACCCTCCCTCCCTTCCACCCTCTCTGAAAAGCAGTGGCAAAAATATCCTCTGGTGAGGATTAACAACAACAACAACGAAAAAAGACCTTGCCTCATGAGTGTTCTTGCAACACACTGTTCTGCACCAGCTGCCTCAAGGAAGGTTAAGACAGAGCTAAACAAGTTATTTAATGATTTACCCCCTCTGGTGGCTTGAAGTGGGACTGCAAAAATATAAATTCATAAAGTGATTATTTTTAAAATTGTGGTAAAAAACGCATAATCATAAACATAAAGGGTTTTGAGATGTCTAGTCTATCTTCTTCCCTTAGAGCTGACTTGCACCTAAAATTCCAAGATTGCTCCAACCAGTAATCTCTTGTCCCTGAGATTTACCTGAGCAAAGGTGGATTAGTACCCCCAAGAATTTCCCTTTTACTGCTTGCCTATTTCTATTCCCAGTAGGAATTCTTATTTATTGTAGGAATTATATGTACATGACTCCCAAAGACTCACATTAAGGCTTTGTTTTTATAGGATCATGGGAAATTGATCCAAAGGACCTGACCTTCTTGAAGGAGCTGGGGACTGGACAGTTTGGGGTAGTGAAGTATGGGAAATGGAGAGGCCAGTATGATGTGGCCATCAAGATGATCAAAGAAGGCTCCATGTCTGAGGATGAATTCATTGAAGAAGCCAAAGTCATGATGTGAGTTACAGCCCAAACTCAACTCTCAATCCAGTTGCTGGAGTCTAGGAATTACCAGGACAATCCATTGTGGTTTAAGGTGACTTTTAGTGAGAGATTTGGACCAAGGAATGAGGTCAACCTTTGATTGGTAGGAGTCCTAGCTTCTAAGGTAATCATTTATCTGCCTTAGATATTGGTTGAAATTAGTGTTGATCATGGGTGCTTACCATCTCAGTAGCATTTCAAATGGTTGTGGAATATAAAACTTTCAAGAGGAAGACTGATTCTGATTTAGCCTTAGTGTTCATTGATTCCTCGATTTGTTTCCTGTTCTATTGATGAGTCCCAAGTCCCTGCTCACTCTCACATATTAGGTACTGTTGGGATTAAGGGTGGGAAGGAGGAAAGTCAATTTGCTATTGTGGTCCCTTATCTGACACTCTAATCCCAGGCCAACCCCTTTCTACTCCAGCCCTTTTCTGACTGGTATGCAGAGCCAGAAGGGGAAGACTGGTTCATTGCCTCTCCTGTAGGAATCTTTCCCATGAGAAGCTGGTGCAGTTGTACGGTGTCTGCACCAAACAGCGCCCCATCTTTATCATCACTGAGTACATGGCCAATGGCTGCCTCCTGAACTACCTGAGGGAGATGCGCCACCACTTCCAGAATCAGCAGCTGCTGGAGATGTGCAAGGATGTCTGCGAAGCCATGGAATACCTGGAGTCAAAGCAATTCCTTCACAGAGACCTGGTGGGACCTCAGAAGGATTAGCCTGGGATCAAGGGCTGAGGGGGTGGAAGTAGCAGAGAAAGACATATCGTACATGGATGAGGAGGGTTGCTGAAGCTATCATTTCAGTTTTATCTAGAAAACACTGAAAGTTAGGTGAGCCTGTGCCCCAGTGGTCAGCCTTTCAAGGATCTCCAGCCTCAATACCATGAGTTCCGCCATGGTGGGAAATAGAGCAGTCACTTACTGCCAGCCCTGTACCATGCCAAGGAAACGGTGGGGTCCTTCAGGAGTAGAAGAGCAACCCTGCTTCCCAAAGGAGCTGCTCCTGACACAGAGTCATCATTTGCTTACATCAGAGTCACAAACTGGGGGCCTGCGGGTGCATGTTATTTAAAAAATGTTATATATAGCAAACACTTAAAAATATGCATTTCATATTTTTAAAAAAACTGAATTTCCAGCTTCTCTCGAAAGTCTAGACCATCTTGTAACACCAGGTCCACAATCTCACAGGCCATGCTGGAGCTGAAGAGCAGCTGCCTCCTTTAGACAAGCGGCATGCTCTCCACTTTCCTGCAATCTTTATCCACCCACTTCACTCTATCAGTTTGCCTGCATGGCCTCTGAGGCATGAGTTTGTGCCCCCATCAATTTCAGCCAGGTCAAGACTCAAAGGGCCCTAGTCCCACTGGCAGAAAAGTAGAAAACAAAGCACTTGCCTTCTGTTCTCCCTTAATTCTCACAGCATTTCAGTTCAAGAAGGGATGTTGTGGAATTGCCAATGTCAATGAAATCATTCTGCATGTGCTCAGTGTTTCACTTATGAAACAGGTCACTTTACATGTGGTGAAAATGCATAAATGTTTCTCAGTAGCATCAACTAACTCCTGTTAGGTGGAAAGGTGTCTCTAGTTGAAGGAGATGAGGCTGCCTTTGCTTCACTCTCCTGGTGGGAAGAAGCTTTTATGCCTTTAACCTGTATGCCAGGGATGGATTCTCACTGCTATCTGTTGTACTGCAGGCTGCTCGAAACTGTTTGGTAAATGATCAAGGAGTTGTTAAAGTATCTGACTTCGGCCTGTCCAGGTGAGGGTGCCTCTTTCATCTTTCTCTCTAAAAGTAAAAATAGCGCAGTACAGCCGAAACCGGTTTGGCTCAGTGGATAGAGCGTCGGCCTGCGGACTGAAAGGTCCCAGGTTCGATTCCGGCCAAGGGCATGTACCTGGGTTGCAGGCATATCCCCAGTAGGAGATGTGCAGGAGGCAGCTTATCGATGTTTCTAACTCTCTATCTCTCTCCCTTCCTCTCTGTAAAAAATCAATAAAATATATTTTAAAAAAATAGCGCAGTACAAATATGAGGAGACATCATAGTTTTCAATCTTTTCTCTTCTTTTTTTCTCATTCTAGTCTTTTCCAACATCTTTCTACACTTTTTCTTTCTCTGAATGATTTGTCACTTCTTTCATTCTTTTGTTTTACTGTTATATCCCTTTCTTCTATTTCCTTCCCTTTAAAAAATATCTTTATTGATTTCAGAGAGGAAGGGAGAGATAGAAACATCAATGATGAGAGAGAATCATCAATCAATGCATGCCCCATGTGCCCCCTGGGATCAAGCTCAAAACCTGGGCATATGCCCTGACAGGAATCAAACCACTGAGCCATGCTGGCCAGGCTCCCTCCTCTTTTTTTAATTAAATTTTTCCAATACCTTATCTTGATCTGTTAATCCTGTTGACTCTACTCCATCTTTTCTTTTTTTTTCTTTTCTTTTCTTTTCTTTTCTTTTCTTTTCTTTTCTTTTCTTTCCTTTTCTTTCTTTCTTTCTTTCTTTCTTTCTTTCTTTTTCCTTCCTTCCTTCCTTTCTTTTCTTTTTTTTTGTTAATCCTCATCCAAGAATATTTTTTCCATTGATTTTTTTTTTTAGAGAGAATGGAAGAGAAGGGGAGAGACAGAGAGAAAGAAACATTGATATGAGAAAGACACATCAATTGGTTGCCTCCCGCATGTGCCCTGACTGGGGGCTGGGCATTGAGCCTGCAACCGAGGTACGTGCCCTTGACTGAAATCGAACCCAGGACCCTTCTGTCCATGGGCTGACTCTCTAACCACTGAAGAAAACCAGTCAAGGCTTTCTTTTCTTAATCAGTCTAAGTCCCACTGGCAACTGCAGAATAGATGGACGGGAAGGAGAAGAAAAGATAAAGGAAAAGGATAGAGAAGAGAAAGGGAGTACTTATTACATCTTATTTCATTTCATCCTTGCTGTAACTATATTGTCAATCAGGAAAGCTAAATCAGATATGAGAACAGGAACATGTTAAAAATAACATTTGTAGAAGACACTGGATGGCCTGTGGGCATGTATGTGTGCAACTCTTGTTACTGTGCCAAGAAAACATAAGTAAATACCAAACTCTCCAAATCCTAACACTAACAAGTCCTGAATTCTTTGCAGGTATGTTCTGGATGATGAATACACAAGCTCAGTAGGCTCCAAATTTCCAGTCCGGTGGTCTCCACCAGAAGTCCTTATGTACAGCAAGTTCAGCAGCAAATCTGACATTTGGGCTTTTGGTGAGTGATTAAGATTATAAAAACAATGGGGAAACTGACATTTTGCAAGCTGTACAGAGATTATTTGTTCTTGCTTTCATTCATCTAATCCTTAGGGAGTGCTTACTATGTCTGGCACCACAGCATGTCTGGGTATAAAACCAGTAAACTAGACACAATCCCTGCCTACTTACAAAATATTGAGGGGAACAAACAATTCATTCAGTATTCTACAGCTTCTGAATACTGATTATGTACTAGGGACTGTGCCAGACCCTATTACCACGAAGACAAAAAAGATGCTGTCTCTCTCCTGAAGGACCTAATGGTCCATTGCAACCCCAATTAAGCTCCAGTGTAGTCAGTACTATAGTGGAAGTTTGGACAAAACACAAAAAGCACAGAGGGGCAAATCAACTGAATCTAATCTTTGAGGTTAATCTAGGAAGAGTAGGATCCCGGCTACCTGAAAAGACTGAAAAATGACTACTTTTTTTTTCATTTTCTAGGGGTTTTGATGTGGGAAATTTACTCTCTGGGGAAGATGCCATATGAGAGATTTACTAACAGTGAAACTGCTGAACATATTGCCCAAGGCCTACGTCTCTACAGGCCTCATCTAGCTTCAGAAAGGGTATATACCATCATGTACAGCTGCTGGCATGAGGTAAGTGTTTTACTGGGACCTCTTAAATTATTTCCCTGAATCTACTTTATCATTTAGCCAGCCAGGCACCCAGTCCCCACTCTCCCTGGCTGCATGGAGCTACATACATTCTAGGACCCCAGCCAGCACCCTAATCCTTTGATAGCCAGAGGCTTTCCCAGGCCACTCCAAATCCTCACTAGAGTATTATTTGCAGACTCCAGTACCAACTCAGCTTTAGGGAAAGGGGGTGAGGCCATGTCACCTAGTATACACAATCAGTCAAAGGCACTCAGACAAATGTATGGGCATTTTTAAAAAGTCATTAAAATTTGTGTTTATTCCCTTGGGAGTCATTGGTTCTTTCTTCTACTTTACTGCCAACCTTTTCTGGCTGTGGTCCTAAGTGAGATTTTAAAAATAATGACCCTATGACCCTAAAGGGAACTAAAACAGGTAGTGCACTTTTAAAAAAATATGGTACATTATGGGGCATGTGGTATCCTAATATATAAAAACCCAGGGTCCGTAACATCCAAAATGACTGAAGGCTCAACCTACCAGAAGTCAGTCCTGCAGTTAGTGCTGGGTTACCATGGCGACTCAGCACTGACTGACGCTGCTGCAGGTGCTGCAACCCAGCACTGACTGCCGAGGGCTGCAGATCAGGCCTGAAGAGAGGCCTGGAGAGAGAAGCAGGGTCTGATCCGTAGCCTCTGTGGCAGCTGTTGATCAGCCCTTGCCTCTCTCTTTCTCTCAGGGCCTGGCCAGCAGCCACGCCTCTCTGTCTCTTGGGCCTCCACTGGGGCTGCTGATCAGCCCCTTTGATAGACCTGGAGACACTGACTGGCATAGAAACTGAACAGTCAGAACCAAATCTGGGTGAACTGTGAGGAGCCAATGGCTGCCTAGGGAGGTGGAGCTTTTGACACTGACTGGCATAGAAACTAGGTTACCCTCACTCTGTTAGTTAACAGTTTCAGAACCTAATCTGGGTAAACTGTGAAGGCAGAACCTAAGGTGGGCGCTGAGGAGGGGTTTTAAGGGGAACAGCTGTTTGGTGTAAGGTGTAAGAAAGTGGTTCAATATTTTAATGACCAGCAGTATAGTGCATATGACTGGCTATCAGTCCAGATATAGGGGGTATGTATTTTTGTCTGCCAAGAGCATCTCCTGCTGAAAAAGGCTCCCCCGCATTTAAGCAACCCTATCTTATATAATCTATCTATACTACTAAAAGGGTAATATGCTAATTAGACCGGGTCAACTGGCCATCTTCTGGACATCAGACTTCCTTCTGGACAAAGCCATGGTGGTGAGGGCCAAGGCAGAGGCCATTAGTGCTGATCAGGCCAGCAGGGGAGGGCAGTTGGGGGAAAGATCAGGCCGGCAGGCAGAGGTAGTTAGGGGCGGTCAGGCAGGCAGGCAGAGATGTTAGGGGCGATAAGGCAGGCAGCAGAGGGATTAGGGGCAATCAGGCAGGCAGGCAGAGGAAGTTCGGGGCGGTCAGGCAGGCAGGCAGATGAGCAGTTAGGAGCCAGTGGTCCCAGATGTCCCCCAAGGGTTCCCCGGTTGGTAAGGGTGTGGGAACCCCCTTCCCTGCACAAATTTTGTGCACAGGGCCACTAGTTTTGAAAATAAAGGGCCTGTCCCATTATTACTAAAATGCTTTGCTGCTCTCACCTTTGGTTCTTCCAGAGGTGCCTTCTCCACTTTTCAGTAGATCCTTGGCAACCTTAATTTGGCAACCTAAACCTCTTAGTTCTGCCCTACTAGAAACAGAGAAGAATAGACAGTGTCCAACAAGCACATATGTGAATCTAGAGCAGTGATGGCGAACCTATGACATGCATGTCAGAGGTGACATGCGAACTCATTTTTTTTGGTTGATTTTTCTTTGTTAAATGGCATTTAAATATATAAAATAAATATCAAAAATATAAGTCTTTGTTTTACTGTGGTTGCAAATATCAAAAAATTCCTATATGTGACACGGCACCAGAGTTAAGTTAGGGTTTTTCAAAATGCTGACACGCCGAGCTCAAAGGGTTCGCCATCACTGATCTAAAGCCCTCTTGGTGGGGTGAAAATTGGAGATCTGGATAAGAGCATGGCAAGTTTTCCTTCAACAAATGACTTGGATCACAAAGAAAGTATGGAGAACCGCTTGAAGACATTTCCCTTCTATCTCCTGTGCCATGCAGGATTAAAGGTGACTGGCTATGCTCCCTCCCAACTAGGTTACCCTCACTCTGTTAGTTAACAGTTTCAGAGAGGCACTTTCCCTACAGCCTGTTTAAAGTGGTAGTCTCCAAACTGGATGCACATCAGAATCCTTGGAGAACTCTTAAAAGTACAGATGACTGGGCCTTATCTGCAGAAATTCTGATGAGGTATATCTGGAGTGGAACCCAGAAATATCTTTTTAAACTTCCCAGGAAATTCTGATACTCAGCTAGGTTTGAGAACCACTGACTCATAGGAACAAGAAATTGATGGCACTTTGGTTTTGATGAATTGAGACCTTTGTGGTATGACTATGCCCGGAATCACTAAATACCTCAGGGGCTTGTGGACCATGACAATAGTCTAGACAAGACAGTAAGTCTCAGGTGCTCAGGATCCCTGCCCAGTGATGCAGTCCATGGTTTCAAAATGTTAAAATTCCTTGTTACTTTTGACTACGAGATAATAGAAACAGTGTTTGAAACCCAACTAAAAATTACCAAAGGTTATAGGATTTTAGTTCTATCAACCACTTAAATTTGATAACCATTTTTTCAGTTGAGGATGCAAAATAATAATGCATTGGTGTATAATTATGTAATGAATTTGCCCTGTTTTAATCAGTATGTTAGTTTGGTTTGCAAATTGACCTCATCACATTAATAACCCAACGGATAGTGCACGAGTATTTTATAGAGTGCTACTATTTCTTTTCCTTTATCTTTTCTGTCTCGACAGGGTATATTTCTGGGCAGATAGTATATACTTAATAAACATTTGCTGCACACTCATTGCATTTCCCTTGAATTCTGGATTTTAACTCATTATAATACTTTACTTTTTCTTTGGTTTTAGAAAGCAGATGAACGTCCCACTTTCAAAGTTCTTCTGAGCAACATTCTAGATGTCATGGATGAAGAATCCTGAGCTCACCAATAAGCTTCCTAGTTCTACTCTCCTCCACAAACTCCAATTTCACTTTCTCGAGGCAAACCAAAGCTGCAGGCCCTGGAGCCTTTGTGCTCTGGCTGAATACACAAAGGCCCCTCTCTACATCTAGGGCTGCCTCTCTTCTTTGATTCCCTGGGATAATACCTTCTGAGCAAAGGCCAAGGAATTATGGTGCCTGGTACTGTCCCCCAGAGAAGAAATTTCCCAAGAGTATTAAGACAGACTGAATCTGGGATGGAAACAGTTTTTGGGGAGGGAAGGGTGTAAATAGCCTCACGAGGGGTCCAACAGCTCTTTTGGGTATGCATTAGAGCTTGCTGGGAGGGAGGCCGAATTTGGCAAAAATGTAACTGTGTCATAAAAATGGGAGGGGTGTTTTCATAAAATAAAATTACTGGAAAGCATGAAGGTTTTTTGCTCTCTCGATTAGTCATGCAGCCTCCCTGAAACACCCTAACTCTCAGTGTTCCAGAAAACTATTGTGCAGCATTTGGTTTGGCATATTCCTACCTTGAGAATTCGACAGGATCCTAGGCATTTAACCCCTCTGGCTGTTGGAAAATTCTGCCTCTGAATCAAACTAACAAGCTAAAAATTACAGTGCCTTGCACACAGTAGGCATGTAATGTTATCGGGATAACGCTTACAATTGGAGCCGAATTCTCTTGGATCCTTTTTTCCCTGTCAGGAGGGGGCAACCATCAAATTAGAGCCGCGGGCCCAGATGGCTAAGAGATGGGCCGAGCAATCCCTGCCGGGCACTAACAAGGTAGTTGGGAAAGCCGGGGCCAATTTGGAAGCAGGCGGGGTTGTAGGGGCTGAAACAGGCCAGGTAGTCTGAAGTAATTTCCTTTTTTACTTTATTTTTATTTTTTCGGAACAATGTCTGCACAGCGTCTTGGCGCTGGGATGCAAGACCTGGGACCTCAGTCAGCAGGCAGGGCCGAAGAAGGGCGCAAAGGCGGCCGGGAGCAGCGCCGGGAGCGGGAGGGGCGTGGTCGCGCGCGCGGGAGGAGCGCCTAGAGAGGGCGGAGGGCAGGGGACGGGGGTGGGTTCGCAGCGCGCGCGAGGGGGAGGAGCTGGGCCCGGAGGAGCCAATTAGAGTGGGGCGCTGGGGTTGCCGGGAGGAACGCCCCGCAGGGGGCGGGGCCCGCGAGGAGAGCTCGCGCGAGCTCAGTGCGCTCACGGGAGAGGCGGTCCCCAAGGCAGCGGGTTGTGGTTCCGGTTCCGTCGCGGAGACACGTGAAGGTCGGCGAGTTGGTGCGGAGTTCGTTTCGGCGCGCGTGGCCGGGCTGGGATGGATTCCTCTTCGAATTCCTCCGCGGCGGGTTTGGGCTCAGTGGACCCGCAGCTGCAGCATTTCATCGAGGTGGAGACTCAGAAGCAGCGCTTCCAGCAGCTGGTGCACCAGATGACGGAACTTTGTTGGGTGAGGAGCCTGGGGCTGGGACCTGGCCACCTTACTTACTTTCCCCTTGTCCTTGCCCCGTGGGACTCGCCGCGATGTCCGGAATTCGGGGAGGGGGAGCACCCGACAGCACCCCTTGGTTTCCTTATATTCCACGGGCCGAGCCGGATGGGAGAAAAAGTGACTCCGCTTTTTAGGGGACTGTCACTCCGGACCTAGGCTTTGTTGGTGCGAAGAACCGGGGATCATAGAAGACTTATGCCGCCGTTCCAACCAGCACTTTAGGCCAGCAAGACTGATGACAGCCCCTCCATACTGGGGTCTTATTTTTGGAACCTCGAGTCCTGTTCCAGGGTTTACCTTGATTACCCAGTTTCTCTAACCTTCCTCTGTGGGAAATGAATGACTCTAGCCCACTACCTATAAAAGTGGTGTAATCTCTCCACACTTACTTGGCCCTTTTCTTGCATTGTTGTGTAATACCAAGCCGTTTTGGGTCTGAAGGTTGAGGAATTGAATATGTCCTGTGAGGGGACTTTGGCAAAAGGGTGAAGGCATTTGCGCCTTGGGATCAAACTGTTCTCTGGCTGCCAACAACAGCATAACTGCCCAGCCATGATATACAAAATCCATAGACTTCAGAGGCCAAGGGTAATTTTTCGGAAGCAGAGGTTTTGAGGCTTGTGTACAGAGCATAGAATAATGACCAAATTCATTTGAACTGCTTAACTTGAACTATATACACTCAACGGTTTCCTAGTCCTTTTCCCATAAACTTGCAGTATTGTTGGACTCTGACCCTTGACAAATGCTTACCTAACTCCTGTCTGCCTTGGAGCAGTGCTTTGATTCTTTTAAAAAAATGTGATTCATTGTATTTGGTCCAGTGTTGGGTATGATTAAGTACTCCTCCAAGACTCTGTAAGTTTTAGGAAAATTCATGCAATTTACTATTCATATTGGACTCAAGAACCTCTGGCTTAAGTAGACAAGGTTACAGAATCTCAGGTCATAGACCTTTTTTTTCCCTTTGGTAGGTTTTTTTATGGTGTCTTGCTGCAATGATTTATCCTTTTACCCTTTTATTCTGCAGTAAATTTAAAGGCATTTAATACAGTTGGCATTGTGGAGTTATAACCAAATTCAGTGAAGGATTAATTAACTTATATTTTACCATTTTTCTAGTTTTTTAATAATCTCAGCTCTACAATTTTATGGTACTATGATGTTAGGCAAAATATCTCTGTGCCACAGTTCCCCTCTTTATAATGCGAGGATTAATAATAGTACCTATTCTGTAGGGTTATAAGAATTTGATGTAAGACTGTAGAAAATTTCTCACCACAAAGTAAGCTGCTGCCAAGTGTGAACTATTATTAACACATCAGATACTGTTTTAGGTGAGGTGTTTCCTTTAAACAACAAGAAGTTAGTCCCCTTTCCTTTTTTCCCAAGTTCCCTTTGTGATTCTTATCTTGTCCTCCTGACCAGGAGAAGTGCATGGACAAGCCTGGGCCAAAGTTGGACAGTCGGGCTGAGGCCTGTTTTGTGAACTGCGTTGAACGCTTCATTGATACAAGCCAATTCATCTTGAATCGACTGGAACAGACCCAGAAATCCAAGCCAGTCTTCTCAGAAAGCCTTTCTGACTGATTTCAGCATTACCTTTTTGGAAAAAGGAAGGTAGTTCAAGAGTGGTTGAAGAAAAGGCTGCAGGGGGATTGGCTCCCACCTTTGGCACTCTGGAAGTACCTGGTCATCTGAGAATGAACAAAGACCAATATTTTTGTGTGCTTGGGGCTTGAGGGTTATATGTGTATTTGGTTGTGCTTTTTTAATGTTAATCTTGTGAAAATAGTTGGCAGATGAATGGAAAACCTTCTTAGATGCATATCACTGTATGTGGGACTATGTTTTTCTGAACGTCCCATTAACTGCTTTGTATAATTTGGATAGTGGAACTGCTTTTTATAATTTGATAGTGGGACCACATGGATAAAATCTGTCATTTGTGGATTCATTTCAGATGCGTAGGGACATTGATACACATCTTGGTGTCTGAGAAAGGGTGGCAATGGGGGAAGAGTTATTTGGTACTTAACTAGTGTTTTGACCATCAGTGCTGGGAAAAAATCTATAGAATATTCATATAATATAATTCAGCTTTCTAAATTATCTCCCTTCCTTATACTGTGATTTACTTAAGTATCTATATAAAGTATGGTCTCGAGGTAGGTAGTACAGGCAGCCTGAGTATCTAGAGGCCTTTAGTTATAAAGGAATCTAGCCAGTGAACGTAATTCTCATTACTAAAGTGCCATGAGGAAGAATTTAACTGATCCTGTATATCAGGGTCAAAGAAATTCAAAGATGGGCCTAAATAAGTTGTAAAGATTTAGGCCTGTCAAAAACTAACAGCAGTTTCATGTAGAGGTGCATGTCTAATGTCAATCAATCAGTATAGATTCTATTTACTGCAATTTTTTGGTCATTGAAATAAAAGCTTCTACAAGATTCAACTGTGTGATTGAGAAGGCTTTCTATTCAGGTTTTCGCCTGCACCCTGGAGAGATTGGGTATGTACTGGTTCCAAGACTGGTTTCAGTCTGGGTACCTGCTCTGTGTAAGTTATAGCACAGTAGCCCAGGGATCCCTGACCTTTTTGTGGAAAAAAAAAAAAGAGAGAGAACCTTGAGGAGAAATGGGGAGGGAAAGAATTCAGTGCTGGCAGTCACCCTGAGTGTAGTAGAAGAGGTTATATTGATTGGATTCCCCTCTTACTTCAAATCCTAGTAGATTGGAGTCTAGTTGGAACTACTTGTTTGGTGCCTCTAGTGCAAATCCATGATAGTTGGGGAAATAATATATTTCTAGAAGCCTCAAGTCCTTTTAGCTTTCCTGCTTATAGGCATAACAAGGAATTTGAAAATTTTCTGATTAAAACAATTCAACAAACATCGAAGTGCTTACTTTGTGCCCGGAATTCAGCAGTGCACAAAAGCAAAGTCCCTGTCCATGTGGAACTTATGTTCTAGTGAGGGGAGATAGGCAATAAACACATAAATATATTAATTATTGAGTGCTATTGGAGAAAAAGCAGAGTAAACGGTGTTGGGGAATGTCCATGGGGTGTTGATATTTGAGATAAGATGGTTAGAGAAAGCCTCATTGGGACAATGGCATTTCAGCAGAGACTTGCATGAATTAAGTGTCCAAGCCATATAGGCTTCTAGGAGAAAAACATTTTAGGTAGAAGTGATGCAAGTCCAAAAGCCCCAGAGTGGGAGCTGCATGCGGTGAAGCTAAGGTAGAACAGTGGTCAGTATGGCTGGGGTGAAGTAAGGAGAATGGTAAGAAAATCTGAGATATTCTTGAAATGGATTGGGGCTGGGAGGTGGGGCAGGGATGTGCAGTGATCATGTAGGGTATTGTAGGCTCTTGCAAGGACTTGGATTTTACCCAGCAAGATGGGGAGCCATTTGGGGATTTTAAGCAAAAAAGTGATGTGATTTAACTTAAGATTTAGGAGGGTCTGGCTGTTGTGTGGAGAACATGTACATGGGAAAGAAATAGCAGCAGCAAAGTAGTAAGAATAATGCCATTTTGAGGTCCAGAAAATATCAGGTTTTTAGGGTAGTTACCTTCCATACACTTTGTGTCAATATGCTCCTACAAAATTTAGTGTGTTCATGTAAAACCTCAGGTCATAAAGAAAAGGTCCTTTTGTTATTTCCTTCTTATTCTTCCTTATTCTTTTTACTAGAGGCCCGGTACATGAAATTCGTGCACAGGGGCGGGGAGAGGTGTCCTTCAGCCCAGCCTGCACCCTTTCCAATCTAGGACCCCTTGGGGGATGTCCAACTGCTGGTTTAGGCCCAATCCCACAGTCAGACATCTCTCTCACAATCCGGGACTGCTGGCTCTCAACCGCTAGCCTGCCTGCCTGCCTGATTACCCCTAATCGCTTCTGCTTGCCGGTCTGATCACCCCCTAACCACTCCCCTGCCAGCCTGGTTGCCCCCAACTGCCCTCCCCTGCCGGCCTGGTCACCCCTAACTGCCCTCCCCATTCAGGCCTGGTCCCCCCCAACTGCCCTCCTCTGCTGGCCTGGTCGCCCACAACTGCCCCCCGCCGCCGGCCATCTTGTGACAGCCATCTTTTGACCACATGGGGGCAGCCATCTTGTGTGAGGGTGAGATGGTCAATTTGCATATTACCTTTTTATTATATAGGATTATATTATTAGAGGCCCCATGCATGAATTCATGCACAGGTGGGGTCCAGTTGGGCCCAGTCCCATTCAGGGTGGATTGGGGCCAGGCCTGTCAGGAGGAGGAGACAGTAGGAAGTTGGCCAGCCTGCTTGTCCCAATCAGGGCCTGATCAGGCCTGGGCCAGCATGGGGGAGGGGCTGTGGGTGGTAGGCCTGCTGGCCCCACCCCCAAATGGGGGAATCAATCGGGGGTCAGTGGCTGGGAGAAGGGCCATGGGAGGTTGGCCAGCCAGCCCCATCCCTGATTGGGGGGGGGGGGCAATTGGGAGTGGAGCTGGGTGGGGAGAGGGGCTGTGGGTGGTGGGTCAGCAGTCCCAAATGGAGTGGGGGGGCCGATCGGGGGCCAGCTGCTTGGGGGAGGGACCATGGGTGGTGGGGGCAAGGGGGAGAAAAAAGGGGGGACATCTGTATTACTATCAATAATGAAAATGATGCTTAAAAAAAGAATTTTGATATGTATCAGCAATATGATAATAATTGGTCTGCTTTATTGAGAGTATACTATTTCCCATACTAATTATTTTACGTAGGCCATCTTTTTAAAAATTATGATTCTATGAGAGAGGAACTATTATTATCATGCCCATGTTATAGATTGAGAAGCCAAGGCTCAGAGAAAGAAACTTATTCAAGGTTACACAGCTAATAAATTGTAGGGCTGGAATTTGAACCCAGGCAGTTTGATTCTAGAGCTCATGGTCAGAACTACTATACCAAATTGCCTCCTGATGTTTAAAGCAGCGGTTCTCAACCTGTGGGTCGCGAACAATGAAAATACATCCTGCATATCAGATATTTACATTATGATTCATAACAGTAGCAAAATTAGTTATGAAGTAGCAACGAAAATAATTTTATGGTTGGAGGTCACCACAACATGAGGAACTGTATTAAAGGGTCATGGCATTAGAAAGATTGAGAACCACTGATAGACTAGAGGCCCGGTGCACGGGATTTGTGCACTGGTGGGGGCATGGCCTGCGGGATCTGCCTGCTGTGGGAGCGCTGCTCATCCCGGTCAGCCAAGCAGCTGTGGACCAGCCCTCTGAGTGGCTGCTCCCTGGTCCGGCATCTTCTGTGGAGCTGGAGCACTCGCCTCTCCAGGGGACCCAGTCGGGGTTGGGCCCAGGGACAATAGCACTGAGAGGCAGCGGAGTAGGCCTCAGTTCCACAGCGGTCAGGGACCCACTTCCCAGCCTTCAGGGTCAGCTCTGTGAGCCCTGAGGCAGCACTGCATGGCCTGCAGGCATCCAGAGGAGGCAGCAGGGAGCGAGGAGGAGGAGCCTGGGGTGAGGAGGCAACCATCACAGCCCAGGTTCCTGCCAGTCAGCCCGGGGTTCGCAGAGGGAGCAGCTGCTCCTCCTGGTCAGCGGACCGGTGCTCCCACTGTGGTAGCACACTGACCACCATGGGGCAGCTCCTGTGTTGAGCGTCTGCCCCCTGGTGGTCAGTGCTTGTCATAGCAACTGGCTGGTCGTTCTGGTTGTTCCACTCAGCAGGGGTCCTCAAACTTTTTAAACTGGGGGCCAGTTCACTGTCCCTCAGACCATTGGAGGGCTGGACTATAGTTTTATAAGTACCGCGCGCTAACCGATTGCGCCACTGGAGCTCCTGGACTATAGTTTTAAAAAAAACTATGAACAAATTCCTATGCACAGTGCACATCTTATTTTGAAGTAAAAAAAACAAAACGGGAACAAATACAATATTTGTATTTGCATGTGGCCCCCGGGCCGTAGTTTGAGGACCCCTGTTCCACTGTTTAGTCACTGGGTTTTTATTATATAGGACAGGAAGTAATGTTTCCTTAAAAGGTAGAGCTAGAATGACCAGAACATTTCATTCCAGAGATGGGATGGTATAGTGCAGTGGTCGGCAAACTCATTAGTCAACAGCCAAATATCAACAGTACAACGACTGAAATTTCTTTTGAGAGACAAATTTTTTAAACTTAAACTATATAGGTAGGTACATTGTTATTAACTTAATTAGGGTGCTCCTAAGGCTTAGGAAGAGCCACACTTAAGGGGCCAAAGAGCCGCATGTGGCTCGCGAGCCGCAGTTTGCCCACTGGTATAGTGGAAAGAATGTAAGTTTTAAAGCTAAGCAGAACTGTGTTCAAATTCTGACTCTGCCAACACCTACGTGACCTTAGGGAAACTGAGGATCACTTAACCTCTTTGATCCTCAGTTTCTCTATAAAACTGAAATGTAATGCCTACCTTACACAGTTGAAAAATGAAATCACATGTAAAATGCTTGGAAGACTATATAGATGCTTTAATTGGTGCTATTATTATTATTATTCAGAACTGAGCATCTTTGATAATCCTGGCAGACTCATCTGGGAGAACAAGAGAAAAGCAAGAAGCCACCTAATGAAGCTGATTAATTGATGAAGTGGCACAGTTAATGGAGCATATAATAATATGAATTTTGAGTTTTGCACTCTGGATCAGTTAGATGGGCATCATCCCATGTACTGAGAGGTCACTGGTTCAATTCCTGGTCTGGGTACATGCCCAAGTTGTGGGCTGTCCTCATCAGGTGGCAGGCAATCGGTGTTTTTCTCTCTCTCCCTCTCCCTTCTTCTCTAAAATCAATAAAAACATATTTTAAAAAATAACTTTTAGTTTTATCTTACAATCAATGGAAACTATAGGAGTATTTTAAACAGTTGAATGACAATGATATTTGCACTTTTTTAATGAAAAAAGTACTACACGCGTTTTAAAACTTTCAAACAATATAGAATTACTTAAATGCAAGTCCCCCTTACCCCATACATACATTTAGAAAGATCACTTTAGCATCTGGATAAAAGCAGAGAAATAATAGTAATAATATTTCCCTAATCCAGGCAGGAACATTTGGAGGATTCAGTTCAGATAGTGGAAGTGGGGATGGACAGGAGGAGACATTAGGAATATAGGGGAGCTGTGAGAGAAATCTGGAATAAAGTGGTAAGGGAGTAAAACATGATAGAAAAGGAGGTAGGGTATAGAAAAATGTGCCAATGACAGAATACTGTGGGATTCAGAGCAGCAAAAGTGACTGTAAGGAAGATAGCTGAACTAATCATGTTGAATGGGCTGCAGAGAGGGAATGACATAAATGGCTCTCCCCAGTTCTATAGCTCCAGTGTCTAGGTAACCCCTGGAGTTGTTTATTGTAGCCTAATTTAAGGAACATAAGCATACCCCTAAGTCAGAAATATTTAAAAGATTATTCACAAATACAATGTTCTATAAGTTTTAATTGGAAGTTTTAGAAACAAGCCAAGAGGGAAACAAAAGATAAAATGTCACTTGATTTTTAACACCCTACTTTATTAAGTAAAGGAGAAAAGAGTGGAAAGGAAAAAAGGAAACAGTGGGGGATCCAGGGACTCAGAAATATTTGTTAAACTGTACTTCAGACCTATAGTTAACTTCTTAAGGCTGAAACCTGTGGTCGGCAAACTGCGGCTCGAGAGCCACATGCGGCTCTTTGGCCCCTTGAGTGTGGCTCTTCATAAGCCTTAGGAGTACCCAAATTAAGTTAATAACAATGTACCTACATATATAGTTTAAGTTTAAAAAATTTGACTCTCCATCGGCCTGCAGACTGAAGGGTCCCGGGTTCGATTCTGGCCAAGGGCATGTACCTTGATTGCGGGCACATCCCCAGTAGGGGGTGTGCAGGAGGCAGCTGATCGGTGTTTCTCTCTCATCGATGTTTCTAACTCTCTATCCCTCTCCCTTCCTCTCTGTAAAAAATCAATACTCATTTGTGGAATATAATGATCAACATACACTGATGAACAAGGACTGATCCAGAGACAGAGGAATTGATTGGACTGTCGGGCCTTGGAGGGAAGGTAACTGAGGGTGGGGCTACGGGGGAGAGATCAACCAAAGGACTTATATGCAAGCATATAGGCCTAACCAATGGACACGGACAACGGGGGGGGGGGGTGAGGGCATGAGCGGGGGGTGGGGATAAGGACACATATGTAATATCTTAATCAATAAAAAATATATTTAAAAAATATATAATTTTTTAAAAAAACATTTGGCTCTCAAAAGAAATTTCAATCGTTGTACTGTTGATATTTGGCTCTGTTGACTAATGAGTTTGCTGACCGCTGGCTTAAACCATTTGCGACATAACATGACTGAATTGTGTACTAAGCCAGTGTTGTTTAAATTAAAAGTCTAACATTACAATATTGCTAGATGTACCTTGTCACTACAAAGGAAACCACCAACACTGCCTAACTCTCTTTCTAAACAGCCATCCTTCCTCATCATTGTGTGGCTGGATACGCCACCAGGCCAAAAGAGCTGACCCCTGTTTTTCAAGCACTTTCTTCTTTTTCTTTCCCTTAGGAAGGTCCTAAGGATGCTTTCTTTTCTTCTTAAAGCTGCCAGCACTGCGGGGTTCTTCCCATTAATTAGATTTACTATTATTCTTACTCACCTCATTCTTCCTATTTGAGACAAACACATAGGCCTGTAGGATGTTTAGGGTTTTGTTTTGAATCACTATGTGAAAATAGACATGTGACAACACAGAATAAATATGAAGAAATTGCAAAAGTTACTGAATTTTACAAAATTCTCCAGTCACCTCTGATTCACATTCCCTTTCTCCCTGCTATGGTGATTACCAAGATCCCACGGTCTTTATTCCAGACTGGGCTTTCATTAAGCTTCGGACTTCCCACAAAACTCAGAAACCATAAAATAAATGGTTCTTAGTTTTGTCTACATAAAAAATCCTAAACAGCAAAACTTCCGTAAGCAAAGTTAAAAGAAAAACAACAAATGGGAACACATATTTAAAACTTCTATAAATGACTAATTTCCTCATTATATAAAGGGCACCTACAAATCAACAATTAAAGACCAATCATTCAATAGAAAAATAAGCAATTGATACAGAGAAGGCAGTTCAAAGAAATGAAAATACAAATGGATCTTGAACATGTGAAAATATGCTTGTTTAACAGAAGAAGAAAAAACCCTACACTGAGCCCTAGCCCTGTGGCTCAGTTGGTTGGAGCATAGTCCTGAACACCAGAGGGTTGCGGATCTGATCTCCGCTCATCCCTGGTCCGGCACTCACTGGAGGCAACGCTCAATGCTTCTCTTTTATCTCTCTCTTTCTCGCTCTCTCTCTTCTCCCTGCCTCCCTCTCTTTCTCTAAAAAAGCAACAACAAACAACAACAAACACCAAACAAACAATAAAAACATATCCTCAGTGAGGATTAAAGGAAAAAAACAGCCCTGGCTGAGTAGGTCATTTGGTTGGAGATTCGTTCCGATACACTAAGAACACCAAGGTTTTGGGTTCAGTTCACAGATATCAACCAATGAATGCATAAATAAGTGGGACAACAAATCGATGTTTCTATTTCTCTCTCTCAAATCAATAAATAAAAAGAAAAAAGAAACCTACACTAAAATATCTCATGTATTAGACTGACAAAGCAAAATATGATACAGTGAGGCTTTGACTTACAAGTTTAATTTGTTCTGAGACTGAGCTCGTTAAGGAGCTCGTTAACTCAAATTACTCTGTCAACTCAATGGTATCTCAAAAAACTCGTTAGTCGGGACACTGGTAAGTCAAGGCCCCACTGTACTGTTGTGTGTGGGTTTAAGGAAAGAGACACTATTACATTACTGATGGGAGTGTAAGTTGGTACCACCACTACAGACGGCAGTTTAGCAATATCTACCAAAATATAGATGTACAAAGCTTCTGTTCCAGAAATTGACTTCCAGGAATTCATCCTACAGATGTACTCACATGGACAAAATGACATATAAACAAGGTTATTCACTGCAGCGTTGTTTATGGTAGAAAGGAACTGGAAACAACTGCCTCTCATTAGGATATTGGTTAGATAATGTTACTACAGTGAGATACCAAGAAACAACAGAAAAGAGTGAGAAACCTCTTAATATACTGATATGGAATGAGCTCCAATACAAATTGTTAAACTAAAACAGCAAGATTCAAGACATACATGGGATGATTAAAATACATGTACACATTTGCTCGAATAAGCATACATTATCTCTTTTTATTTTTATTGATTTCAGAGAGGAAGGGAGAGGGAGAGAGATAGAAACATCAATGATGAGAATCATTGATTGGCCGCCTCCTACATGCCCCCTACTTTGGATCAAGCTGGCAACCCGGGCATGTGCCCTTGACCAGAATCGAACCCAGGACCCTTCAGTCTGCAGGCTGACACTATCCACTGAGCCAAACCAGCCAGGGCCATACATTATTTCTTGAAGGATATTGTTAGCATTAGTTTCCTCTGGGGAGAGGAACTGGATGATCTAGGGGAAGGGGAGGGAGGGAGACTTTTTTGGTTTTTTACTACGTATCTTTTCTTTATGCCTTTTGACTTCTGAATCATGAATGTATTACCTACTCAAAAATTAAATATTCTTTTAAAAATAAAAGAAAATTCTCCCCACTTCAGAACTCTGAACTCTGTACTAAAAAGTGGAAAGGTTTGATGGAAACCACTTCCAAAAATAAAAGCCCCATATTTTAACTACAATACTTGCAGAATCAAATAGATTACTCATTTCTAAGGACCTCAATCAAGCAGGGCTGGGATAGGGGTGGGTTGAGTAAGGCACTCACCTTGTGTGCAAAATTTAAGGATATGCCAAAAATTAAAAAATCCAGAAATATAAAATTTTAATGTAATATTTAAAAATAAAAATAATTCAAAAATCCATGATGAAGAAAATATCAAAATTCTAAATGCCACACCAAGCCATACTGGAGCATGTACCCTTGACAAAAGGAAAAATGTGGTCGCCATATACAAAGTTATATACATATAACTTTTTTCTAGAACATTAAAGCAGATGGAAAATCTTTTGAAAAATTGAAAAGTAGATAGATTAAAACTCACAGCATTAAAGATAAATATTTTATCTATACCAAAATCAAAATTTATTAAATTTTACTTTCCTGGATTTCAATGGAAGCAAACTCATCAATAATATTTTCATTAACTATTTTCCTGGCAATCTGGTGGAATTTAAATGCAAGTAGATGCTGGAGAATCTCTGGAAATGAGAATCACAAAGTAGATGCATTTTTAGTTATGCCATGCTAAGGGCTTTGAATTTTATTTTAAAGGTGGTGGGGTACCTCTAAAGTATTTTAAGCCTGTGTTTTAGGAAGATTACAATCACATCAGTGCCCAGGACTGAAAAAGGAGAAGACTGGAAGTAAAGACCTGATAAACTTTTAAGGTAGAAATGTAATTCCAAGGTTGATGGGCTAGGTTTTGATGACTAAACAAGAGGAGTAAGAGGGAAAATACGAGGATGACTAGCCATTGACGATTCACCCATTTACAACCTGTTCTGTATCCAGATTATATTAATTTGCTCCTGAAATGTGTGAAAGGAAATAAATTACCCTTTTCTTTCTAAGAAGCATGCCAAGCACCTTTTATTTTTGTAGAAGAGCTCACCAAAAAAGTTGAGAATCATTAATCTCATCAATTTTCTCATATTAAAAATGACTCATCCATTATATATAATATAAATAGATATATCTCTATATCTATATATATCTATATATATCTATATCTATCTATCATCCATCTATCTATCATCTATCTATCTATCTATCTATCTATCTATCTATCTATCTATCTATCTATCTATCTATCTATCTGTAAGGTTCATCTTTCTCCTCACACTCACTATAGTCCTTTTAAAAAAAAGTCCTTTTCCAGAAACCTGGCGCCGGAGAACAGGCAGCGAGCTGGATCGCGGAGCGTGAGTGAAGGAGCCCAGCCGCTGGCCCGCCCGCCGCCGCCTCCCCTCCGTAAGCTGTAGCCGGGCCGGCCGGCTGCCCCAGCCTCTCCCTCCTCGTCAGGCAGCGAGGGCGCGCAAGGCAGAGGGAGGGAGAACGAGCGGCGCGGGAGGAGGCGGCCGGACAGAGCGAGCGCGCCCGCGCGCGTTGGGCGTGAGGGGAAGCCGCTGCCCGCCCCCTTCGCCTTCCCTTCTCTCCCCTTCCCTGCTCCCCCCGCCCTCCCCCCCACCGCGGAGCAGCACCACCGGCGGCCAATGTCGGTAAAAAGGAGCTCAACTCCAACCACGACGGGCCCGTGAGACCTCAGAAAAATAACAGCAAGAAGCGATTGAACATATTGATGAAGTACAAAATGAAATAGACAGACTTAATGAACAAGCCAGTGAGGAGATTTTGAAAGTAGAACAGAAATATAAAAAACTCCGCCAACCATTTTTTCAGAAGAGGTCAGAATTGATCGCCAAAATCCCAAATTTGGGGGTAACAACATTTGTCAGCCATCCACAGGTGTCTGCACTGCTTGGGGAAGAGGATGAAGAGGCGCTGCATTATTTGACAAGAGTTGAAGTGACATAATTTGAAGATATTAAATCAGGTTACAGAATAGATTTTTATTTTGATGAAAATCCTTACTTCAAAAATAAAGTTCTCTCCAAAGAGTTTACTCTGAATGAGAGTGGTGATCCATCTCAAAGTCCGCTGAAATCAAATGGAAATCTGGAAAGGATTTGACGAAACATTCAAGTCAAACACAGAATAAAGTCAGCAGGAAGAGACAGCATGAGGAACCGGAACGCTTCTTTACCTGGTTCACTGACCATTCTGATGCAGCTGCAGATGAGTTGGGAGAAGTCATCAAAGATGACATTTGGCCAAATCCATTACAGTACGACTTGGTTCCTGACATGGATGATGAAGAAGGGGAAGGAGAAGAAGATGATGATGATGAAGAAGAGGAAGGGTTGGAAGATATTGATGAAGAAGGGGATGAGGATGAAGGTGAAGAAGATGAAGGTGATGATGAAGGGGAAGAAGGAGAGGAAGATGAAGGAGAAGATGACTAATGAACACTGATGGATTCCAACCTTTTTTAATTTTCTCCAGTCCCTGGAAGCAAGTTGCAGTCTTTTTTTTTTTTTTTTCTTTTTCTCCCCCCCGCCCCTTCTTGTGCTCAGTCGCCCTGTTTTTGAGGTCTCTTTTACACCATGGTTCTCACCTTATTTGGGGAGGATGTACCTTGAGCCAAATACAGTGGGGAAAGAATCTTTGCCCCTTTCTAGTTCCAAATTCATTGTTATCCCTTCCTGTCTCAAGAAAAACTTGATGGAATCAACACCACCGTGCTCTGTGGGAAAAAAGAAAAACCTTCTGCTCCCTTAGCTCTGCTGGGAGCTGGAGGTGGCTAGGCCCCTGGGTAGTAGTGCATAGAATTCTAGCTCTTTCCTCCTTTCTCTGTATATTGGGCTCAGAGATTATACTGTGTCTCTATGTGAATATGGACAGTTAGCATTTACCAACATATATCTGTCTACTTTCTCTTGTTTAAAAAAAGAAAAAAAAAACTTTAAAAGGGGGGGTTATAGAAGGTCAGCAAAGGGTGGGTTTGAGATGTTTGGGTGGGTTAAGTGGGCATTTTGACAACATGGCTTCTCCTTTGGCATGTTAATTGTGATGTTTAACGGACATCCTTGCAGTCTAAGATGGCACTTTTAAAATAAAATTCTCTCCTAATGATGACTTGAGCCTTGCCACTCGATGGGAGAATCAGCATAACCTGTAGGATCTTATTCAGAATTGGCATTTCTCTATTGTAATTTTGTTCTGTTTATTTTTAAAGTTTCTTTTTGTTTCACTGGAAAGAAAAGATAATGCTCAGTTTTAAACGTTAAAAGTGTACAAGTTGCTTTGTTACAATAAAACTAAATGTGTACACACACACAAAGAAACCTGGCACCAAAGCTGGTATTCTGCCAAATGTGCCAAGATTAGGATAAAAAATAAAAGTAAAAGAGGCAGCAGACCTAAGATAACTGGTAAGTTGACAATTTTGTTTCCTTTTTTTAGACAAGCAAAAATAGTTTAAAGATGATTAAATAGGGCAGAAAAAATCCACTTACACTCTTCTATGAAAGAAAGGGAGATGGTCTTTTAAATAAAGAATTAATGTCTAAGCCAATTCTGCCCGCCATCCTATGATTATTTTCCTTTAAAAATAACATATGATGTGTATTTCCAGTAATTTAGTGACCAAAATAACTTAAAAATCCTTCCACAGTACAAAACACTTAAAAATTTAGAATAAAATATAATGTCCTTTTAAATGTACAGATGAGTTTTCAGGTAAGTAAAGGAAATCACTATGAGTCCAAACACAAAATGAAAAGTGGAAAACCAGAACTTTTATTCAGGGTTAGAAGTCTTAGCTGCTCTGATTGTGGGGTCCAGGTGGCTTGATTATCTATTAAGTAAGGTGCTTAGGTTTGGTGTTTTTTAAAAAAAATTTTTCATTGATTTCAGAGACGAAGGGAGAGAGATAGAGAGAAACATGAATGATGAGAGAGAATCATTGATTGGCTGCCTCCTGCACACCCCCTACTCGGGGGGGGGGGGGGGCTCAGAATCAAGCCTGCAACCCAAGCATGTGCCCTTGGCAGGAATTGAACCTGGGACCCTTTAGTACGCAAGCCGACGCTCTATCCACTGAGCCAAACAGGCTAGGGCAGGTGCTTAGGTTTTTTTTTTTTTTTAAATATATTTTATTGATTTTTTACAGAGAGGAAGGGAGAGAGATAGTTAGAAACACTGATGAGAGAGAAACATCGATCAGCTGCCTCCCGCACACCCCCCACTGGGGATGTGCCCACAACCAAGGTACATGCCCTTGACCGGAATCAAACCCGGGACCCCTCAGTCCACAGGCCGACGCTCTATCCGCTGCCAAACCGGCCACGGCAGGTGCTTAGGTTTTTTTTTTTTTTTTTTTGCTTTTTAAATTTTTTTTTTATTGCTTAAAGTATTGCAAAGGGTATTACATATGTATCCATTTTATCCCCCCGCCCTAGACAGTCCCCTAGCCTCCCCTATCACCCCGTGTCTTATGTCCATTGGTTATGCTTATATGCATGCATACAAGTCCTTTAGTTGATCTCTTACCCCCCTACCTCCTGCCCCCCAACCCTCCCCGGCCTTCCCGCTGCAGTTTGACAATCTGTTTGAGGCAGCTCTGCCTCTGTATCTATTATTGTTCAAAAGTTTATAATGGTCTCTATTGTCCATGAATGAGTGAGATCATGTGGTATTTTTCCTTTATTGACTGGCTTATTTCACTTAGCATAATGCTCTCCAGTTCCATCCATGACGTTGCAAATGGTAAGAGTTCCTTCCTTTTTACAGCAGCATAGTATTCCATCGTGTAGATGTACCACAGTTTTCTAATCCATTCATCTACTGATGGGCACTTAGGCTGTTTCCAGATCTTAGCTATGGTGAATTGTGCTGCTATGAACATAGGGGTGCATATATCCTTTCTGATTGGTGTTTCTGGTTTCTTGGGATATATTCCTAGAAGTGGGATCACAGGGTCAAATGGGAGTTCCATTTTCAGTTTTTTAAGGAAACTCCATACTGTCTTCCATAGTGGCTGCACCAGTCTGCATTCCCACCAGCAGTGCACAAGTGTTCCTTTTTCTCCACATCCTCTCCAGCACTTGTCGTTTGTTGATTTGTTGATGATAGCCAGTCTGACAGGTGTGAGATGGTACCTCATTGCTGTTTTGATTTGCATCTCTCGGATGATTAGTGACTTTGAGCATGTTTTCATATGTCTCTTGGCTTTCTGGATGTCCTCTTTTGAAAGGTGTCTATTTAGGTCCTTTGCCCATTTTTTGATTGGATTGTTTATCTTTCTTTTGTTAAGTTGTATGAGTTCCCTATAAATTTTGGAGATTAGGCCCTTATCAGATATGTCATTGGCAAATATGTTTTCCCACACAGTGGGTTTTCTCGTTGTTTTGTTGATGGTTTCTTTTGCTGTGCAGAAGCTTTTTATTTTGATGTAGTCCCATTTGTTCATTTTTTCTTTAGTTTCAAGTGCCCTAGGAGCTGTATCAGTGAAGAAATTGCTTCGGCATATGTCTGAGATTTTGTTGCCTTTGGATTCTTCTAGAATTTTTATGGTTTCCCGTCGTACATTTAAGTCCTTTATCCATTTTGAGTTTATTTTTGTGTATGGTGTAAGTTGGTGGTCTAGTTTCATTTTCTTGCATATATCTGTCCAATTTTCCCAGCACCATTTATTGAAGAGACTATCTTGGCTCCATTGTATGTTCTTGCCTCCTTTGTCAAATGTTAATTGAGCATATTGGTTCGGGCCGATTTCTGGGGTCTCTATTCTATTCCATTGATCTATATGCCTATTCTTGTGCCAGTACCAGGCAGTTTTGAGAACAGTGGCTTTGTAATACAACTTGATATCTGGTATTGAGATCCCACCTACTTTGTTCTTTTTCAGGATTGCTGCAGCTATTCGGGGTCTTTTTTTATTCCAGATGAATTTTTGGAGAGTTCGTTCTAGATCTCTGAAGTATGCCGTTGGTATTTTAATGGGAAGTGCATTGAATTTATAGATTGCTTTGGGTAGTATGGACATTTTAATGATGTTGATTCTACCAATCCATGAACACGGTATGTTCTTCCATCTGTTTATGTCTTCCTCTATATCTTTTTTCAACGTCCTGTAGTTTTCTGAGTAGAGGTCTTTTACCTCTTTAGTTAAGTTTATTCCTAGGTAGCTTAATTTTTTTGGTGCAATGGTAAACGGGATTGTTTTTATACAGGTGCTTAGGTTTTGATGGCAATGTAGAGGCAGGGGAAAAAGCCTTGGGACTAAGTAAGGCAGGGGTTTTGGAACTTATGCGCCTATAGAAAGTTGAGACTCTCAAAGGACTACACCATAGATAAGGATAAACTAAACAAAAATCTGGACAAAAATTCACTAGCATAGGGAGATGACCTGGGATCTGGGAAGGCAGAAAAAGGGTTTCCCTGTGAGGATTTGTAACTACAAGCCTCCTTTCACATGAGCTTGGGATTCAAAATGTATACCTCCTGTAAAGTCCAGGTTTTTAAAAAATAGCATAAAGTGGTTCCTAGCTGTTGATAGCGGTCATACTACTTGGCAGAAGCAACACAAAACAGCATTTTCCCAGGTCTTTAAGCAGCAGCAGCAACAAGGTTCATAAGTTTAGTATCTGTTTCCTTCTATGTAATTTATTCTTTCAGTCTTTTATCCATTTTGAGTTAATTTTTGTTAATTTTCCCCCTATTCTTATTTTACCTAGAGTTTTTATTAGGAATTCCTGATAACTTATTTTTCAAATTCCTTTTCACTATTTATCTATGTGATCATAGGGCTTTCTCCTTTAATTTAGTGATATAATAGATTATGATGATAAATTTTCTTACCTCTAATCACCCTCATCCCTGGAATAAACCACATTTGGTCATAGTCTAACTTGTTATTATATAATTTTAAAATAAAAATCAAAAAGTGATTTTTAACCAGAAATTATGTTCTAGTTTTTAAATCAGTATCTGAATATTTCTGTTTCTCTGCCGTCTGCAACTAGGTAGAACTCTTCTCCCCGTGTTGGGTATAGACCACCATTATTACAGAGCCCTGAATAATTAGGATGAAGCCCATGTTCCCATGCATATTGAATTATCCATTCAAATAGTAAGATCATAACACTGAATTATGGAGAAACAGATAAAAGGTAAATAAACTTAGAATTCTTTCTCAAGAATTAAGCTAGACAGTTCTTGGAAAAGTGGTAAAAATGACCAGTTCATTACAACTTTCTTACACCACATAGATTTTTTTTTAGTGTTTCAATAGGGAATAAGAAATGGTTGTTAATTTAATTCACTGGGAAGCTCCTAGGAACAAAGAAGCAGCAAAGGCATATAAGGCAGACAAATTAAACTAAAGAAAAATTATTGCAGAAGTAACAATTTAAGCAATGTTATAGTTGGTGGGCTTTATACCTGGGCAAATATTCACTGAAATATATAGTATCTTTTGAACACTCTAAAAATTAAATTTACTCCTAAGTAAAGAAAGATACAAGGAAAGTAAAAGATCAGTCTCAACAGAAATAAAATACTATCAGAACTAATAGTATAAGAATTAAAATAAGAATGAGACGCCCAGCCAGTATGGCTCAGTGATTGAGCGTTGACCTATGAACCAGGAGGTCAAGGTTTTATTCCCTGTCAGGACACTTAACCAGGTTGCAGGCTTGATCCCCAGTAGGGGGCATGCAGGAGGCAGTCCATCAATGATTCTCTCTCATCATTGATGTTTCTACCTCTTTCTCCCTCTACCTTCCTCTCTCTGAAATCAATAAAAATATATATTTAAAAAATAAGAATGAGGAAGCTGGAGTAAAACTATGATGATGCTAACAGAAGTACCAGATAAAACTTCTGCTTGCCTGACATATACTTAGTGCACCGAGGGGTTGCTAGGGCAAAGGCACAGCCTACAAAATTGGCAGTTTCTCCAATTCCCACTACAAAGGGGTCACAACATTCATGGTTAAGTGAGAGAACATGACTATACACAAAACTTGGCATATCTGTCCAATTTTTACATATACTACACTTCGTAAAGTTAAGTCCAGCCCATGTAAAGAATCAAAAGCATACATTTGTGCTGCATAAACTCTGTACTTCTATTGAATGCCAATTTAGCAATATCTTTTTTCCCATTTAAATAAATTCCAACAGCTGTAAAACAGGATAGTTCTTCCTGGTGCTCTAGTAGATTTTATCATTATTCTAGTGAGTCAAGATTGATGGTTTCCGGGAGAGGGGATGGGAAGAGATTTATCAAAAATTGATATGCATATATGCATAATCCATGGACACAGGCAATAGCGTGGTGAAGGCCTGGAGGGCAGGAACAGTGGGGGGAAGGGGTCAATGAGGGGGGGGGGGGAAGGGGACATCTGTAATACTTTCAAAAATAAAGATAAATTTTTAAAAAGATTGATTTTTTTTTAGGTTGAGAGTTTCTAATATGTTATGACAGGCTAATCAAAGTGTCAGTAAATGTGCACAAATGGGTAGTTAATAAGGAACAAATGCATCATGTTTTCCAGAGCAAAGAACAGCAGAAAGCATTTAATTTCTATTTTATTATGATTAAGAAAGCTCTACTTCTGCCAGAAGAAAAGAACAAAAATGCAAGATTTTATTTCAGTTTCAATTTCTAGAAATTGATATTAACTTTATCCTTGTCACTTTCTGCTATTTGTTCCTAGGATGACCCCCCCCCCTCATTAGGATAATTTTCCTAGGAATGTTGCTTCTCTACAGTGCAGCTTTGAACAGTAATATCCAACTGTAACTCTCAGCCAAGGCAACGGAAGCTGAAGTTAAATTTGCTTTTGACTTAGTCACACAGAAATGGACCTGAATGTAGAGCAAAGACAGAAATATGTTCTTGAGGTAATTTTTCATTATAGAAAAGTATGCTTATATGAGTATGTCTGTGTACTAGTATGTGAGTGTGTATGTAATTATGGGAGGAAATAGGATTTTACTGAAAATATCTGGGAAAAGAAAAAATACTCTGAATCTTGTTGGCTTATTCTAAACCTAGGATCCATGAAAAAACAAACTTAAAAAAATATATCATTGGGTTAAATATAACTTCAATAGATTGTAAATTGAAAAGCACTTACTGAATATTAGCCCAACCCACCAGAATCATTCTTTCAGGTATGTATGACCACCATGACCTAAAGAATGGCAGAAAAATTATTAATCTATCAATTTTAGAACTCTGCAATAAAATAAAGCAATACTAAAATTATTTATATTATCACCAGGTAAAAAGACAATTGGAAAATATAACTGTTCCATGTAAGCTTGAATCTTTTCCCTCTCACTTTTTAAAAACCTACTTATTTATTTAGATATATTTTAATTGATTTTGAGAGGAAGGGAGAGGGAGAGATAGAAAAATCAATGATGAAAGATAATCATTGATTGGCTGTCTCCTGCAGTCCCACACTGGGGATTGAGCCCCTAAGCTGGGCATGTGCGCTGACCTGGAATTAAGCTGACTTTCTGGTTCATAAGTCTATGCTCAACCACTGAGCCACACTGGCCGGGCTAAAAACCTGTTTTAGAAAAGGCTTAATTTTTTAATAATAAAATTAACATGCGTGTTACCTGCAAAAAAAAAATCAGAGCAAACAGAAAATTACACGGAAGAAAATATGCTAATGGAAAAGAAAAGCAAGAGGAAGAGAAGAAAAGCTAAATAACCAAACTTTTAGAAAAATGTAGAGATTGCTCAAATAGAACTGCCACAGGTCACTTTAATAAGGTCTATCTTCTTTTTTTTAATATGCCTTTATTGATTTTTTTTTAGAGAGAGGGAGAAGGGAAGGAAGAGGAGATAGAAATATCTATGATAGGGAAACATCAATCAGCTGCTTCCTATACACCCCTTACTGGGATTTGCATCCACAACCCAAGCATATGCCCTGATCCAGGAATCGAGGCAGCAACCTCTTGGTGCATGGGAGGACACTCAACCCACTTAGCCACACTGGCCGGGTGGGCAAGGCCTATCTTCTTTAATATACAGCTTCCTCCAACGAAAATGCTATAGCTGAGAGCCTAGAATAGGCCAATGTAGAAGTCAAAGTGGCCAGACATTGTCTCCTTCCAGCAATGATTCTCTGGTTGAATAAAATACTAAGATGGGGCCCTAGCCAGGTGGCTCAACTGATTGGAGCATCATCCCATACACCAAAAGGAATGAGTTTGATTCCTGCTCAGGGCACATGCCTAGGTTGCAGGTTCAACCCCTGGTCAGGTCATGTACTGGAGGCAACCGATCGTTCGTTGATGATTCTCTCTCTCTCTCTCTCTCTCTCTCTCTCTCTCTCTCTCTCTCTCTCCCTCTCCTTTCCTCTCTCTCTTAAATCAATAAAAACATATCCTCAGGTGAGGATTAAAAATATTGCTATAATGGAAAATTTGCCCAGATTTTGAATTCTTATGTTTGTGTGATATCAGTGAAAATGTCAGAGTAGGAAACACCAAAAGTCTTTCCCTTCACAAAAGCAGCAAGTAAACTGGTCAAGTCAACATCAACTTTATAAGAACTCTGGAAACTAATCAGGCACAGCCACTGTGGGAAACAGTATAGAGTTTCCCAAAAAAATTAAAAATGGAACTTCCATTTGACCCAGTAATCCCACTTGTAGGAATATATCCCAAGAAAATAGAAACACCAATCAGAAAGGATATATGCACCCTGTGTTCATAGCAGCATAATTCACCATAGCTAAGATCTGGAAACAGCCTAAGTGCCCATCAGTAGATGAATGGATTAGAAAACTGTGGTACATCTACACAATGGAATACTACGCTGCTGTAAAAAAGAAGGAATTCTTACCATTTGCAATACCATGGATGGAACTGGAGAGCATTATGCTACGCAAAATAAGCCAGTCAGAGAAAGATAAATATCATATGATCTCACTCATGTGTGGAATATAATGAACAACATAAACTGATGAACAAAAATAAAACTGGACACATAGAAGCATTGAACAGACTATCCAACCTATGAAGGAAGGCGGGGGTGAAGGAGTAAGAGATCAACCAAAGGGCTTGTATGTATGCATATGAGCATAACCAATGGACACAGACAGTAGGGGGGTGAGGGCATGTGCTGGGGGGTGGGAGAAGTCAATGGGGGAAAAAGGAGACTCATGTAATACTTTAAACAATAAAGAATTTAAATTAAAAAAAAGACTTCAAAAAGTTTACATCAACTATATTTATCGAGGGACATCACCAAAATATGGCAGAGTAGGTAATTCCATGGTTCTGTCTCTCCACAAAAAACAACTAATACGCTGACAAAAACTGTCAACTTATGTAGAACTCTGGGATGTAGTAAAAATAAATGTAGAACCAGAGGAAATCTTAATGGAGAAAAAGACAGCTACATTGCAGTAAAAAGTCAGAACTGAAGGCTAAGGTGGAGTTGTAAATGGATTGCCTAAGCATTGAAGGAATCTCACAACACAGAGGTGATCTGCAAAAATTGGAAGAGCATTGTTTTCTTTCTCTTTTTCTTTTCTTGGCTCCAGGCATTTAAGACAATTCTGTCAAAATACTACCTGAGCCCTGACCAGTTGCTCAGTAGTTAGAGCATTGGCCGATGGATTGAAGGGTCCTGGATTTGATTCCGGCCAGGACACATGCAGAAGGCAACCAATCGACGTGTCTCTCTCACATTGGTGTTTCTCTTTCTCTGTCTCTCCCCCTCCCTTCCACTCTCTCTAAACATCAATGGAAAAAATGTCTTCTGGTGAGGATTTAAAAAAAAAATCCAAAACTAGTTGATTACTAAGCTAATGGAATACAAACTTTACTGACCACATTGCAGAATAGAAACTTTACAAAATATTTTAGAAAAGTCATTAAACAAACAACCCACAACAGGAAAGGAAACAAACCCTGGAAGGGGGGAAATCGTATATCAATAATTATCATATTATAACACTAAAAATAACTAGCTTTAAAGAAAAATTATAAGGCATGCAAAGAAAAAAGAGGTCACTGGTTGGATTCCCAGTTAGGTCACATGCCCAAGTTGCAGGCTCCATTCCCAGTAGGGGGGTGTGCAGGAGGTTGCTGATCAATGTTTGTCTCTCATCAATATTTCTCTCTCTCTAACTATCCCTCTAAATAAATAAATAAATAAATAGATAAATAAATAAATAAATAAATACTTTTTTAGTTCTAGCTGGTTTGGCTCAGTGAATATAGCATTGGCCCGAGGACTGAAGGGTCTCCGGTTCAATTCTGGTCAAGGGCACATGCCCGGGTTGCGGGCTCAATCCCCAGTAGGAGGCAGCAGGGGGCAGCTGATCAATGATTCTCTCTCATCATTGATGTTTCTATCTCTCACTCTCCCTTCCTCTCTGAAATCAATAAAAATATATTAAAAAATAAATAAATACTGAGTAGTAAATAAATAAATAAAATAAAAACATTTTAAAAATATGAAGTAGAAACTTAGACAATCTATTCAAAAATTGGTTTTAGGAAAACTGGATAGGATATCCACATGCAAAAGAAGGAAATTGAACTCTGACCTTACACTATATACAAAATTGACTCAAAATGGATTAAAGATGTAAACATAAGACCTAAAACTGTAAAATGCTTAAAAGAAAACATGGAAAATCTTCATGGTATTGGTTTTGGTAATGATTTCTTGCATATGACATCAAAATTATAGGCACGAAAAGAAAAAAGATAAATTGAATGCCATCAGAATTAAAGTTTTTGTGCATTAAAGGATACTATCAAGATTATGAAAAAAAAAAAAAAACCACAATCCACAGACTGGGAGAAAATATTTTCAAACAATATATGATAAGGGGTTAGTTTCCAGAATATATAAAGAATTCCTATAAGTCAATGACAGCAAAAATAATAGCAATAATAAAATAATAAATCAGCCAACTCAATTTAAAAAATGGGCAACGGTCCTGAGTGGACATTTCTCCAAAAGAACATATACACATGGTCAATTACCACATGAAGAGATGCTCAACATCACTAGCTATTATGAAAATGCAAATCAAAACCGTAATAGTAATGATGGCTATATGAGTGTTCTGTGTAAGCTACTTTGACAAGAGTGTTATTTCAGGGAATGAATGTGATTGCTCTTCTGTAATGTTTTAGGGATTTGTTTAAAATACATATAATACATACGAGAGGCCTGGTGCATGAAATTTGTGCACGGGTAGGATCCTTAGGCTTGGCCAGCAATCAGAGTCGATCGGGGCCTTCTGGCTGCCAGACAGGGTCTCCCTTCCCCGGTGCTGACTGCTGGCCAGGGCCTTCCTTCATTCCATCTTGCCCCCTGGTGGTCAGTGCATGTCATAGCAAGTGATCAAACTCCCAGGCTCCCCGTCAAACTCGCAAGGGAACAAATTGCAAATTAGGCTTTTATGTATATAGATAATAAAGATGGATATGAATGCTTAAAAAACACAATGAGATACCACTACATACCCATTAGGATAGCCATTTTTATTTTTCAGTGGAAAATAGTAAGTGTTGGTGAGGATGTAGAGAAACTGAAATTGTATGCATTGTTAGTGGGATGTAAAATGGTGCAGCCACTATGGAAAATGGTTTGGTGGTTCCTCAAAAAGTTCAACAGATTTACCATATGATCCAACAATTCCACTTCTGCATATATACCTCAAACAATTGCAAGCAAGGACTCAATACTTGTACACCAAGTTCATAGCATTATTCCTAATATCCAAAAGATGGAAACATCCCAAAAGTCCATTGACAGAAGAATGGATAAACAAGATGTGGTATCCTATATAATAAAAGCCCAGCAACCATAATGGCGTAACGGCAAGAATAACTGCTCAACCAGTCGCTATGAGGTGCATTGACTACATCTCCAATCAAAGGATGGTGAACGGGGAACCAGGATGGGGGAGGGGGGGACTGGGGACTGGTGAGTGGGCTGAAGATGGCCCTGATCGCAGGCTAGGCCTAGGGACCCAACCTGCACATAATTTCGTGCACTGGGCCTCTAGTATCCATATAATGGAATGTTATTCAGCCTTTAAAGGAAATGAAATTCTGATAATGCTACAACATGGGTGAACCTTGAAAACATTATGCTAAGTGAAGAAGCCAGATACAAAAGGACAAACATTGTATAATTCTGCTTTATACGAGGTATCTAGAATAGGCAAATTCATAGACAGAAAGCAAAGTAGAAGTTTCCAGGGGCTGTGGGGAGCGGGGAATGGAGAATAACTGCAAATGTAATTATATAGGGGAGGTCTGAGAATGTAGACATAGACACAGAGTCAAATAAAACTGGACTTAAATTAAGTCCATTTACTATATGTGTGACATGGGTCAGTTAAGTAAATTTTTAAAATCTCAGTTTACTCATCTAAAATAACAACCCCGGGATCATAGTCAAACCAAACTCACAGAGCAATTATGAGGGTTAAACAATATAATACATATAGAGTACTTAGCAAAGAGTAGAGTGCCTAATAAGCATTCAATGAATGTTAGCTATTTTAACTTTTGATAAGTTTCTGGCATATAATGCAATAAATTTCTGTTGGAATACATGCAAGTACATATTTGCTATGATGATGAAACTGGTTGAAGCTTAGTTGGGGGAGGGGAGGAGGGTTTTGGAGGGGATGGGTCCAGAAGAACTTATCAGAAAGACAGCAACAGGACAGAACAGAACCTAGAAATATATTCTGTATATATTTGACAACACGATAGTATGTATATGACAGGTTATTTGTATGTCGGTGTAACTTCTGGGATCAGTTCTCCCCTACCAAGAGAAATCATAATTCACGACTTTTCTCTTTTGCACTTTTTATTCCCTTCTTCCTTAAAAAAGGGGTGGGAAATCTGGCAGTAAGGGGAAAATTACATAATGTGTATGCCTGTATTTTAAGTTTTACCTTCTTCCATGAAACTGTTACCATATTTTAAGCATTTAATAGATGTGTGACATGGGTCAGTTAATTAACTCTTACCATATATTTTTAAAATTTGTTTATTAAGTTATTACATATGTGTCCTTATCCCCACGTTACCCCCCCCCTACTCATGCCCTCACCCCCCTGTTGTCCGTGTCCATTGGTTAGGCCTATATGCTTGCATATAAGTCCTTTGGTTGATCTCTCCCCCTTACCCCCACCCTCCCCTACCTTTCCTCCGAGGCCGGACCATCTGATAAATGCCTCTCCGTCTCTGGATCTGTCCTTGTTCATCAGTTTATGTTGTTCATTATATTCCACAAATGAGTGAGATCATGTAGTATTTATCCTTCTCTGACTGGCTTATTTCACTTAGCATAATTTGGAAACAGCCTAAGTGCCCATCAACAGATTAATGGATTAGAAAACTGTGGTACATCTACACAATGGAATACTGCGCTGCTGTAAAAAAGAAGGAATTCTTACCATTTGCCACAGCATGGATGGAACTCTTACCATATTTTTAATTATTTAACTCTTACCATATTTTAATGAACTCTTACTATATTTTAATTATCTCTTACCATATTTTAAGCATTTACTAGATTGTGACACTGGTCAGTTAACTAACTTTTTTTAAAAAAAAAATCATGCCTGGCACATTAGATTCTTAATTAACATTTGTCAGGTGATTGAATTATAAGTGAGCTGACTATGCTCCTCACCTCCACCCACAGGAATGCTCCCTGTGACAATTTTGCAAGAGCTCTATTTTTTTTTATTGTCTAAAGATTTACATATTAGAGTTCTATTTTTATTTATTTATTTATTTTAATATATTTTATTGATTTTTTGCAGAGAGGAAGGGAGAGAGATAGAGAGTTAGAAACATCGATGAGAAAGAAACATCGACCAGCTGCCACCTGCACACTCCCTATTGGGGATGTGCCCACAACCCAGGTACATGCCCTTGACCGGAATCGAACCTGGGACCTTTCAGTCCACAGGCCAACGCTCTATCCACTGAGCCAAACCGGTTTTGGCAAGAGTTCTATTTTTAAATTATCTAATATTTATATTGAATTCACTTTTTAAAAGGTTTTGAAGCAGCTTTCAGTGTTACTTATCACACAAAATAAAAATTAGGGAATTGGGAGAGACTGTTTAAGATAAAAAGAAATATCAACATATGCCAATAAGGTTCACAGTTTTTAGAGGTGTGTTGCAAAATGAGTTCTGAGCCTCATAGCAGCCATCACAAGGAAAGTAAATTACTCAATTCACATTGCCCATATGATTCAAAACACACAATCACTCAACTATCTCAGTGATCAAAAATATAATTATTTTCCTTTGAGTTATTACATAAAAATTGTATTTTGATGTAATATATGCCTTCACAAATATTATACAGTAAATGAAAGCCAAATTTCATGGTATATTTTGTATTATAACCCTTGATGCAGTAGCCTCAAGGCTAGGTGGATGAATTCTAATAAGGACCAAAAGCAATTTTATCCAGGTTTGAAGCTCTGGTAATTTAGTTTCACTAAATGAAAAAAAAAATCACTTATTCAAAAGAAATGATTGCACAATAATTAGTGTTCCAAAAATATTGTAATTTAGTTTGGATAAGTGTTAGGCAGTAGAGACTTCGTGACTATAATCTCTAACAGGAACCCACAATAGCTCTAATATTATCCCTATGCCTTTAAGAAGGATGCCTTTGACATCGTTTCAGGAAAGTACTAGAACGGTTCAAGTCACATGACTGAGCAGGGAGCCATTTTAGTATCTCAAGTAGGTAGACCATGGAGTACCCTGAGGAACCGTTCTCCCAACTGTCGGAACGTAATTCAAAACCAAAAACGTTAATATCAGAAACTGTAAGTTTCCAAGAGCCCAAAATTGTTGTCGACTCTGGAACTAAAACTGCCAGTGGCTACAGAACCCAAATTGCGGGTGAGCAAGGCACCTCAACTCTTGTCGACCGTGGCGCCGGCGCCCAAACTGGTGCCGACGTCGGCACCCAAGGTGATGCCCAGGCTGCTGCCAGACCTCCTCTGGAAAACTTAACAGGAAGGCAGGGTAAGTGGTTTATGTTCCACCCCCGCCAAAAAAATATTAACGATATTTTTGGGAGTTTATTTGAACTGTGTGACCCCCTTGAGGAGAAATTGGTGTAACTTGTGTTCCTGTCCAAAGATGTAAAATAATGACTCTGTGGAGGAGACGGGGTGGCTAATATGTTACATAGTTTGGGCGGGATTCTAATTATTTCATGGGTTTGCGTAGTGGCATATTTGTCATCCGGGGAGCATCAACCGAATGTGCCACCCCTTTTACAAATATCGCTGTGCACTGGTAAAAGTCCTGTGGCCACTCTGAAGGTTGCCCCGTGCCAAGAGAATTTGTTCTAAAGCCTTGTTCCTCGAGACCCCAGAGCGGCCTGAGCCTCCTGAGCCTTTTCTCCCAACCCCACCCTCACCCCCACCCGGCACACGACGGTCTGGCTGCCGCCTCTAGGCCTCTTGTCTGTCAGCTCCAGCAGGCGGCAGCGGAGGCGTGGCTAGTGGGGCGGGGCTGTGCGCTCTGCTGCTACCTGTGGCTGCACAGTCCACCCGCCTCCTGCCGTCGGATTCCATGGCTTGTTTCCCTGTAGCCCACTCACACCCCCTTCGGAACCGCCAGGGCAGAGAAGGGTGTCCTCCCCGCTAGGTCTTTCGGGTGCCATTGCGAGTCAGAGGAGGAGCAGGTGAGTTGGTCAGGCGGAGGGTTCTGGAGCTGGTTAGTGCTGTGTGTCAGCGCACGGTGCTTCCCTCCGTGCGCTGCTAGCATAGACGGCGAGGCTCAAAGGCTGGAACCTCCAAGTCTATGAGCTGGGCTCTTCCCTTGGAAGCTTAGTGCCCCCTGGAATAAGGATGGAGGGTCATTGCCTCCAAACTGCAGTCCGTGGCTATGAACTTGAGAAAATGCAAATTTTGGCTGATGCTGACTTAGGCTGCGTGGAGCATGTTGTCTGGTGCCTTCCACCTAGCTATAATCCTAATTCCAAATCTAATTTCACTGAAGCTACATGGAGCTTGGGGGTAATGAATGGTGGAGAGAAGTCCCATTAATTTAACTATGTATCAAAGAATGCTTGCCAGAAAAAGTGGATGCCTTTTCTTAAATACGAAACAACCAGTTCATTTGGTTAAATGCAGGTAACAAATTTTAAACCATATTAAAAACTCATTTCAATCCTGTTTTCCCACCTTCACTGAAACTTTCCCTTTTTACATTCTTTCACAAAATAAAGGCATTGAAATGAACAAAATGTCCTACTCTTAGTTCTGCTGAGAACTCTAAAAGTTACTACTGATCTGATAAAATCTTGCTTAGCAGCCAGTTCTTCAAATATCTGTATTTCTGCTCCCAATCTTAAGTGATTGTTACTTTTTATTCTGTTATGCAATGTTCTCAGCCCCAAGATTTTTAATTTAATTTGCTATATTTTAATTAACACCCCCTGTGTATAACTGTATGAAGCAGGAAGAAAAAAATGATTATCACAAATAAGCAATGTCTCTCTTTTCCCGTCCTTTCCTCTCTCTCATCCTGGCTGCCTGCTTTTCCACTGCTGGCTTCTCTTGTGCTTTCTATGCATTTCTGATAGTTTCTGAAGTCATATTAAAGGATTGAAATTATAACTGGTGAATGATTTCACCATAATAAGGTCTCAGACTAACTTGTATGTGATTTTTTTTTAAAAAAGGTTCCAGTGCTTTTAAATGATATTCAAGTTCAAAACTCAGAGCCCAGATAATGGTTTACAGAGTATTAGGAGCTGTACATTAATCAAAGGTACAAGATTTTATAACTTGGTATATAGTATAATGTTCTTAGAACCTAATAAAACTTTGTCAGGTTTCATATATGTACAGTGTTTTCTTTTCACTTTTGAGAAAAGTTTCCTCAGAAGAAGTGAAAGCCCTAAAACCCAAAATGCAAACTACTTAAGAGCTATCAAAAATAGATGGAAAATAAAATGAAAAAATAAGGATTAATTTAGGATTATTCACTTTACAGAAGGTGTATTTTTAAATATAAATGGATCTGTCTTAGGATTCCTTTAAATAACTTTTAGGGGTGTTTCAAATAACTGGTGGTTGTGAGGCTTATACGAAATAATAGACCTAACACACTCCATGTAGTGCCTACACACAGAATGCACGCAGTAAAAGCTAGCAATGAATAAATCAAATTGGATTTTACAGTCTTTCATATTACCTTTCAGGAATGTCTATTCAATGAAGTTAGGTGTACTCATATAGATAGCTTAGCCATAAGAACTGGACTTTTTGAAAGGTAGATCTGAGCTATTTATGCTGGCTCTAGTCTAGAGTCATAAAAGCTACTGGCTCTCCTATGGGTTTGTTTAATTCCTACCAATCAATTATAGTGAATAAAATATTGAAAATTTAGCTTTTGTTTCTTTCTAATAATCATAGAAAATTTCTGCCAGTGGTTTGGGGGTTGATTTCCGACTTTGGTTGGCACCCTCCCTGCAGAGGAATGTAGTTTGCTTCACATACCCTTCACTTACCCCCTTCACTTACAATTGGTGAAATTGTGGTCCTTTATCTGAGAGTAAAAAAATATCATTAAAAATACCAAATCAGCTGTAGCCGGTTTGGCTCAGTGGATAGAGCGTCGGCCTGCGGACTGAAGGATCCCAGGTTCGATTCCAGTCAAGGGCATGTACCTTGGTTGTGGTATATCCCCAGTGGGGAGTGTGCAGGAGGCGGCTGGTCGATGTTTCTATCTCATCAATGTTTCTAACTCTCTATCTCTCTCACTTCCTCTCTGTAAAAATTCAATAAAATATATTAAAAAAAATACCAAATCATGTTTTATAACAGATCTTATTTTATTTGTTATGCTATTTGGATTGATTTTTTTAAATCTTCAAGTATTGTAGGGAAGATAAAGAACTTTTAAAAATAATAATGTTATTTCAAATAAGGTATTTCAGAACTGTACACACACATCATTCCAGTGAGGATTATGCGCCAGGCCTTGTATAATTTAACCAGTACTACCAGAAGTGATCAGCAGAGGGAACAAGAGGAGTTTTTGGTGACTTTCTGTTGGTTTTGTTTTTGTTTTCATGAACTCAAAAACCAGAGATGAGTAAACACCAGCATGAACCTCCTTATGAAATTGAGAACCAGTTTATATGGCGTCTGCCTCCGGTAAGAAACCCTTGTATTTCAGAGCAAATATCTTCAGTGCATAAGTATTAGCTCTGCTTGGATTCTGTACCATTTCTATTTAAGGTAGGCTATAAAAACTGAGAACATTTGTTTCCCAGGAATCATGTTCTATTAAGCAGTCCTATCCCAGTGTGTACTCTTTTAGCAGCATTTTTTTGTCCTGTACATACCACTTATCATGTGGGTTGATTTCCTGGCAAACAATTGTGACAATGATGGATTCAGTATCAACAGCCTGCTCATTGGACAGCCAAGATAAGACTCTACTGAAATCTTTTCTGTCACCTCAAAAGGGTTAGTGAGAACGACCACGTTCTTCAAATTGATCACCATGCAAGGCTGTTGAAGCTCCTGTCAACATTGTGTTAGGTTTCCCCCCACCCACCCATTGAGACCTATATTCAAGTATTATTTAGTCTACAAAACTATATTAAGATGGGCTTCAGAAAGTTGTTTCCCCCATTAGGGTTAATTAATGTACTCAGTAAACTGCAGCTAAACCTTTCTTTAGCAACAATAACTGAAGGGTAGCAGTGAGAGGCAGGAATATAGAACTAGGAGAAGGCATTGACTGTAGCTACTAAAAGTCAACAATGATATTAGAGTTCACCTCATCCTAAATTGACCTGCACAATGCATGGTATCTCATGGTACATGGCATTGTTCCTAATGTTCCTAAGGCTTAACGTTTTTTTAAAGAAGGACTGTCTCTGACATATCTGTTATATTAACTGCCAAGTAGACAATCTTTCTAATTTGTCAATTTATCTCCTTTTTAGGAACATGCTGCTACTGTCAGAGAAATTATACATTCCGGAAGTGCCGCCATGAAAGATAAACTAAAAATTGACTTGTCTGGTAAGTAGTTAATATCCATTCACCATACATTGAACAGTAACTTACTAAGGGATTGCTCTGTGCCAGGTGCTCTATTCCATACTAAGGATTTGAAAAGAATAGAATGTGTTCTCTGTCTTGATGGACCCTAAGAGAGGCTTAAATCACTCCTATCTCTTCTTTTAAGAGGAAAAGAAGTAGATATTATGCACCGTGAGGTAATTATGAAAATGTGTATAAGAAAGAACTTAGGGGTCAACTGTGGGATTTGCCTACTGCTGATTGTCTCCAACATACAAGCTTTGGGATTTCTAACTATGACAAATGAATGTACTGTTCTTTGTTTACAAAGGTGACACACCTTTCTCTCTTTTAAACAACATTTATTAGGTTTTATAGATATAGAGAAGCAGAACCTATGCCCTGAAAATCTGTGTGTATGTGTGTATGTGCATTTAAACCAGGGGTCCTCAATCTACAGCTCGCGGGCCACATGCAAATACAAATACTGTATTTGTTCCCGTTTTGGTTTTTTACTTCAAAATAAGATATGTGCAGTGTGCATAGGAATTTGTTCATAGTGTTTTTTTAAACTATAGTCCGGCCCTCCAACAATCTGAGGGACAGTGAACTGGCCCCCTGTTTAAAAAGTTTGAGGACCCCTGATTTAAACTGTGATTGCCACTTTGCTTTAATTCTAGCTGGATCACCCATTGCAAATCAAAAGCTGCAGAGGGTTTGTTTTTTAAATTATAGAATGTCCTTTGTTCAGAGAATTTTACATGACAATACATGTATTTATTTAATAAAACTTCTATGTTAAAAAGAAAATAAATACAGATAAGTATATAAAGAAGGAATATAAAATGGCCCATAAACCCACAACTCTAGTAGCTCTATTGACATTTTTAGAAAGGGCAGTACAAGTTTATGGCTAGGAAATTCAAATAAAACAAAAAAGTTCAAAAGGAGGAGCGAAACTCTCTTTCATAGTGCCCCAAAGTCAGTGCCAAAAATAACTAATACTAACCATTTCTCCTTGTATTCCCTTACAGACAAAACTTTTATGCATAATATAATCATTTAAATAATCTCTGTTTTTAAAGTTAATTTACACAAAAAAGAGCATGTGAAATATAGTTCTGCATCTTTTTTTTTTCACTTACCATTAGAAGATTACACTTGAATCCTCAAAAGATATCCATATTTGAGACATCTGGGCAGGATTCAGAGTTGTCAGTGTATAATGTATATCCTATATAATCCTATATAATAAAAGGCTAATATGCAAATAGACCGAATAGTGGAACTACTGGTCACTATGACACGCATTGACCACCAGGGAGCAGATGCTTAATTGCAGGAGCTGTCCCCTGGTGGTCAGTGTGCTCTTACAGGGGGAGTGCCACTCGGCCAGAAGCTAGGCTCACGGCTGGGGAGCATAGTTGTGGTGGCGGGAGCCTCTCCTGCCTCCGCGGCAGCACTAAGGAACCTTCGGGGGGATGTCCGCCTGCCAGCTTAGGAGGGAGAGGGCCTAAGCCAGCAGGCAAACATTCCCCTGAGTGGTCCTGGACTGAGAGAAGGCACAAACTGGGCTGAGGCCTCCCCCCCTTCCATAGTGCACCAATGTCATACACTGGGCCTGGAGTATATTAATAACATACATAATTTTATTTCAAAAAGTTTTTAATCCTCACCTGAGGATATGTTTATTGATTGTAGAGAGAGGAAGATGGGGGAGAGAGAGAGAAATATTGATGTAAGAGAGAAACATCGATCAGTTGCCTTCCATACTCGCCCAGACATGGAATCGAATCAGCAACATTTTGGTGTATGGGACAATGTTCCAATCAACTGGGCTACCTGGCCAGGGCTACATATTTTCTTCAGTGTTTGGTGATTGTATAAAATTTTATATTTGTGAAGCTAACTAGAGGTTATACATTGAGACTTACTAGCAAGATTCTAAGATCAATCCTTCCCTCACCCAACCCTTTGAAAACACCCATGCATAATGACATGATTAAATGCTTCTTATGGTATTAAAATGAATGGCTTTGAATGAACGGAATTTGCCTTTTAGGATGAGAATGAAACATTTACTACTTTGTTCACATTTGTTCACAACCATTACTAAGAAAATTCTATACCTTTGATCAAGTGACACAAACTGGGGGAAAATGTATTCCATTTACTCTGCCTTCTTTCCTTTGGGGAGTTACTGAGTGCATGTACAATCCTATATAATAAAAGGCTAATATGCAAATAGACTGAACGGTGGAGCAACCGAACAACCAAACAACAGGTTGTTATGATGTGCACTGACCACCAGGGGGCATGCACGGAACATGGCAGGCAGGCGTTGGCAGCAGGCGGCAGAGCACAGAACATGGCAAATGTTGGCCATGGTAGGATGGTGGAGCAGGTGAGCAAAGGTGCCAGATCAAGGTGGGGCACCGGTCGATGTCATTGGGGTGAGCCTCTGGTGGTTACTGAAAATTCTTTCTCCCGTATGCCACGGTCTGCCAGGGTCCAGCCCCAGCGGGCCAGGGGTTCCCAAAGGTGTGGACGGAGTCGGCGAAGAATGATTTACATGGAGACAACGTTCAGATGATCAGCATAGCTCTCTTTAGTCTCCATGGATCTTCCTGTGCCTGGCTGAGGCCACAGTGAAAGATCCAGAGGCAAACTAAGCCTTTATTTTATAGTCAGAGGTAAACAAGGTAGTGGTTACCATAGTTACACTGTTCTTGTGAGTTTCACTTGTTTTGGCCACTTCCTGCACCTCCCTCAGCCCATTAGCTTCCCAGATAAGATCTAGGGAGCCTTATAAGGTCAAGCCTAATTATGCTAAGAGGACTGTGCCCTCTAAGCTGGGACTTGTTTGTGACTTTGCCAACAGGTCAGTCCGAGGCTTAACCCTATAGCGGCTCCCCACAACAGTCCTGCCCAGTGCTCCCACCTGCGGCTGGCGCCAGCCCCGTTAGCACCTGCTGCTGGTGCCAGTGCTGCTGTTTGCACCTGCTGCCAGCGCCTGGCACCGGCCCTGATTGCTCAGCACTGTCAGCGGGTGTGAGCAGTGGCTGCCAGCCCTGATCACCACTGAGGGCTACTCCACATCCCCCTGCTCCTGAGGGGTGATTGGGGCAGCAGCTGCCACTCGCACCCACTGATGGCACTGGCCCTGCTCTCACCCACTGCTGGTGCCGGCCTTATTCACTCTGTGCCATCAGTGGATGCAAGCAGGGCTGGTGTCTTCAGCGTGTGGGAGTGGTGGTGGAGGGAGCGGAGCTGCCAGCTGACAGGATACCAGGGGCCGTGATGGGAGGGGCCGGGTGGGGTGAGGAGGAAGGGCCGAGACCTGCCCCTGTGCCCACTGCAGCCTTGCTGCCCACGGTTCCTTTTAAGGTGCAGGAATTTGTGCACTGGGCCCCTAGTTCTAGCATAATGAGAAATAGTAGACTTCACTGAAAGACTAGTTTATCACACGTCTTAGTTATTCAAACCCTAGGAAGTTTAAGAGTACATTGGGAAGATGTCAACTTTAATCTTTCCTGCTTCTCTTTAGCTGATGGACGTCATGCAGCTGTTGAGGTGAAAGATGTCTCACTAACTGCTAAGGTGGTTGACTTGCCTTGCGTTATTGGAAGTCTGAAGACTCTTGACAATAAAATGTTTTATAAAACGGCAGATATTTCCCAGGTATGGATGAGTTTTCTTAGTCTCCTAGCTCTCACATCCTTCCAGGAATCCCTTCTCCCTCCTTTTCTCTCTTTGTTTTTATTTATTGATTTGAGAGAGAAACATTAATTTGTTGTTCCACATATTTATGCATTCATTCATTGGTTGATTCTTGTATGTGCCCTGACCAAGGATTGAACCTACAACCTTGGCATATTGGGATGACACTCTAACCAACTGAGCTGCCCAGCCAGGGCCCTTTTCTATTTCTTTCAGTGCTTCTTTACACTTGTGAATGGCTGCTTGTCATTTCTAATTCCCAGCTCAACTGTACAGAAATACAATGGCATGTTCTGGTTTAGTGTTTCATTCATAACTTTTCACTATTTTATTTTATCCAAGTAGCTTTTAGAGCCCCCTGCTTGCCATCTCTAGTGATTTTAATTACTTGAAATGCTAGAGGCCCAGTGCATGGATTCATGCACTGGTGGGGTCCCTTGGTCTGGCCTGTGCCCTCTCGCAATCTGAGACCCCTTGGGGGATGTTGGGACTGCTGGTTTCGGCCCAATCCCTACAGGCCAGGCCAAGGGACCCCACCGGCGCACAAATCTGAGCACCAGGCCCATTTCAGCCTGATCCCCACAGGCCTGGCCAAGGGACCCCACCAGTGCACGAATCCATGCACCTGGCCTCTAGTATGCATATAAGATCTTTGGTTAATCTCTTCATGCCCTCCCCCCTCCCCACTTCTCTCTGAGATTCATCAGTCTGTTCCATGTGTCCATGCCTATGCATTGAGCGTCTGCTCCCCTGGTGATCTTGCAAGTCATAGCTACCAGTCAAACAGTCTAATGGTCCAATGGTCGGATGGTTGCTTAGGCTTTTATATATAGAGATATGAACATCTGGGATTTCTTCTGAACTCTCTGATAGAACAGTATGCTTTTAACTGTTGAGATTTACGCTGATTCTTATCATCTCTTCTCTTGATTTTTTGTTTTCTTTCTAAATCAAAATGCCAGGATATATCTGTTTTAACCATATTCCTTCTACAGTGTTAAACACTCAAGCTAAAAAATACCCACTCAAAGTCCACATACAGAGTCCACATGCCAAGACACAGAGAGAATGAATATGAATGTATGTAATACTTGGTTTTCTGGAAATGTCAAGTAACATTGTCCTTACTTCGATCCTCTAGGACAGGGGTCCTCAAAATACAGCCCGCGGGCCACATGCAAATACAAATATTGTATTTGTTCCCATTTTGTTTTTTTACTTCAAAATAAGATATGTGCAGTGTGCATAGGAATTTGTTCATAGTTTTTTTTAAAAACTATAGTCCAGCCCTTCAACGGTCTGAGGGACAGTGAACTGGCCCGCTGTTTAAAAAGTTTGAGGACCCCTGCTCTAGGACTTCTGGTGGTAAGAATGATCATGATTCATTACTAACCCAAGGTCTGTGTCCATAGTCAACATCTTTGTTTTTGTTAAATGTAGATGCTTGTGTGCACTGCTGATGGTGATCTCCACTCTTCTCCAGAAGAAGCAGTTACCTCTACTGATCTTCAAGTAATCAAGAAAAAGGAAAAGGAGAGACAGAAAAAATATGCCTGGAAGCATGGCAGTAAGTCACCAGCCCTTTTGCTCATTGTGGCTGACTACATTTATCTGTTGAATCCTAATTACTTGTGAACCAGAGACCCATTTACCACACTTGGGTGTTTGGTTCATTAGGCATCCAGACATTCTTTAAGGAAAGAGTCATGTCATGAGCCAGTAGTTTATAACATGACATTTCTCCTTATAAAATTCAGGTAGATATGTGACTACCATTAATATTATATATGTTTCACTATGTTAAATTTATTTTAGTTACTCCACCACTTAAGAATGTCAGAAAGAAAAGGTTCCGCAAAACAAGAAGAAAGGTTAGTTGCATGCTATTTCTATGCCTACTGGGTGGATTGGGAAAGGATCATTAGCAGGGTGTGGGGGAGGGGGAAAGATACGGTTGGGGATTAATTGTTCATTCATTTATATGTTCGATAAACATTTATTGAGTGTGAGCTAAATGCCACTGTGTGCTAGCAATTGGGAATATATAGTGAACAAAATACCAACCTGATCCTTGAGGTTATAGGCTAGTCCTTTAGGTATCTGGTTGTGTCTTGAATTTGAAACTTTTGCTAATGCTTTTAGTTTTCAATTACAAGATTTAGTTTTAAAGTGAACCCATGCAGCACCTGAGATTTGGGAATTGTGGTTATATTCCTAAACGTTACCTCAGATTTTTAGAACCATGAGCAAGCTACTGGAGTATTGTAGTTTGGTTTTATTTTTTTTAATTAAACTTTTTTTTATTTTTAAATAATTGTAGAGTCACGTGCAGTTGTAAGAAAAAAAGGGAATTACCACGTACACTTTACCCAGTTTCCCCATTGTAACTTTTTTTTTGCAAAATTATAGTACAATATCACAAAGAAGAAATTGACATTATTACAATTCACCAATCTTATTTAGATTTCTCCAGTTTTACTTCTACTCCTCTGTGTGTGTTAGTTGTCTGCAGTTTTATACTATATCCACCTACACAGTCAAGATACTAAAAAGTTCTGACACCCCAAGAACCCCTCATCTTGCCATTTTATAGTCACACTCACCTCCCACCTACCTTATACCCCTAGTCTCTAACCCCTGGCAATCATTAACATGTTCTATAATTTGTCATTTTGAGAATGTTATGTAAATGGAAACCTACAATATATAACATTTAAGATAGGCATTTTTCCACTCAGCATAGTTTCCTTAATATCTGTGCAAGTTGTTGCATGTATCAATAGTTCATTCCCTTTTATTGCTGAGTAATTTCATGGTATGAATGTACCACAGTTTGTTTAACTGTTCACCCATTGAAGAACATCTGGGTTGTTTCCAGTTTTTGATAATTATAAGTAAAGCTGTGAACAGGTTTTTGTGTGAACATAGCATCCGTTACTTTGGGATCAATGACCAGGAGTGCAATTGTTGGGTCATATGGTAGTTGCATGTTTAATTGCATAAGAAACTGCCAGACTGTTTTCCAGAGTGGCTGTACCGTTTTACATTCCCACCAGCAATGTACCAGTATGTGTGAACTACCTTCTCTGTATCTTCACCAGTATTAGGTGTTGTCACTATTTTTTATTTTAGCCATTCTGATAGATGTGTAGTGATCTCCTTGTGATATTAATTTGCATTTCCCTGATGACTAATGATGTTGAACATTCTCTTGTTTGCGTATTTGCTATCTACTTAATCCACTTCAGTCAAATGTCTGTTCATGCCTTTCATCCATTTTCTAAATTGATTTTTTAAATTGTTGAGTTTTGAGAGTTATGATCTAAATATTAGGGTGTTTTTTTTTGGGGGGGTCATATATCTGGTTTGCAATATTTTTTCCCAGTCTGTAGCTGGTCTTTCATCTTCTTCATAGGACCTTTCAAAGACCAAAAGTTGTTGTTTTTTTAAATGAGGTCCAATTTATTGATTTTTCTCCTTAAGGGTCTTGCTTTTTGTGTCAAGCCAAAAAACTTTTTGCGCAGTCCAGATCCTCAAGATTTTTTTCTATATATTTTTTTCTAAAAAGTTTAGATTTTACATTTAATTCTACAATTTGTTTTGGAGTTAATTTTTGTAAGAGGTATAAGGTTTAGTTCAAGGTTTTTTTGTTTTGTTGTTGTTGTTGGTTTGTTTTTGCCTTTACTTGTCCAATTGCTTCAGCACCATTTGTTAAAAAGCCTATCCTTCCTCTATTGTGTTTCTTTTATACCATTGTCAAAAATTGGTTGGGTATGTTTGTGTGAGTCTTTTTCTGGGTTCCTTGTTCTGTTGTATTAATCAATGTGTTGATCCTTCCATTGATATCACATGTAGTTATATAATGTCGTGAAATCAAGATGACTGTTCTCACTTTTTTTTTCTTTGTCAAGATTGTTTTAACCTTTTAGACAGCCTGTACCTTTCCATATAAATTTTAGAATAAGCCCAGCCAGTGTGGCCCAGTTGGTTAAGTGTCGTCCCATGCACCAAAGGTCACTGGTTTGATTCCGTCAGGGCACATGCCAAGGTTTTGGGCTGGATGTCAGTGGGGGGTGTTCAGGAGGCAGCCAGTTGTTTCTCATTAATGTCTCTCTCTCTCTCTCTCTCTCTCTCTCTCTCTCTCTCTCTCTCTCTCTCTCCCTTCCTTCTTGTCTAAAACCAATTTAAAAACATATTTTAAAAAGATTACATATTACATTTTAGAATAAGTTTGTCTATGTCTATAGAAAAGTCTTGTTGGAATTTTGATAAGGAATTGCATCAAACCTATAGATTAATCTGAGGAGACTTTACATCTTTACTAGTCTTTCAATCTTTGAACATGGCTGCCTTGGCTTTTATATTGTCAGTCTACAGCATTCATTGAATGCCTACTAAATGTAAACCTAAGTTAAGAATAGTTTTAGACTCTTTAAGCCTTAGTGAAGTATGACAATCGTACTATAACTTCATTGTTTATTATATTTTATTTTATAGCTGGTTGATTTCAAACAAGTCAAAGAAGTCAGCTTTACTGAGGTGGCAGTCATAATATAACCTTATTGTTTGCCCTTAGTATGTTTTATTTCATAGCTTATTAATTTCAAACAGATAAAAAAAATCATAAAAGCTACTTTCAAGCCTTCTCACCACGAAACCTCACTCCCACACAAACACTGAATTTGATTCATTGAAAAATGAATTCATTGTTTAATGTCTGATAACTCCTAGAGGAAAAGATATAGTTTGGCCAGTGACCCCTTGTATTCTAATCAGCCTTTTTTCTCTGATATTTATTTAAAATGCCATTTTTTTTAATAAGTCAAGGCTCACTTTTTACCAGCAGTTGTTTGCAATCACTATCCCCCCTCAAAGTTCTAATTTCTATCTGTGGCATGACAAATCGGTTGCTGTGGAGATGATTATGTAAAACTGGTTTAAGGGCCGAAACCGGTTTGGCTCAATGGATGGAGCGTCGGCCTGCGGACTGAAGGGTCCCAGGTTCGGTTCCGGTCGGGGGCATGTGCCTGGGTTGCGGGCATATCCCCAGTAGGAGATGTGCAGGAGGCAGCTGATCGATGTTTCTCTCTCATCGATGTTTCTGACTCTCTATCTCTCTCCCTTCCTCTCTGTAAAAAATCAATAAAATATATTTAAAAAAAATAAAAAATAAAACTGGTTTAAGGGAGAACACATAGCTAAGATCCATTTTTTAATAGGAAAATATATAAATAATAAAGATGTGGGGAAGTGGAATCTGGGAATTTGGATTTTAAACTAAATTACTTCTAAATAACAAATAAGGAATTATAGTTCTTTGCCAATGTGGGTCAGGGCAAGAAATTAAAAATTGAGGCCTAAGGGTTGCACCTCTGAGGTCTTTAACATAGAGTTGCAGGTTAAAAAGATTAAATGTCTCAAGAAATTTGATTGGGAAAAAGAATAAGCTTAACATACACAAATCTAGAACCTGGTCAAGATTCCTTCGTAGCCCTAGCTGGTTTGTCTCAGTGGATAGAGTGTCAGCCTGCTGACTGAAGGGTCCAGGGTTTGATTCCAGTCAAGGGCACATGCAGGTGTGCAGGAGGCAGCCGATCCATGTTTCTCTCTCATCATTGATATTTCTATCCCTCCCTCTCCTTTCCTCTCTGAAATAAATAAAAATATATTAAAAAAAGATTCCTTCATGAATAGCATTACTTAAAGTATAAATTTGGATGGATATCTTAAAAAGGGTTAATTGTTTGAATTTGTATGTAGAAAAAGGGCTTTCCTGGAAAATACAGGGTGTTAAATGATATTACTAATATTCCTCCTACCCCCCACTTTGGTACAGTGCGCTGAATCTGTTGATCCAGAAAAGGAAGTGAAAAGACTGCTGCGCTCTGATGCTGAAGCTGTCAGTGTCCGTATCCTTTTGTATTAAACTAGGGGCCCAGTGCACGGATTCATGCACTTTGAAAGGAACTGTGGGCCGTGAGGCTGCAGTGGGCACAGGGACAGGCCTCAGCCCATCTTTCACACCCCTTCCTGGCCCCTCCCACCACGGCCCCTGGTTTCCTGTCTGCCAGCAGCCCCTCTCCTGCTGCCACTACTCCCATGCGCTGAGGGCACTGGCCCCACTCGCACCCACTGCTGGCGCAAAGCAATTGGGACTGGCACAGAGCGATTGGGGCTGGCACCAGCAGCAGGTGCGAGTGGTAGCTGCCAGACTCAATCACCCCTCAGGAGCAGGGGGAGGTGGAAAAGCCCTGAGGGTTGATCAGGGCCGGCAGCCACTACTCGCACCCACTGACGGTGCCAAGTGATTGGGACTGATGCCGGGAGCCAGCAGTGGGTGCAAACAGCGGCTCTGGTGCCAGCAGCGGGTGTGAATGGGGCCGGTGCTGGCAGCAGGTGCAAGCACCCAATGGAACCACAGCGTGTGGGAACAAAGAATTTTCAGTAATTACCAGAGGCTCGCCCCGATGACAGCGATTGGTGCCCTGTCTTGGTCTGGCGCTCCCACTCACCTGCTCCACCAATTCGCCATGGCCAATGCCCGCCATGTTCTGTGCTCTGCCGCCTGTTGCTGATGCCTGCCATGTTCCGCGCATGCCCCCTGGTGGTCAGCACACGTCATAGCGACTGGTTGTTCAGTTCTGCTGTTTGGTTTATTCGCATATTAGGGTTTTATATATATAGATATGATATGTGTAGTCTGTTCCATTCCATATGTACTTGCTGACAAGCCCTCACTTCTGGTACTTACGTGCTGATTTTGATGTATAGAACTTAAGATTTTTGGAAATGTTACTTTCTAGCTAGGAACAGTGAATTCATAAAATAAAATTTTATTTACCAGTACATGTGTAATTCAATATAATGCACTTCTCCATACTAGGAATCTGGATAGAAAGGCCTAAAGTTGGATTAAAATAAATAGCACTTTCTGCAGAGAGCCTCTTCTCTTTCAATGGCATCTTCTCCCTTCTTTCTGCTTTTTTCCTTGACCGCCCCTTTCAGGATGGGAAGTAATTGCTGAAGATGAAACCAAGGACATCGAAAGTAAAGGCTCTGTTCCAAGCTTTGAGATGTCCCCAGGAACAAGTGGCTATAAGCCGGATGATAGCTCACCAGGTATTTTAATAAAGGCAAAAAACAGGAGCTTCAGAGAGGGTAGGTGTTGACACTGTGCAAGACTACTCTCTATAGACTTACAGGCCAATTACAGGAGAAGGATGACTTTGCCCTTCTTTCTGATTATTGGTCACTCAGTACTTTGTGGGTTTTTGATTGCGGTTCTAATCTCTCATCAATCTATGGTATTATCAATTTCTATGGGCCCTTAGATTCTCTAAATATCTTGATCATTTAATACATGAATGAATGTTACATTGTTTTATATTTCCTGTCCTTGTTTTTTTGAAGGGACTAATATTCCTACAAGAAAAATTACTTATAAAATTCATTGGTCAGCCCAGCTGGCGTGGCTCAGTCTTGAGCATCAACCTATGAACCAGGAGGTCACGGTTTGATTCCTGGTCAGGCCTTATGCCTGGGTTTCAGACTTGATCCCCAATAGGGGGTGTGCAAGAGGCAGCCGATCATTGAGTCTCTCATCATTGATGTTTCTATCTCTTTCCCCATCTCCTTTCCTCTCTGAAATCAATAAAAATATATTTTAAAAAATTCATTGATTGCCCAGTAAATTTGAGGTGAAGAAGTACAATGGCAGCTGGAATGGAAGTCACTTGAAAAGTTTCAGGTAGTCTCACCTTTTTCTTGCTTAAAACCAATAGACTATCATATGCTTCGGAGGATACTCAATGATTCTAGCAATAGCAGTGATGATGAAGAGGAAAAGGATAAGTACCAGGACGAGGACGAGGAGGAGGAGGAGGAGGAGGAGGAAGAGGATGATGATGATGATGATGATGATGATGATGATGATGAAGAATTTTACTATGATTATGAGAATGAAAAGGCGGAACAGTATTATGAAGAGAATATGGAAAGGGAGCTACAGGCCAAGTTAATTGAATTTGGCCAGTGTAAGACAAAGGAAGGAATCAGTTTAATAGGTAAGTTAGAAGAAAAAACAAAGGGGTGAGACAGAATGGGTGGCAGTGCCTAAGATTGACTCTAAACATACATTAGTTGTAAGGCTAAGTTTGAAAGGTTACTGCTCAGATGTATAGTGGACTTTTATATTTTTTCTTTATTATATAGGATTTATTTGGAAAATGTGGGCATGGACGCCCATACATGCAGGCATATACCCCTTAAACATAGTGGACTTTTAGTTGATTTGGATTTCAATCCATTATTTTAGGCTGTGTTTAGATACATAAAGTTTCTGTCTATCTCTGTTAGTCGTAGAAATTCGGAAGCATATTCATTACATGGAGAAAAAGATCCAAGACATTCAGTGCAGAGCACAAAGACAAAAGAATCTCATCAAGAAAGTGGAAAACCTGACACTGAAGGTAAATTCTTGTTGGCTGGTATAAAGATATCTTGGTATCTTACTTTTAAAATCCCATCTTGGGTTTCCATTCATGTCTTCCCTGAGCAGCATTCTTGTTCACTCATGAAGCTAAACAACCTCTTAGAACCCCCTAATAATAGCTCTACTTCCTTTTATCTGAGTAATTTTGATAATGTCACATAAGCATTTTTTGGAAGGAGCCAGGAGGCTTGAAATAATAATTTCCAATATTGAGCGTTTCCTATGTGAAAGGCACAGAAAGAACTTAACATTTTACATGTATCATCTCATTTCATCCTTACATCCCTGAAATATAGGTACTGTTACTATTCCCATTTTATAGATAAGGATTTTAAATTCAAAGTGGTTAGTGGTTAAGTAACTTTCCAAGGACCACAGAAAGCGGCAGGACATAGGATGAACCCTGTTGTTTGTACTAAAATGTATTCATTGCAGTGAAAGAGAATTAACTAAATTTGTTTTTAAATTTTATTATGCATCTTTGAATAAGAATCAATATCTTGATTTATTTTTATTAATACACATTTCAACTAAAAGAAAATGTATGTTTATGCCATGTTTGCTTTCCTTTTTATAGAGAGGGAAATTCTGAAGCATGTTGAATGACCAAGTGACATAATAGATGTGAACACTTTGAAAGATACAGATATATATGGTATTGTTGTTGCATGCAGCATAGTTAGGAATAGTAATATTCTGACCTAGTGCAGGGAAATGGAGGCATTCATTAACACCAAATTCCAAGCCAGATTTTTATTTTTTATTTTATTTTTTAAAAATATATTTTATTGATTTTTTTCAGAGAGGAAGGGAGAGGGATAGAGAGTTAGAAACATCGATGAGAGAGAAACATCGATCAGCTGCCTCCTGCATACTCCCTACTGGGGATGTGCCCGCAACCAAGGTACATGCCTTTGACCGGAATCGAACCTGGGACCCTTGAGTCCGTAGGCCAATGCTCTATCCACTGAGCCAAACCGGTTAGGGCCCAAGCCAGCTTTTTAAAAATAGTTCACCACAATCAAAGGATTTGTGCTAACTAGAACAATGTAACATGAGGCATTTCTTTATTTCAGGACAAGAAAAAATGCTACGTAGGGTATATAAAATCAAATTGATGGTCTTGTAGTTAGGGGGTACAGTTTTTATACTCTAAATCTTTTAAAAAGAGTACTCTTTTGTTATGACTGACAGTTTTCTTACGTATCAAACTATTTGCCAAACTGTTTGCCTCTCTTGGCTCTTCTTCTTCTTCTTTTTTTTTTTTTCAGACTCAGCATGCATTATTTACACAATTTGTTTTTCAGAATCATTTATACTCTGTGCTGGAGCAGCTTGAGTTACAGAAAAAACAAAAAAATGAGCAGGTAAGAAATGTGTTTTCAAATCAATCAGAAAATATTTGATACAAATAATACCCCACCCAACCCTCAATCTCATTTCTGACTGTTCTTTTTTGTCATTGTTATTAATCCTCACTGAGGATATTTTTTCAGTTGATTTTCTAGAGAGTGGGAGAGGGGGAGGGGAAGAGAGAGAGAGAGAGAGATATTGATGTGAGAGGGAAACATTAATTGGCTGCGTCCCATATGTGCCCCATCTGGGGATTGAACTTGAACTGGGTATGTGCCCTGACCAGGATGAACCCAGGACCCTTTGGTGCACAGAATGATGCTCCAACCAACTGAGCCAAACCAGCCAGGGTTTGGCTGTTCGAACAGTAGTGGTCAAATCTTCTAAATGAGGGTAGCAGGTTGGAATAAGGTTTTGTGAAAATTCACTCATTCAGCGGATATTAAGTGGAATGTGTATTAAGTGAAATTTTCTGGATATACACAGTGTTTTTTTAAATTTTATTCTTCAATTACAGTTTACATTCAATATTATTTTGTATTAGTTTCAGGTGTACATCATAGTGGTTAGACAATTAAATAATTTACAAAGTGTTCCCCTTGATATTTCCAGTACCCACCTGGCACCATACGTAGTTATTAGAATACTAGAGGCCCGATGCATGAAATTCATGCAAGAGTAGGCCTTCCTTCCCCCGGCTGCTGGCACCAGCTTCCCTCCGGCACCGGGGACCCAGGCTTCCCTCACAGCCCTGACTTCGTCCTGAAGGTCATCTGGTCTAATTAACATACTATGCTTTGATTATTATAGAGTACTGACTACATTCCCTATGCTTTACTTTACATCCCCATGGGTATTTTGTAACTGCCAATCTGTACTTCTTAATCCCTTCACCTTGAATGAGACATACAATACTCGTCCTCATGGAGCTAACAGTGTAGCAGAGAAGGCTGACAGTAAACAAATTATACAAACTTAAAGGTGCAAATAATGCCCTAACTGGTTTGGCTCAGTGGATACAGCATCAGCCTGAGGACTGAAGGGTCCCAGGTGCAATTCCGGTTAAGGGTATGTACCTCGGTTGTAGGCCTGATCCCTGGCTCCAGGTCAGGGGGCATGCTGGAGGCAACCAATCAATGTATCTCTCTCACATTGATGTTTCTCTCTCTGTCTCTCCCCATCCCTTCTACTCTCTCTAAAAAGAAATCAATGGGAAAAATATCCTCGGTTGAGGATTAACAAAACAAAACAAAACAACAAAAAAAGAAGAGGATGCAGATCGTGAAGAAGTGCTGTGAAGGAAAAAATGTCAATGGTGCTCTTTGAATAGAGAGTCCTGATTTAATTGGGGTGTGTGTGTGTAATGATCAGCCTTTCTGAGAAAGTTATGCTTAGGTTGAGATCTGATGGATAAGTCCAGGCTAAGGGGATGAAGAGCTTTTTGGATGGAGCATATGCCAGGTCCTACATTTGGAAAGAACGTAGCCTCTTTGAGGACCTCGGGAGTATTCAAAACAAGGAAGAGAGTGACAACATAAGGTTGGAGAAATAGGCTGATGCCATATTGTCTGGTCCCTTGCAGGCCATGATAATGAGGATGGATTTTAGTCCTAAGTGCAATTAGAAGCCCTTGAAGAGTTTTAAGCAGGAAACTAACATTTAATTTAAAAGATCACTCTGATTCTTATATGGAGAATGTATTATAGGAGGGAAGGACTAGAAGAAGGAGGCCAGTAAAGAGGCTGTGTGGTAATATAATGAGATGATGGTAACTTGGACTAAGGTGCAGGCAATGGAAAGTGTGTGTGTGTGTGTGTGTGTGTGTGTGTGTGTGTGTGTGTGTGTATAAAATTTTAACTGCCATATAAATGTTTTATAACAGCTTTATTGAGATATATAATTCATATACCATACAATTCACCCATTTATTTATTTATTTATTTAGTTAGTTAGTTAGTTATTTTTGCCATATCTTTTTTTAAATGGAACTCAAAACGAATACTTTATAGGAGTCAGAGAAAAATACTGCTGCTTAGAGGCTTCAAGAAATTGGCATCATGTATAAATACACGCTACAGATACACAGATCCCCCTGATAAGGCCCTTTACCACACAATGTCCTTTGCCCTGAAAACTATATAGAGGAAAATTTTAACTGCATAAATGAATTTAAGTGTCTGACTATGTTGTAGGACAAAAATGGAGTAAAATTAAACATTATCATTCTCTTGACTATAAGAGGATACCATCACTTTCTTATTTGGCAGCAGTAGAAATACATCCATGTTGTTTTTTTAATTCACCAATTTAAATTGTACAATTCAATGGCTTTTAGTACATTCACAGAATTGTGCAGCCATCACCACAATCAATCTTAGAACATTTTCACTATCCTCAAAAGAAACCTGTATCCATTAACATTCACTTTTCATTTCTTCTGAATCATGCCTATGCTTCACCTCTAGGCAACTACTAATCTACTTCCTACTAGTCTACTTTGCCTATTCTGGCTATTTCATATAAGAAGAAACATATATATTCTTTTGTGTCTCATTTATTTCACTTAGCATAATGTTTTGAAGGTTAATCTATGCTGCAGCATGTATTAGTACTTTATTTCATTTTATGGCTGAATAATATTCTATTGTACCGATATACCGCATTTTGTTTATCCATTTATCTATCAATGGACATTTGGGTTGTTTCCACATATTCGCTCTCACTAAATAATGCTGCTATGAACATTCATATATGAGTGAATACTTTTTAAAGGTGGAATTGATGGGACCTAAGTCAATTACTGGGTGTTGAAGGAGAAGAAGTATTAAGGATGCATACCAGATATCTAACTTGAATAACTATTATTTAAAGTCATAATAGAGTGAGCAGAGTGGAAATATCAGGGCAGTGTGTGATAAGTGGGTCAAGTAGCTATATAGAAAATATATGCTGACTCCAGCCCTATACTTTTGAGGGTAACAATTTTAAAGAGATTGGAGATCATATTATGATAATGGGCTTAACATGGGACTCTTAAGGTAGAGATGATGCTGTCCCCCATCCCCATCCAACAAGGCCGGGGGAATTTTTTTTTTAAAATATATTTTATTGATTTTTTACAGAGAGGAAGGGAGAGAGACAGAGAGTTAGAAACATAGATGAGAGAGAAACATCCATCAGCTGCCTCCTGCACATCTCCTACTGGGGATGTGCCCGCAACCCAGGCACATGCCCTTGACCGGAATCGAACCTGGGACCCTTCAGTCCCCAGGCCGACGCTCTATCCATTGAGCCAAACCGGCTTCGGCAAGGCCGGGGGAATTCTTATGTTCTGTATGTTCCCTTCCTCTCAGTAAATCACTTATCCAAGTACTGCTTATAAACAACCATATGAACGGTTAATGCCAAGATTGCTTTAGCACCCCCTAAACATCTTTGTTTTCATCAACATAAGTAGTTAATATTGGGGAGTGCTATTTTCAACATAGAAAGATAGCTATAAACTTTATTCACTCAGAGCCCTTTATGTTAATTCATTTATTTAATGTAGATTTATTGGGTGCTTATTTAAGCTAGATTCTGCAGAGAACTACAAAATGCTTACAACACAGTTTCTGCCTCCAGTGGAGAAGAAATCATCAGAAGGATAGGAATTTAAAGGACTGCAAGCTCACTACTGGCCACTGAGATTAGGAAAGACTTTATGGAGAGATGGTGTTGGACTGGGGCCTTAAAATGTGGGTTGGATTTTAATAAGGAGATAGAGAAAGGAGGGCATTCTGTATAGAAAGTAGCATGTACAAAATGGCTCGGGGTATTGATGCCAGGCAAAAGAGTTTAGATTTTTGATGTAGGTCATAATGAGCCACCAAAGCTTTTTTTTTTTTTTTTAACCTGGGGAGTAGTAATTCAGGAGGATTTCTCTTCCAGTAATATAGGGGAGAAATTAGAGTGGGGAAAGACTAGAGGAAGATGTAAGAGATAGAAGGAATCAGAACTCAACAATTGATTAGACTTAAAGGACAAAAAGGGGGAGAAAGAGGAGTTCAAAGCCTGGGTAACCAGAAAATGGTGTGCCATTAACACAAATGAAAACAACAGGAAGATATTACTGGGGGTGGAGGATGGAGAAGATGATTAGTTGAGTTGGAAGCACTCTAAAATGGTAGAGTGGAGAGTGGCTCATGCATAGAAATGATCACTGAAGCTGTGGGAATAGATGAGTTAGCCAGGTTGACTGCTCAGCAAGATGTCTGAACCTATGGGGAAAGCTACCTTTAGGAGGTGGTGGGTGAAGCAAGAGCCCACAAAAGAGAAAATTGGACCAGTCAGTGGTTGTAATCATGGTCAGCATCTGAGTGAAAAAGGCCTCTAAATTACTGCAGGTGGCAATTATAGTAGTTTCAGTAGATGGTGTGCAGCATAGGATCATTTCACAATGCTCCATTCTTTTCATTTCACAGAATGAAAAGCCACATTGGAATGTAGTGAACTAAATTGAATAATATTCAAAAACCATTTTTGTTCCACAGACAGTATATTTCTGAGTGTTATTAGTCACTTTGCCATTTCAAGTAAAAAAATAAATAAATCCTACATCACAAAAGTTTCAGGGCTTCTGACTTAGAGTGCATTAGGATAAGAAGAACATCACAAGCTCCTAACTGGTCAGGACTCTGAACCAGTTTCCAAGTGTCTCTTAATGTGGCAAGAAGCAGCAGCTAAGACCCGGTATAAAACCTACTGTGTTCATGAATCAAGAGGCTCTCCCAACTGTCTTACCTTCTGACTCTTTGAATATGACTACAGTAATCCCATCTCCATTACTCCCACACTGAGCTATGACCTCTGTATACTCTTCCCAGAAGTACAAATTCTTAACAGCAAGCATATTTAACTTTTCAGTATATTCAATTTTAAAGCTTCCTTTTACAAATTTGTCAAAATAAAGGACAATATCACGGCTGCAGCATTGTGTATGTATTCTTTTTGTTTGTTAATCCTCACTGAGGATATTTTTTTCTTTAATTTTTAGAGTGGGTAAAAGGGAGGAAGGAAGGGAGAGAGGGAGGCAGGGCAGGAGGGAGAAACATTGATGTGAGTGTGACACAATTGGTTGCCTCCTGCATGCACCCTGAGATTCAACCTGCAACCCAGGTACATGCCCTTGAAACCCAAGTACGTGCCGTTGACTTGGAATCAAACCTTCAACCCTTCGGTGCCCAGGTCAACACCCTAACCACTGAGAAACACCAACCAGGGTTCTGTACACATTCTTTTTTTGTTTTTTTGTGTTTTTTGTTTGTTTATTAATCCTCACCTGAGGATATTTTTCCATTGATTTTTTTTGAAGAGTGGAAGAGAGAGGGAAAGTCAGAGAGAAACATCAATGTGAAAGAAACACATCAATTGGTTGCCTCCTGCATGTGCCCCGACCAGGGCCCAGGCTGGGAGGAGCCTGCAACCAAGGTACATGCCCTGGACCGAACCAAACCTGGGACCTTTTGGTCTGCAGGCCAACACTCTATCCACTGAGACACCTGGCTAGGGTTGTACACATTCTTGACTGTGGCATTGTTCTTTGGAACATCACAACATTAACATACCATATAAATGTCAAATTACAGTTCTTTTTTGGTTCATATAAGTAAATTCTAGATCAAGTAGTGGAACCTGATGATTTTTTCATGTTTTTCTGCCTCTCCCTACAGATAATTTCCCTACAGGAAAAACTGAAATTTTTTCTGGAGAAGTGAGGAGAGCCTTCAGCCTTGCACAGCCAGATTGAAGATTGCATGAAACTGCATGTTTCCATTTGTTTCATTGTTTTATGTTGAATCATTTGTATTCGTTTCTCTGTGCCACTTTTTGCTAACTATATTTGAAGTTTCTAGTAGTGTAGAAAGGGACAAATTATAAAAAAGTAGTAGACCTAAGGACACAACTCAACTATGGGACTTTGCTTCTCTTTATGAATTTGAGAATTATTTATATTGCTCTGTTCCATGGTGCCATCAGATGATTCAGTCATGCTTGCCAAAGGCAGTCTAAGCTTGAAGGCTATGCATCTGGTTTGCATATGTTTTAGCCTTTTCTTCTGTTTGCTTTATGTATTTTCTAAAACATTGAATAAATTGAGTCATTTCTATCAAGGGCTAGGACTAGCTACAGTGAATTTAAGTGCCTACTTCATGGCAGCTAATAGTAGGTTATGCTCTGTCTCTGTTCATGTAATAGGGGCTGCTTTCCTCCTCAGGGATGATTTTTTTACTTTATTAGTATTTATTTCATGCTAAATTTACTCCTGGACCATAAGTTTTTGTTTCTTCAGTTTTGTCTGGGGTATCTTTTCCTTCTGTGCAACCTCTTCTGGTTTAGGAACAACCTGCTCTTCTTCAGTAAGGAGCATCTCCATGTGGCAGGGAGAGCTCATGTATGAGTTAATCCGCCCATGAGCTCTGTAAGTTCTGTGTTGCATCTTCAGAGCTTTGTTCACCTAGATGCGCTTAATGACTAGAGAATCTGCATCTAAACCTTTAAGTTTAGCATTACTCTCTGCATTTGTAAGCATGTGCAGCAAAAATTCAGCACTCCTTTTGGGCCACCGACCCTGTGTCCAACCCCACTGTTTGGCCTGGGCACACCATGAACGCCACCATTATAACGAAGGAATGGCACACATTGCTTCTGTAAACTGGCACCCTCACATACTTGGTGGCTTTTCAAATATGCATACCCTTCGTGGCCTGGGCAGTTTCATGAGTGCTCTTTTTTAAGTTTTATTTTTTATATATTTTTATTGATTTCAGAGAGGAAGGGAGAGGGAGAGAGAGATAGAAACATCAGTGATGAGAGGGAATCATTGATCGGCTGCCTCCTGCACACTCGACACTGGGGACCGGGCCTGCAACCTGGGCATGCGCCCTTGACCTGAATCAAACCCTGGACCCTTCAGTCCACAGGCCGATGCTCTACCCACTTTGTCAGACCAGCTAGGCCTCATAAGTGCTCTTAAAGTGAAAACAAAGATTTGAACCTCTTGATTTGAATAATTTTGTGAAGTTTTCTGAGTAGCGAACCATTTTTAGAGGTCACCTCAGGCCACTTACGGGAAGAATCAGGGATGATTTCTTGCCGCTACAATCTTTGCCCTGATGTTGTGTTTTAGGACTGTGTCTGGTTGTTATTTGCTAGCTAAGGGAATAGAGCAGAGATGAAATTCTAAGGGTTCCCCTTATTCTGAGCCTCTTCATCCTAACCCCCATCAGAAAAGGTTAGGAAAGACCAGATGCTGTAATGACTATGAAGACTCCCTTAAAAACCATGGATGCATATGTTTTTTTTTCAGCTGCATATGTTTTTTTTGTTGTTGTTAAGGTTTTCCACTCTGTAATCTTTAAGCAATAAATAAATTCTTCATTTTAAATGGATTGCTGTCACTTTATTAAACCACTTCCAAAAGGAAACTGGAGAGATAAGCAGTTAACTATGATTAGGAAATGTCACAAGATGCTGTCAATACTGGAGCTCCTTCTAAAGAGCTCCTAGGATAACTCCTAAAGAACTAAGCAAATCATCTCATATTAACCATAGAGCTCCAATATTTTTATTGAATTATGTTTTAGTGGAATGAACATATGGTTGAAATCCCAGCTCTACTGCTCACCTTGGACATGTTTCTATACCTCTTAGAGCCTCCATTTCCTTATCTGGAAATCAAGGGTGATAATGCTTATTACCAAGAAGCATCTGAGGGTTTTCTGGAAGTAGTCCAGCTAGACCCAGGTCTGGTCCCAATTGATGAAGTTGGTGTTTCTCTGGTAAATGTACTCACAAATTTTCTCTGCCACTTCAGGTACTCCAATTACAAATTGAAGTTAGTAAGCCAAGGGCAGAGAAGGGGAGGTCAATATGTATGGGAAGGGCCTATGGAGGAGGGATAAAGACAGAAGGAATGCTGGGGGCTAACTAATGCAGGGAAGAAGTGGAATTAAGGGAGATAGACATGTTAAGGGTAAACTAAATGAAGCCAAGATTAGGTGAGAAGTTATAGGACAGCTTGAAAACCAAAATGATATAAAAATATTACCTCCCTCCTCCCCCGCAGAAACCCAGAATTTAAAAGATGAGAAGAGAATGGGGAAAAGGAATTGAGTGTCAGAGGCAGAAGGTGGGAGAAGAGGTAGGGTTTAAAAAGAAGGTAGGCCTTTTCAGATGAAGGAAGGCAGGGGACTGGAACAGAAACAGATAAAAAGTACCCAGGGCACATGGCTGGAGAGACTGAGATCAGTGAGGGTGGCACATATGCCATACATGGCATCCAAGGGTGAGAGAGGTAAAAGAACCCTATCTAGTCTCTGTTACTGCAGCCAGAGCTCTGCTGAGAGGCAAGGGGGAAGGGAAGATAACAGGAAGGGACAAGGTCAAATTCATGTGTCTGCAGTGGCCTTTCCTTCCAATACCATATCTCATTGTAATCCTGGGCAACTCCTTTGCCATTGCACTCCAGTCCCACAAGGCATATTGCCACCCTGACTCTCCATCCCACCCAACATACACATATATGATACCTCACGAAGTCTTTTTTTTTTTTTAAATAGCCCAGTGATTCTGACTTTTGTATATTACAGACCTGCACTGACCAACATGGTATCCACTAGTCACCTGCAGCTTTTGAACACTTGGCATATATCTAGCCTGAACTGAGATGTGTAGCAAGCAGAAAATATACACAGGGTTTCTATAGGGGGACTGCTCTGTGCCAATGGCCTAGCAACCTCACACTATCCTCATAGGTCACATAGGCAAGGCTCAAATGCAGGCTGCTCTGGGCCTTGGCGAATGCCCTGTAATTCTATAGGAACATGGGAAGATAGGCAGTCTCACAAGGAGCTCCTACAAGATCATTCTCACTCACCTCCTTATCTTGAGGGAGGCTGCCATGAGGCAGTTTCTCATCTGTCTCCTTCATTCTGGTGAGGCATGGCACTTTATGCCTGCCCCCCAGCACCAAAGGGGACATCTGCAGGCCATAAAACTGCTTAGCTGCAGTTTGGAATTGGCTACTCAGCAGCAAGGTACCCCAGCATCCACGGTACATGTCATAAGGCTCCTTTTGTTTCATTGTTGTCCTGTGGGACAAGGGATGCAGGGACCTAGTACCATTGCTGTTCTTGCTTTTGCTGTCTCTCTAAGTAATAAATTGTCTGCATCTATGTGGGTTTCTTATTTCTTTATAAGCCTGTTCCACAATTTCTAAGACTTCTCTTTTAAAAAAGGAACCTAAAATATCATTAAGAATCATTTTATACTGATTACATGTTGAAATAATATTTTAGATATACTGTGTTAAATAAAATATATTTGCAAAATTTGCTTCACCTGTTTATTTTTACCTTTTAATATGGCTGCTAGAAAGTATTAAATTGCATATGTGGCTTATTTCTATTGGACAGTGCTGTTATAGATTGGTGAAAAAAGAAAAACTGTGGTACCAAAGAGGGACTAGCAGAGTTTTATTTTGCCAGAAAATGGCATTTATAAGAAACTATCACCACCAATTATTTACAAGGACATTATACATATAATCTAGAGAATAGACCTTTAAATTAAATAAATGTAACTTTATGGCCACTTACTGCATTATTCTTTTTTGTATATTGTTTCAGGCTGGTAAAAAAAATTCCTCAGATTAATGAGAATGGTATTGAAGAACCATTGCCATAAGAGCTCATTTGGTGAGGGTATAACTAGCTAATGTGTATAGGGCATTAAGAAGCAACCACTTCAGGTAACTGTGGTGGATGTAGTCCTTTTGGTCCAGTACGTATTGGACTCATCTGGTAACCTATGTTTTGCAGTGCTGCTGTGGCTTCTTGGCCCACCTTCTCTTCCCACACACAAATAAGAGAAGGGTGTAGAATATCAGAGTCAAAGAATATATATAACCAGAGGAACCAAAGTAAACAAATACAAATTTATTCTTTTCAAAGAAGACTTCAAGGGAAAGGAGAAAAGCACCACAGCGAGTGGCAATCAAAGTTAACTAATTTGTTCCCAGCCCTGCCTCTTTGTCTCAAACATTTCCAGACTTATGTGTCACCCTTGTCATCTCCCCCGAATCTCTTCCCCAACTCCCATCCTCGTGACCAGTTCTTGCAGCCAGCAAGCAGCATAGCAGGCTTCAGTCCAGCCTCAATACTGCCCTGGGGACAACAAGGACATTCAGCAGGTCCCTCCGCCAAATGCAGCAGCTGTGGGAGGAGATGGAGGCTGGGAGCTGAGCCCTGGCCTTGAGCCTTTCCCTCTCCCACAGCCATGGGTGTTAAAAGCATAAGAAGGAACTGAAATATTCCTTTGTTCCTAGGGCCAGATTTGGCAGGGAGTCCCAGAGATAGAGGTGCCCTGCTGAGCAACTAAGTCTCCACAGCTCTAGGGCAAGGCCTCTAGTTTTCTCTTCCAGGGCTGTTTATCTTAAGGCAGCTACTTCCTTGGTTATTTGTCACCTATGTCAAAGAAACTTTGATGAAATTCTTGGCCTGAAATGGTTTCAGAGGCCACAAGTCTACCATTGAGAATGTGTATTGAAGGAACACCCTAGCCTGAACACACCACCTCAGAGAGTATGAGTATTCCTTAAAATGAATCTGGAGGCAAACCATCTCCCAGAATTGGCCGTTGCCTGTCCTCAGGATTTCTTATTACTGTAACCTAACAGCCCAGTTCCTGGAACAGATAAAGTCAAACAGGTTTCTCCACAATAAAATATTTCCAAACTTTGGGCCTTGAAGGAAATGGGTACTTGAAAGCCTTGATTTCAGCCTTTCCATTCTGGAGGGAAGGGCACATGTCTTCCTGGGTAGGGCCCTCCCTAAGGTTCCATACAACAAACAGCCACATGTCCTCCAGCCAGTCAGACTTCCCTAACAATTTTCCAGTCAACATGACCCCACTATGCTCTCACTACAAGCAGAGGTACCTTCAAAATGGCTTTTTGGCCTATATCAGATTCCGTTGAGAATAACTGGCCTATCAATCCTAACTGTTTATTGATACTATTTGACAACAACCTCAGCAAACACGTTTCTTATCACAGATGCTAACTCTTCAAGTCAGACATTTTCCTCAGGCTGTCTACCCAGCAACTCCCTTCACCACACTTTCAGTTGAGGGCCATAAACTATGCAACATCACACACAATACCTCCAGGAAACACATACGTGACAGATGCCTAATGACATACACCACATCTCAGTAAATGTCACCTTAATTTGGATTCACAGTGCCCAAGGATCCATTTACCTCACTACAGGAAAACTGCCTGCACATGAGGTAGTGACCGTCACTGGAGCTTTGAGAGATAAACAGGCATACCTTGGAGATATTTTGGGTTCAGTTCTAGACTACCACAATAAAGTGAGTTGTAATCTTTTTTCTGATAGAGGGTCTTGCGTTCAATTTGTAAAAACAATGCAACATCTGTGAAGCTCAACAAAATGAAGTGCAATAAAAGGAGGTATGCCTGTACTTACCTCGGACATTAAGGTAAAAACAGGACCACAAAGTGTCAGTAACCCTGTTAGTGAGAATTCAACACTTCACCTGTTGCTTCAGTCCACCTAACAGCACAAATCCTACATAACAAAATCTACATCTTCTCTACTATGCCTGGCCCACTGCAGTTGCCACAGGCCCTCAGCAGCCCTGGATCTCTTGAGTGGAGTGAGGGTTACAGAAAGGATTTTCCAGGATTTCCCTGGTAAAAGATTGTTTTATAACATCTGACCCCCTAAAGCTTAGGCAGCCATAAACCTCAAAGACCCAAGCTTTCTGTTTTATAGCAAATTTCTTCTATCCCATTCCTGCCCACAATCTAGGCCACTACAAATATAGCTTCCCCCCACTCATGGACAGATGCCTAGGCTCCGTGTTTAATGCCCACCTACCACCTGCTCATCATATATCCGGATACCTAAGTCCTTCTTCCCAGAGACCTCTTGAGCAATAAGGTAGATGTTGTGATGAGGTCTGACACTGTAGGCCTTTGGCTTAATGCCCTGTGGTGATTCTAGAAAGAGGCAATCCTAGGCTTTTGGATCCAAGCTGCTGCCTTCCCTCCTATGCAGCAGATAAATCTAGCTTCCCAGAAGCTATATCCACTGGCATACTGCTTGATTATAACACAGCACCCCAAGCATCTCATACCCTCCTGACCTCAGTGGCAACCACAGCTTTCTTCATGGACCTGAGCCAGACTTAAGAACTGGAAGGGGCTAGATAATGTATTCTGTGTCTTAGCCTTTTACAAAGGCTACTAAAAGCCTATTTGTTACTTCTTTTCTGCATGGGGTAGGTAAAGCTTAGATTTGCTCTATTTTGGTATCTGAAGCATCATTCAGAGGAGCCCTAAAAAATTCATCCAAGGCTCAGGTCTCAAGAGAACAAGATTTGCAGTGAGTAAAGAGAAGAGAGTGACTCTTCCTGTTAGATTCCTCTATGGCCACAGGCTTCTGTTGCTTTGGTATTAAAGACAGCTCACCCCAAACATGAATAGAGAGATATCCTAGGGGAGCAGCCAGGATACATCTATCTGTTTAACCAGAGGCTTGGGCTAACAAAAAGCAAGGCAGAACATTAATACTTCAAGAGGTATTAGAATTTAATGTGTGAGTGAGGCCAGAGGAGTACTGATATACAGTAGATATGTAGGATAGATATGTATGTATTTAAATTTAGGCAAATGAAGTCAATTTTAGGGCTCTAGGTTATAAAGCTCCTTTTGAAAGAAAGCTGCCTCAGTGGGCTCTGACTCTGTTCCCAAGGTCACTTCCCCCTCCCCCACTATCTACCCTGAATAGTTTCTGGATAAAGGGATCGTGGTATACATTGCCTAGTAAGAGTTAGTTCAGTTTGAGATTTGGGTTCACCTTCTGGAGAGAATAGTTTTATGCAAAGGAAGGCCAGGCTGTTGCCTGGATGGAAAATGGTCAGTGGCTCCTAGGAACAGGCCACTATTCAGGGTGGCCCATTGCATCTGCCTTAGGATTAGCTGGGGACAATCAGCCACCTCATCCAATTCAGTCTAAAAGAAGAAATGCTGTTGGGCAGTCACACTCTTCCAGGCTAGTTGGTGGCTTCCTCTTCTCACCCGAGGAGAGCAAGACCCCCTTGCTGAGTAAGTTGCTTCCCCTCCCCCAGGGTTGTGAAGTAGATTCAGAAGAGCCAAGGGTGGCTTCACCTGGATTTTCAAAGCAACTCAGCTGTTCTCTCATGATGCTGAGGCCTTTAGGAAAGAGGAGGATGGGGGGTGGGGGTGGAATCTGAGCCCATAAGTATTTCTTTAATGTTTCCAAATGTAAGGTGGAAATAGGACCTAGAATGAACTGTTCCCGTCCCCATGAGAAAGGTCTGCCAGTAGAGGTCTGAGGCAGAGGAACTAAAGATATTTGAGGAGGAAACAACATCTAGGTAGCATCAGGATGGCTAGAGGTATGCCCTCGAGCTGAAGTAATATGACACATGCTGTCCCCAGATTTTTTTCAGGAGCACTTTGATGGAGAGGGGTTGTCTCAGGGATACCCTTTTACCTTTCTGAGTTGGGCCAGAAAATAGGGCTAACTCCTATGGATTCATAATGTTGGAACCCTGGGGTCATTAGGCTTCCCTATCTCCATAATTCCATGGAGAAGAAAAGGAAACAGCAAGCATTACTTAGCTCTGCAAGGCAGCTTCTTTGCTCCCCATCTGAGTGGCCTCCAAGTGCTATTTGCCTGGGCTGCAATAGAAATGTACTTAGGGGACCAGTCTCAGACTTGAAGATTAAAGGGCACATTTTTGGAGTCATAGGAATCATTCCTTTCCTGCACACACCCACCTCACATACCACCAGATCTCTGCTGCTGCCTAGAGCCCAAATAACTCTGGCTGAGAAATGTGGGGCCAGTGGGGACTGGAAAGATTGGGTGAAGGCTGAGGAAAGGCTTTGACAGAACTAGGAGAGGACTATGCACTATAGCATGGGGATATGGCTCCATCAAGAGGCCAGCAGTGTGTTGGCAGTCACATCAGAGCTTCGCACACTGGGGAAGGCATGGCGAAGCTTCTCCATAATGTCCTCCAAGCACAGGCTGACATTTTGGCTCTTTGACCCCACATCATCTGTGTTGGAAAAGAGAAATTTGGAAAGGAAACTAGAGATTCCCTAATGAAGCAAAGGGGCTGCAGTAGGACACCACAAGCTGAAGGGCAAACCCACAGCATTTGTGTCTTCTCAGGTGGTGCTACATGGATGGTGCTCAATATACATATGCAGAATTAAAAAAAAAAAGAATTAATTAGTCAATAAGCCAATCATCCATGCTGCTAGGCTCAAAGCCACGAGGAGAAACCAGAACCAGCCCTAGCAGAACTTTAAGTAGGAGATCTGGGGCAGGACAAAGCATGGAGGAAGGGGCTGGGGGAACTCACCTGCAGCTTCAGTGTCTGGAGTAGTCTGTCCCTTCTCCTGGGGGTGACTGCCTTCTGACTGCTGTGGAGAGGAAGCTAGGGACGAGCCTGCAGAGCCATTGCCATTTGATTCATTGGGTGGCTAGGAAGAGGTAATGCATGACTTAAGTGGCTTTGCCTTCCTGACCTTACTTTGACAGACTCCTGAACTTAGAAGGGGCCTTAGAGACCTCATGTCCATCCCTTTGCCCTTGGACTTCAAGAAACTTTGGTAGTGCCCCAAAGAGTGGCCTACCCTTTGTGGAAATTTCTTAGAATATTTAATTACCAATTACCTTCCTCCTTCAATAAGATGTATCAAAGTCCCCCAGTTCTTATAAGAATGGCATTGCACCTAAGGGTCTCTTGTTGTTATGTCAGCTATAATTATGCTGTTCAAAAACAAATTCTCTCTAGAAATGTGGAGTTGCACACCTGATCCTCAATTCATAACATATCATAGAGACCTCCAAGCATCTAGAGGACATCCCTTGGAGGATCTGGGGAAGAGGCAGGGTGTGGTATCAACTGGTATGTATAATGACAATAGGTAACATTTATCAAGTGTTTATTATATTCCTGGCATTGTACTAAATTCTTTAAATGCATTATCTCATTTTATGGTCACCACAATTCCATGAAGTTGGTATATTATTATCCCTATCTGACAGATGAGGGTACCAGGGATTAGTGAAGCTAAGTAACTTTTCTAACACCCCACAGTCACTAATTGGCAGAGCCACATTCAAACACAGGGCATTCTGATTCTAGAGCTACACTATATAATATACACTATCTCTCAAAGAAGAAAAGGATAAACAGTAAAAAGAGCTCCCTTCACAGAAAAAAATCTTGCTCTTGCCAAGCATGTTCAAACTTGATTCTTTCCAGCAGACATAAGAGAAAAATCAGTTTGGGATGATTCTTTGAACTTTGTTCTTTCAATACTGGGTTCAAATAGGTTATAGGGAAGTGAGCTCTCAGAAGTCCTCTCTCTACCCCAGACCCCACAGTGGCTTGAGAGTAACACACAAGGATGGAGTGAAAGCTAGATGGAAGAGAATTGGCCAAGTAATGCAACATACCAGGCCTGGCCTTCCCTTCCCTTCCCTTCCCTTCCCTTCCCTTCCCTTCCCTTCCCTTCCCTTCCCTTCCCTTCCCTTCTCTTCCCTTCCCTTCCTTTCCCTTTCCTTTCCTTCCCCAATTTCCAGTCCAGTTCTCTTCAGAAGGCCATCTAACAGCCATGGCCAAGGAGTTCTTTCTTTCCTCCCCGTTGTCACATATCTACTCCACTGCTACCCATCTCTACCCCCTGAAGGGGTCACACTGGCCCTTCCCCTGGCTTCAGCCTCACCTGCAGGAGCAGTTCCCTTAAGCGCTGCAGCTGGGACTCTAGCTGCTTGTTGTGGTCTTCAAGGATCTGCATGCGTGTCTCCAGGCGGCTCTTGTGCTGCCGAAGGATCCGTGCCTCAGCCAGAAGCTCCTCATTGCGGTGGTCCTGTGCCACCTCAACAGAGCCCTCAGCCAGGGTGGGTGCCTCAGCAGCCTCCTCATGCTGCCACTTCAGGCGCCTCAGCTCTCCCTGGAGAATCCTGCCACGGACAAAGAAGCCAAGATCTATGGCCCTAATGAGTTCTTGACTATCCCGGTCCCAAATGATCCCTCATATCTGGGTGTGAGCAATACTTTGGCTCTCCCATCCCCACCACCACCCCAGCCGTGTTCTTGCTTAAATGGCTATATCCACTTCCTTTCCAGCACATATGCCATTTATTCTGCCATCCTTGGGCCTCAGAGCAGAGAGAGCTATTATTTCATATAACAAATATCAGGGCTTTAATGTGCTACTTAGGTGATTGATTCTAACCTTAAAAATCAGGCAGAAATACAGTCTGCAAAAAATGAGGCATTATGGCCACTGACTCACCTTCTGTGTTTTTAGATATTTAGAAGACATAACATAAACAAAATATCACCCATCTTCCCTCTTTTGTCAACTACCCTACTCTTTGGCCTACTTTGAACACCCATGTTGAGTCATCAAGAACACAGATTCCAAAGAGATCATCTGCTTTGGGGACATTACTTTTTTTTTTGGCAACAGAATTATTTTCTCCCCATTGTTTCCCAGGGCCTACTAACTGCTGCTCTTATGCAGTGCTTCTCAAACTATCCATAGTGAAGACTTATGGGGTGATAACTTTGTAAGTTACATGAATATCTAATCACTACGTCATACACCTGAAACTAATATAATATTTTGTCAACTGTAATTGAAAAAAAAATTTAACAAAAAATAACTATCCATAGTGAAACACTAGGGGGATTTTTCAATCCACTGTGGACCAATATGTGGTCTGAATGTGCATGGCTAGTACACAGCTCACACCTTACATGACTTGCCACACAAGTTCAACAACAAAGTGATCTATACCCTATTTAATGAAGATAAATCCACTAAGTATGTGCTGAGATGTCATGGCAATGTCAATAAGCATTTCTAAAAATTTACTCTCTATTTCTATATTTATCTTGTTTTGAACCAGTAACAAACACCTTGCAGACTGGCCCTGTTCTAAGGACTTGCTACTACAAGTACAGTCTGTGGACCAGTGACATGGGCACACCTGGGAGCTGGTTAGAAACAGAGGAACTAAGGCCCCTACCCAAACCTGTAAATCAAAATCTGCACCTTACCGAGCTCTCTAAATGACTTGTATGCTCACTATTGTTTGAGAAGCACTGTTCTATGGATTATACTGCATGCCCCCAAAGTGGCTTGGACCATCCTCTGGCCCCTGCTGTCATAAATACTTTATGGAGTTAATACCATTCCTGTCATCTTCACCTTTGCTCTTCCAGTCCTCAAATATGCTATGCAGTGTCACTTTCCTCTTCTTTTATTATTTTAACTTAGTGGTAGGTATCTCTTTCCAATCCAACCCTGAAAATTCTCTGAGGGCAGAGACATGTATACTCTCTGGGTTTGTATTCTTTCTGCTTGCATCTAGTGGGTACTTGAAAATATTTGGGTTGAGTTAAAGGGGTTTAACCAGTTAACTGCCACGCATCCAAAGATGCTTTTATCTCGTTTGCGTCTATAGATGCTTATGGTGTACAAAGGGTTAAAATAATTACTAGACTAGCTTGCACTTATTGAATACTTACTCTAAGCTATGCACTGGCTAACACATTATATGCCTGATCATTTGATCTTCCCAAGTGCCCCTAGGAGGGAGGTACTATTACCAATAGTCCCATTTTACAGATGAGGAAATGGAAGGTCACAGAATATAACTTGTTTGAAGTCATATAGGTAGGATGTAGAAGTGCCAGGACTTGCAAGCTGCCTGACTCTAGAATCCCCATAGATCTGTGTCATAGCCACACCCACCGGTTCTCATCCTCTAAGTGGGCCAGGACCTTCTCTAGCTCCCCCTTGCTTTCTGTGGCCATGCTGCATGGAACCTGCTGTCCGAAGCCTGGCTCCCGGTCTGTAATGGGGCTGGAGTGCCGCAACAGGTACTGATCCTCGTCTCTGCATGGGTGTGGGGAGAGGAAAGGAGATGGCTGGGCACTGAAACAGCTCAGGGCATGAGTTCTCAGCTCCCAGTTCAGGCCTCTGGAAATGCATGCTGAAGGATTCCATTCTAAGTCACGTAGAAAAGGAAAAGACTATGTATTTAGGTTTACGAGGAATGGAAGTATTCAAAGGTGGCAGAGGTCATGATTGGTATATATTAGGACAGAGTGTTTCCAGTATGCTGGGGCTTGTGGATTCTTAAAGCCCTATGGGAAATGATTCCCTGTTTGTGCTATTCTTCTACCCCACTTTCCCTTCACTTCCCCATCCCCAGAAGGATCACTGGCTGCCTTAGTCCAGGTCAGGGCCAGATTGATCCATGTAGTTAGCAGCTCCTAGGCCCTCTGAGCAGGCCAGATACCTCCCTAGAGATGCAGGGCCTGTTCTTGGGGCTATAGCGCCAGGGAGTATCTCTGGCCACACTTCAGTCACGTCCCTGGTATCTCCCAGGGTTGCTGTGGCACTATCTGGGCCTTCGGCATCCTGAGCATAAGGTAATGGCTCATTTCTGCCAAGTTAGATGAAAACAGTCTTCATTCTCAAAGCTGGGATAAAAGGATGGGATCGTGCAACAGAAAGGGATCTGGGCAGATGGCAGGGAGGTAGTTCATCATTCATCCCCCCCCCCCCACACACACACACAGCCCCGCTCAGTTAATAGAGGGCAGACTGCTTCTCTTTCTAAACTCTGTGCTCAGAAAGCAGTCTTCCTTCCTTAGGGTATCAAATACCCTAACCACCATCCCCCCTCCCCTGGAGGATATACCCTTCCCAAGTAAATAGTGGCAGAAGGATCTTAAAGAGAGCTAGCTATTCCTGGAAAAGGAGCAGCTGTGAAAACTCACATGCTGTCATCTGGGGACAGGCTGTCATTAAAGAAGGAGCAATTTTGATTTTCCATCTCAGCAAGCCTGGGAAAAAAGAGGAGCAACAGAAGGGAAAACAGGATGTGGGGCCTGCTTTCATCTCAAGCATTCTAATCCCACAATAGAATATTAGTTTTGGGGGCTGTCCCAACCACACCTAAGTGTTGGGACTCGCTGGTTGCCACATACCCCACTGTGCACACCCCCCCCCCGGCCCTGACTCCTTTCTCTTTGCCCCAACCAAAAACCCCTTCCCCATGAGATTCCTTATAATCCCTGTCCCCCAAACCTGGTGGTACCTGCTGGCGAAATGCTCAATGCGGGAGTGTGTGTCAGCATGTGGCAACCTCGGGGAAGAAGCCGGCCTAGAAGAAAGCAGCAAAGACTCAAGAGGACCAAAGACTGGGCAGCTGGGCAACCTGTTTCTTCACCCCCTCCCCCAATTAGTGAGATGGGAAAGAGATGATGGGAACAGGATACAGAGACTGGATTTACAGGGTCTAGTTCTTAGGCAGGATTCCTAGTCAGGCACAAGTTGAACTGCTCTGTCACTAGTTGGGTTTGCCCTGGAGCACTCCCCTAGCCCACATGGCACTCTGCCCCTTCTTAAACCCAGGCTCAGTGAGGCTGTCCACAGTTCCCACCAGCCACTGGTACTCACGTGTCACTGTACTCGGCCTCCAGCACTGATTGCACAGGCAGATAACCTCGCTGAGGGTGTTTGCTGAAATAATGCTTTGAGCGGAATTTGTTCTTTAAGGTTGTGGCAAAGTCTCTCATATTCTCACTGGATGTGGTCTGAGGGGACAGCGGGGAAAAGGACTTACCTTAAAGGCTTTGGGACATGATGGGGTAGGTGTGGCTGCTCCCCTAGAGCAGGGAACGTGACTGGTCCTCCACTCTTGTTCATGCCTACCACACCCCACTCCTAGAAAAACGTCTAGGAAGACACATGCCAAACTATGAACACTGGCTGTCTCTGAGAATTTGGACCATAGGGGTGGGGACCAGGCTGAGGAGAGAGAAGGACTTTCATTTTATACTTTAAATACCTCTATATAATTTGAATCTTTTACAATGAACATATATTCATTAATTTTTAAAGAATCATTTGCAAAAATTCTAGGGACATAGATGAACAGGAGGTAGAGGATTATCAGTATACCATCTTGAGCCAGTTTTCCATGCATAACTTTTATAATATTTACTGATCCCACTGAGTCGCACATGTTTCTGTGCCAACAAAATTTGGAGAAGAGATGATAGCTTGGAGAGATGGATTATGGGAAAACAGGTTGAAAAATGGGAGGTATGGTGGGAGAGAGCAGTGGGGGAATATAAGCATCCCAGACATAGGCTTGGGGCTTTCGGAGTATCTATGAAATGGAATGAAATAAACGAGTTGAGGGAGCTGAGTCAGCTCAAGCAGCTAAGTCTGGAGCTGTGGATCCTGAGCACAGTGGAGGAGAAATTGCGTGGCTGGAGTCCAAGGATGTTGACCAATGTGGACTTAGGTGGCTATGAAGGGCACAGTACCCAATGAAAACCAAGTGGAATTGGAGACCCAGGTAAAGAACATACCTCCCCCCCTCCCAAGAGACTAAGTAATTAATTTGAGGACAAACTTGGATATTAACTAGAGAGATGGAAGCAATGACAAAGTAGCAGGTGAAGACCAGGTGACAGGAGCAATATAGGAAACTAGGCAGGAAAAACTAAAGTGAGCAACAGAAGCTTGTTGCCTAGAACTGTCTTACACTATTTTTCCTGAAACTTTTCTCTGCAGGAAAACAGTGAATGCCTTTTAAATGGCTGAGAGTGTCCTGGGCTCCTATACCCAGCTGTGGCCCTGGTGATGGAGAAGCTCTGCTGGAAGAACATAGAGGCTTGAATCCCCCAAACTGGTGAATCATCAGGACTGCTGGGAGAATGTTCCCCACAGGAGAGCCGAATACAGTCAGTCAGTGCTTGGCCAAGTAGATCAAGGGCCCAGAATCTGAGAGCTGTCTCCCCCTCCCGCTCGGCCCAGAGGCTCCATACCGGGGTGTAATACTCCATGATGGGGTAGTGCAGCTTGTTGCCTTTGCTGGCCTTGCCTGTCAAGAAGCAGGTCTGGCAGATGTCCACGTTAAATTGTTTCAGACTCCGGTACCTTGGGGAGATGAGAGGTTGTAGGGCAGAGTATCTAGTGGACTATAGTGACCTCCCCATTCCCCTAACATCCAAATATACACACACATCAGGAGAGGGTAGAGCATGGAGCCATAATATGCTCAACCTCCTATACATAGCAGTGGAGTCCTTACTAAATGACTAGCCTTATTCTAGAGAACATAAGTCTCCATCAAACTACATGCTCAGACTCCTAGGAAGTGTGGGAAATAGCACTGTCTCAACATCCTTTTTAAAGTGAAGGGGGGTGCAGGTATAAATTGCTCACAATAGCAAATAGCTTTCTAAAGAAGGATCACCCCAAAAAAGTCCAGTCTCACCACCTACATTGGAGAAGTCACTCTTTCCTATGAAGGCCGCTTATTCTACCAGCCCTGGGTAAGTTAGCTAAAAGTTATTCCCAAAAGTTGTTTTTAAATAATAAACCCTATTATTACCCAATGTAGACTAGCCCTTCAAATCCAGTTCCAAAGCCTGGCTGAGCTGCCCAGGCCTAGTAGTATATAGAATGGTGAAATGCCTAGACTTTGAGAAGTCAGAGGAGCCAACATCTGGTCCTAGATCTATACTAACCAGCTGTGTGAACTTGGGCAAGTCACATTCTACCTCTTTGCCTCATTTGCTTATAAAAAGACTGGGTGGTTGTAAAGGGGGTGTGTATCAGTGCTTTGAAAAGTCAAAAAACTGAGCATTGTATGATGAAAGTCATTTTCAGGATTGTGGCTATTTTCGTGGAAGGGGAATGGGAATGTAATCAGGAGAACTTAAAATGTACTGCAATAATTTTATATTCCTTACGCTTGGTGGTGGGTAAGCGCTGTGGGATGCTGGAGCTGGTTCACAATAGCTCACAAGAGCCAACTGTTACAATTTCAGGGATTTTCTAAGCTGGTTGTTAAATACAGCCATTATTAAAAAAATAAATTCTATAAACTCACAATTAAGTAAATGACATTAAAAACTGAAGTAATAAATACTCAAAACTCATGAGGTTGTTTATGTCTATTGGATTTTCATGGTGGAAATACTATAAATAGTGTGCAACTGTGCATCTCTCCCCAACCTCCTGTGGGTAGCTAGACATCGGCCACAGTGGGAGTATTTACATCATGGAAATTAGCAAATGCTAAAAATTAGGTTCCTTTCTTGCTTTCTGTAGAGTCAGTTGTGAGCCATTTGCCAGCATACCATTTGGTACATAGATGTTCTTATGTCAGGATGCTGGGGCTTCTGAGTTCTACTTAATGCTCCCTGGGAAACCACAAGCAAATTACTTCCCTTTCTGTGCTGTTCCCTCCCCCTCCCCCTTTGGCTTCTCTATACATTTTTGTAGGTCTGGAATATTTCACACTACAACTAAAACAAAAGAAAATATTTCAGATTTTTTAAAATGTTAAACGTTGTGCAATAGAATTACAATACATACCAATGTACACTAGATTAGCTGTAATTATATTATTATGCAATACATTTTTAATATATGATTTATTTGCAACATGGCCTATTTACAATTATTATCATTCCATCAGGTACTGTTTTCCCTACCTGAAGCCCTTGATGGGGCACTGCCTACAGATAGAGCACTTGGTCTGATGCTTCACTTGCTCAGCAATGGTGACCCGATGCAGAACAGCCAGCCACACCATGGATTGGGGCTCTAAGTTGACCCATTCCAAGAACTGTGAAGCTTCAATGACTGGCTTCCCAGTGCTCTAGAGAAACAAGAAGTCCAATGGTAATGACTGAGGCCCAAAGTGTCCCTAGAATGGCAACCCTCCCCAAAGTGTCCCTAGAATGGCAGTCCTCCACAAAGTGTCCCTAGAATGGCAACCCTCCCCAAAGTGTCCCTAGAATGGCAACCCTCCCCAAAGTGTCCCTAGAATGGCAGTCCTCCACAAAGTGTCCCTAGAATGGCACCCCCCCCCAAAGTGTCCCTAGAATGGCAGCCCTCAGAGGAGCAGGATAACTAGCAAGGCCTGGGTTGGCCTAGTGTCCAGAGGTGATTACCTCTGTCCTGTTCTAGTAGAGCTGACACCCTTTCTGGCAGGACTCTGACCCTAAAAGCCCAGAGAACCCTCTGCCCTGTTGTTCCATCCCAACAAACTCCCTTATATCTGAGTAGTTCAGATCAAAAGCTTAGCTCTTAGTCCTCCCTCCTTTCTTTCTACCTTCCCTCTCATAAGCCCTCCCTTCCACCCTCCCAAGTTCCATACTCACAAAACGGAAGCAGCTACGGACACTGGGCTCCACATTGCTGCCCCCAAAGGCTGCCACTTCCCCCAGCTGACGGGGCACCTGAATGGCCTCATGAAGCAGGACACCAAGGTGGCGTTGGTCACACTGGCTGCCTGAGTTGGCTACTTGGCTGAAGAGGTCTGCTGGCCCCACCATAAGTCATGGCCAACCCCGATGCAGGAATGGCCAGAGAATGAGCAAGGAGAGAGCAGAAAAAGAAGACAGGGAAAGAGCACATAGACTTAGCTAATGACTTTTGAAACTGGAATACCTAGAGGCCCATCCCTGACCTCCTAGAAGCTCAAGAGTTCTAAAAATAGCATTCTCTGAGTTCAAAGAGTAAAAGTGAGACAGGCAAAAGAGAGAGTACATCAGAAAGAGAGGGTATAGAGATGAAGACAGAGAGCAAGCTATGTGAGAGCAGTGCCAGACACAGATATAATACTGTTGGGAAAAAAGATTCTCAAGAAGCAAGATGAGGGTGTATGGGGCTCAGTTGTGCCTGAACATGAGTTACAGCTAGTCTTCCCTAGCTTATGTAGTCTGATATTCCAGTATTCTCTCAATTATCCACACAATTGGAAAGAAACACTGGCATGGATCATCTAAAAAGAGGAGCTATTCAAAGCATTTGATCATTTAAGAATTACCTCTAAGTGATTGTGGAATAGACTGTGGTACTTATATTTGAATACGAACTATATCTGCCCTTGTGGGAACTTTCCTATTCCACCACCCCCTTAGAAAACCTCCTCCAAATATTATTGTCTGTCTGCTTCATACCTCACCTAAGGCTTAGAAAACACACAAACATGGAAGACAAGGGCCTGGCTTTTCATAATGGATCCATTACTGACAAGCTTGCACAACATTAGGTAAGTCATGAAACTATACTGAAGTTTTCCTACTTGTAAAATGAAGATAAATAATCATCGTCCACCAAACTCAAAGTAATGTTGGGAGAAATAAGTAATATAGCTATGGACATGCTCTGAAAGGTTTCCTTCCTTGTAAAGTTTTCCCAGACTGCTGTCATTTCTCCTCTGTGACATGATACAGCACATATCCTTTACCATTCTGATTAGTCTAATTAACACTGTAAAATTGCTTTCTGTGTACTTTTGTCTCCTCCTCTGGACTGTAAACCACTTGAAGCAGGGACCATGTTTAATTGAACCTAGCACTCACCACATTTAGTACAGTGGTTAATACACCATAAGCACTTGACAACTAAGGATGCTGCTATAGAAAAGTACAAAATGTTGTACAAAAGATGAAAGATGGAGGAGAAGACAAAGGTACTATATACCAGAGAGGTTAAAAAATACAGAATTACATACTGTGCACTGCCCAATAATGGGGATTATTGCACCCTGCCCATGTAATCCACATAGAAAGTCTTCAGTAGAATGTGTGACATGGCTTGAGCTCCAGACTAGAGAGTGCTAAGCCTTATAGGCTATAGGGAAATATAACTATAAAGTCCGGGCTCTGGGTACCCCAGGATGCTAACTCAGATCCTGGTAAAGTAATTACATCAGATTAGAAAAAACCAAACCCATTGGAGTGATACTGGCAATAAAAATAGGCCTTAGGCCCATCTTGGTCTTTGGCTATTATAGGTTCTTTGCAACAGCCTGGCCCAGAAAGTATCACAAGGTAGCCTGAGTAGTCCTATGCTAAGTCATAAGACCTACCTTCTGCTTGTCTTATACCATCTCTCCTCCCGCCACACCTCTCCCTCCACCCTACTCCACTTCTAGAATTTGGAGTTGTACTCACACTCCAGTTTTTCCTTCACTTCTGTGCCACACAGGCATGCAATGCCAGTCTTAAAGGACAATGCCCGCATCTTTCCACTGCGACCACTAGGTTTAAAAGAAGAGACTGAGAACATGAATATATGTAAAGGGTTAACATCTTGTCAGTCATTTCCCTCACAGAATTGACTTCAATAGGGCTCTGTGCCAACCATGTCCCAAGCTGAGTTGGGTCCAAGTCCACCATGGGAGAAACCCCTTCCCACCAGGTCCACTCCAGATGTCCCATTGAATTTCATCCTGGAGACTGCCAGGGTTTTCAGTGCTTACCTATCAAAAACATTGAGGAGCCAATTGAGGCTCATGTCCACACAGAGTGGCACGTTGACCAGGATGCCTCTTTCCTCCTCCAGCCGTTCATATAAGGCAGTCAGGCAGTGAATGACCTCCACCACATCCATCACATGCTCACTGGCCTGAAGATCATGCTCATTAAAGATCTCCAAAGCTGTGGTTAAAGTGACCAGGTCCACTGAGAAAGAAAGGAGAAGGGGAGAAAATACAGCCAAAAGAAGAACCCCAGGGGCTAGATAAGGAGATAAGGCAACCAGCTTCACCAAATTTAACTCAATTTCCAGACAAACCATTTGTGAGAATGACACAGCTTGCTCTTTACCAAGACACTCATTAGAAGGAAGGGGAAAACAGCAAAACCCTCCTAAATTAACCCAAAAGGTTTCTATACCCATATGTTCTTTGACATCAGTTTCAAGATGGTATGATATGAATAAACTCATATTTAAAAATCCATTTCTCTGTCTTTATACATATTTTATCTGTAAATAGATTTGTCCATAGATTTTGTCCTAAGAACCTAGTTACCAGTTATGAAGGCTCAAGTGTGCTTGGGTAAGGGTAACATACTTCAGGAGAACTTTATAATTACCCCCAATGTTGGAAGCAGCCTAGCCAGATGTGCCAGGAAGATTGAATAAACAGTTTTTCTGAGAAAGGCCAGAAAGCACATTATATCTGCAACCATGTTGTCCCCTAACCACTGATATCTGCTTCAACAGATCTGCTACTACATTCAATCACCCCAAAATGGCAAAAGAATACAAGCTCCACACTGGCCAGTGTGGCTCAATTGGTTGAGGATCATCCCATGCACTGAAAGGTCGCAGGTTTGAATCCTGGTCAGGGCACATGCTGAGTTGCTGGCTCAATCCCCAGTAGCAGGTGTGAAGGAGGAAGCTCATCAATTATTCTCTCTAGTACAGCGGTTCTCAACTTGTGGGTTGCAACCCCTTTGGCGGTCAAACGACCCTTTCACAGGGGTCGCCTAAGACCATCCTCTATATCAGATATTTACATTACGGATCATAACAGTAGCAACATTACAGTTATGAAGTAGCAATGAAAATAATTTTATGGTTGGGTCACAACATGAGGAACTGTATTTAAAGGGCCAGAAGGTTGAGAACCACTGCTCTAGTATCTCTCTCTCTCTCTCTCTCTCTCTCTCTCTCTCTCTCTCTCTCTCTCTCTGTCTCTCTCTCCCCTCCTCTCTTCTCCTCTCCCCCCCCCCGCCATCTCTAAAACCAATAAAGCATATTTTTTAAAAAGAATACAAGCCCTCAGTGGTTCCAAACCATCATCTGGGATACTTCCTGCCATAAAACAATTGCTTGATTATCCATGTTTGACAGGGAAGAAGGGACAAGGAAGAGGATAGCTGTGGGTTAATTTGGAAACAAGTCTGGGACTTTGGGAGAAGAGAAGGGCCCTGGAAGAGCAGGTGTCAACAGCCAGGATATCCCAGCCTTTGGAGAGTTCCCACCAAGTCAATCAACAACCCTGCCCAAGGTAGGATGAAAGTGGGAAACAGACCACAGATGAAGAAGGGAAGAAGCAGAGGGGGAAGGCCATAACGGAGTGTGATGGGAGACTTACAGCGTAGTGCCTTTTGAACTCTGCGTAGCTTCATGGCAGTGCGATAAGCTGAGAACTTAATGTTGTTCAGATCAGCTGCAGAGAATGAAAAGAGATCTACTCAGATCAGGGAAATGCAAATTAAAACCACAACAAGATACCATTACACACCCACCAGATTGGCAAAAGATAAAAGTCTGACAATAACAAGTGTTATCAAAGATGTGGATGAATAACTGCTGGTAGAAGTGTAAACTGAATACAATGTGGTATTAGCCAGTAAAATTGAACGTTCAGGTCTCCTACAAGCCAGCCTGTTATATATCCAGATCAGTGATTTTCAAGTGTT